>NC_064641.1:226556330-226863472 GCF_023864345.2 Schistocerca serialis cubense
CACAGAGTGACTCAAAATATTCGTTAAAATTTACTGTTTATATTGCTAAATGTGTAATTTATTCTTGATTGACATTGTGATGTAGTGATATCATACTTAGTTATCCATACAAACGTATACAAATGGAATGAAACAACCTACTGCTAATTGACAGTGTGTACGATATATGGGCGTTAGTGGGAGGGAGAGGAGAGGGGAGAGAGAGAGAGAGAGAGAGAGAGAGAGAGAGAGAGAGAGAGAGAGAGAACAGGGTATGGTAGTAGAATGAGATGAGAGGGCTTATTTGTGTCTGAGAAAAGGCTAAGGGAATTATGTTCATTATGTCTTGTCGGGCTGTTGTATTAAAGGGAAGTCATTACTGAATACAGTAAGTAATCCGTCGTATTCGTTTAAACAGGCCTGATTTTCTTACTGCTGGAGTACTTTATTTTCAGGGGATGGATTCCGATCCTAAGAAATAAAGTGTCGTCGGTCAGACGAAGTACGTAGTATATTGCATCATTGTCAAAGTCTCATTTATCTAGATTTTCGATCGTACTGTTTTGTGTTGTGTATTTTAACAGTACCACTCAATTGGTGCCTGGTTTACAATTGTAAGTTTACACTTGGCTGTTTTGTGTTACTTTTATCGTTTCATCATTTTCACAATATATGTGTAATACTAACTATATTTGAATAGCGCAAGTTGCATGACATTGATTCGAAAAACATTCTATGATAACAGACTATGTGGGAAGAGGGGGAGGGGAGACAAATTTGTATCTAATCGTGTAAGGGGCGAACAGCTTGTCATAGGTAGAACAGATACGATATAGAGAGGAATAGAGACAGTCGGCCACAAAGTGCTTGGTACGAAAACTTCTGATAATTTTTTGTTATATAGTACCTCCCATTGTGTATAGCACAAGAAGCATATTTAGCCCCTCCCCGTATTAGAAATATAATACTATTGATAAGCTATATCAATAAAAGCCATGGACTGTGCGGCTGGTCTCGGCGGAGTTTCGAGTCCTCCCTCGGGCATGGGTGTGTGTGTTTGTCCTTAGGATAATTTAGGTTAAGTAGTGTGTAAGCTTAGGGACTGATGACCTTAGCAGTTAAGTCCCATAAGATTTCACACACATTTGAACATTTTTTATTAATAAAAGATTATTACTTCCCGTAAAAAACATCTCTGTAGCTTTCTCAGGCTAAACGAATTAAAGTCAACCTTTGCTGTATGCCATTATTCATATGTTCTTCACAGTACAGCAGTTGAAAAAATTTAACTAGATAACAAGTAAGACTTCGCCGTCGGTAAGAAAAACATTCGTTCCTGTGTATAGCTTGAGGCATACAAATTGTCTTTCCTATCCGTCATTGCCTCCATCCATGAATCGCCTCGACTGTGTATTCGCTGCTGAACTGTTCGGTAACTGATTCGATGACGTAAGTCTCGCGGATTGTAAAATTGTTTTTCAAAACAAGTGAGAGTAGACTTATCGTGACACGTTTTTCTGCCTTGTCGCAGTCAAAAGTTATTAGTGTGTGTACCTTCGTTTGTTAAACAGTTTTATGTTCGATGCCGACTTGTACATGACTGGAAAGTCTGTGTTTCTTTTGTATAGCCAACAAGTCCCGACCTCACTAAATTCTATCTGGAATTTAGCTCTGGCTGGTAGAAATGTTCTTCCGTATAAGCGCAATAACGATCCAAACTCCTCCAGTTTGGTACATGGGTAATAAGTATGTAAATCAATTTTCAAATTCGGGACTGTTTTTCTTTTAGCTTCAAAAAGTTAGCCACGTTTTGTACTCCCTGCTGCAGCTTCACTGCCTTACTATTTTTCTCAGTCTTTTCGAAGTAAGTTCATTCAGCTGTACAGCAAACTACGTGTCCACATTGTAATGGTGTATATTCTTCCTGCGTTTTGTTTCGTGACGTTACGAAAGAGGTGGTAATCCATGCGTGTCAAATGAGGCAACTAGGTCGGGTGAAGCTCTGGCAATTTCGGTTGCGTAATGGCCACTTTCTGAAGAGTGACACTGTTGAGAAGGAACACATTCCCCCTTTAGAGCCCGTTTGCGTTGTATGTCCGGAACAGTAGTGTCACCAGCTAATGATCTTGAGGTCCCGGGTCTGTAGAGATCCGGAACGTTATCCGTTCAGCTCGGCGAAGTGAAATGAGACGCTTTCTTGAGTAAATAAACGGTGAATACAATATGCAAAACCACTTAATTGAAGTCAAATTGAATGAATGTTGGGAGCCACATGATTTTATCAGTACCTGTTCCTCATGATGGTAGTTTCCCAGAAACGCTTGCAGGAGAGAAAGGAAAAAAAGAATTGATAATAAACAACATCTTGGAGCTCGGTAGCTCTCAAAAGTAAAATCATTTCCGCCTATACGTTAGTCATGCTTTTATTGTCAGACCCAGAATCATCTCCTTAACTCTATTGCTCACTGGTGAAGTGTCATACTACGTAGCCAAAGGTCTAGGGTTCGATCCTCGGCAAGTGCTATCATTTTTACCTATCACTAAGCGCTTCTTTCACCTATGGCAATGTTTGGTGTGAAAAATCGAGTTCCACCGTTGTTCAGAGTCTACATCAAACATAAGGCCCCGTATAAAAGTCTGGATAAGTCAGTTCAGAAAGTCGGAAGAAAGTAACGGCATGCCACCCCCATTGGGACCAAGCCTATGAAGTACTGTGATGTTCAAACCAATCTTTGTGACAGCTTGGGAGATTTCGTATACCAGGTGTTTTATGAATGACATGACTGCTTCTCGTACTAAAGGAAGAAAGTAAATTGTTAATGGTTTAAGGGGGTTACAGAATCGCCTATCCCCTCAATGTTAAATTACAGCTACTATAGGGAACATTTTCTCACAAACTACTGGAGCTAGAGAGAGAAAATTTTTACTGTATATGCAGTGGCATGTTGTAACAACACTGAAACAACAGCTTTTTTTGTCGAAGTACTTACAGAGATATTTTGTATTTCCCTTACAGTAATTTTTCCGTCACTTTTCGCTACATTACCACCTCTGAATCTTTTGTGAATCAAGTAATTTAAAAACCATTATTTCAATATGTAGGAGAAACCTATGTAACGTATGTCATAAAAATATCAGACTCCTAAGTTCAGCAGTATGTGAGACAATCATCTTCAAGTTCTCATTTGGCACCCCTTTGCACCTGTCTTGCGTTTTTCACTAATGGCGTGGTTATATTGTCTGCATGCCTTAGTCTGTACCAATGTAAAGTCAACAATAGGACGTACTGTGCGAAAAAGCAACACGCAAACCCAACTTTTCAAGGACCTTACATTTAGTAATATTCCCAAGATTGAAGGTTGCCACAGAATCATACACTCCAAAATGCAGAGCATTAATTACAACAAACACTGTTTTTGGGAGATGATGCCATATCACGCTATTCAAGCACTCGTTGCGATTCTGCATACTTCCGTGAAGCCATTTCATCAGAAGGCTTCTGTCAGCCAAATCTCTGAATATAGGCTTTATTTCTACCATGATGGCTTCTGGTAGACTGTGGCGATGACTGCATTTTTTATAGCTTTCGTCATTTCTTCGAGACTGCCTGATTGCTAGGCCATAGCAATTCTGAATGTGGTCTATCGTGGAATCAATCTTCCTTTCTCATGCAATATTTTCCCATCATCTAGTTTTTTTTTCCCTTTGATAATTGATTTCTACTTTCTCAGCCTGGTACCCATTCTCTTCTGCACATGTACTATACATTCTGGTTTGATTATATTTACACTATTCCCATGTGGTTTGCTTTTAAATGTTTCAGTCACCATCTGCCAGGTACTGGACTTAGCGAACATTATACCACTCAGAAAAGCGCTGAGTTTTTTCACGCCAGCAACCTCCATCCCACCACTACTGCCATAATAATTAGCAACACAGTCATCACCATGTTCATTTTTCAGCCTATGTATGCATCTACAGTATTTGGACATCATTGGAACATCAGTAACCTTACCAGTGTCAACACTAGTTGCTGTGGCAACACCGTTGTCGGAAGCGTGACCCCTTTTTTGCCAAGTGCCGTCAAAAGCTACTGTGAGGTCTAGGTTGTCATCATTTTCCTTCACTGCTTCTTCCACAACTTCCTGCACTGACTTCTGTGCTAAGTCTTCAACTGCAGATCCTAGTACATAGTTGTAAGCGTCCAACCACACTGGAAAGATATAGAACCTGCAGCTTTGCCCTTACCAATATTTTGCAACCTATAGAATAACCTAAAATTTACATTATAAAATTCACTTTTCTTGTATCCATTACTTACAGTTACTGAAACAGAGCTTGGAAACTTAAAGCTGTATTTACAACCGCTGCATACTAAATTAAACTGGGAAACTGGGCAGCCAGGCCAGGCCGTTTCAGAGAAACGTTTTCTTGACATGTTTTGCAGCGCACACTGTTTTCAAGAGCTTCACTTATATACTCATATCAGTGAGTTCAAAAACTTTCTTCCCTTTATCCAATAAATTATATTTCTCTTTGAAATCTCAGAGTTTTTTTTATGAGAAGTACTGTTTTCATTTGGTGTAAGTTCGTTCTGCAAATCGGAAATGAGTAGACTAACGTTTTGGTTAAAATGGCTCTGAGCACTATGCGACTTAACTTCTGAGGTCATCAGTCGCCTAGAACTTAGAACTAATTAAACCTAACTAACCTAAGGACATCACACAAATCCATGCCCGACGCAGGATTCGAACCTGCGACCGTAGCGGTCGCTCGGCTCCAGACTGTAGCGCCTAGAACCGCACGGCCACCCAGGCCGGCGACTAACGTTTTCCAAGAATGATGATGATGCTAGCGAATCGTTGTTTCTTTTCCTTTGCCAGCTAACACGTATCTTAAATGCTTTTGCATACCTCTAGGCCTTTTCACTGCGGAAAATGAAGCACTAAATACGAAGAAACTCGACACTACTACGTTCTTATAGCACGCTGTTTACACACATTCGAAAGTCAAAAACTCAAAGAGGAACGAAACCAGAGACAAACACTTCGGACAAAAAGTTTATAAAAATTCGCTGGAAAGCGGGATATTTGAATTCATGTCATGTTAATATACTGCCAAAACGTTTATGGTCAGCCATGACAGAAGTGTATTACAAAAGGGCAATACCCGAACTCATATATCTATAAAAATAAAATAATTATACTTCTAGTTGAGCTTTGTATGATATGTCATTTTAAACAGAAATAAAACGAAAATCGAGTTTTTCACCCAAAATCCGATTCCGTATCCCCATAATATTCCACTCGTGGATGGAGCGTAAGACCAGACGTATGCCACCGTGCGAACTGTTTGTTTTAATTTTATCGCCAGAGGACGTATAGCAGCATGTGGACTTCAGAATAAACCTAGATTAATTTGTGATAAAAAGTTTCTAAAGTATTAATTTGTTTTCACTGGAAGATTGGTGATTTACGTCGTGCGCACGCCATTAGTGTTATTTCCGAATTTGTAAGTCACACTTCTTTCAGTGAAACAAACCTTAGACCTTTCGCATTAGCATCTTGTATGTTATTATATAATTCTATACATAACGTTTAAGTCTGTATTGTTTATTGGCTTATTTTATATCTGCATAAGATGTCACGGTATAAAAATAAATAAATGCTATTTTGTCGAATATTGACTTTGTGAGACCATGGCTGTGAGAAAAGTACATGTTAATCTACGTAAATAAAAATGTAAATGTCAATTCGTACAAAATCTTAAACATCCGAGTGTTGTTCACCATTTCCTTTGAAATTTTGATACAACGTTGTATTCGAATATTCTAATGTTTGTATGCACCTACTGGAGCACCATATGGTGGATAAATGTATGTATATATGTAAAATAAAATGTAATATGTATAATACATAAATTTTTTATACCGTTCGGCTCTCATCGGTATATAAAAACACGCACCTATTCGAATGCAACGTTGCGCCAAAATTTGGAAGCGATGGGTGAAGAAGTTTCAGAGATTTAAAATTTTGAACAAATGAATATTTACATGTATGTAAATAGAAATGTAAATGTTCGTTTGTTCAAAATTTCAAATCTCCGAAAGTTCTTCGCTGATTACTTTAAAAATTGACACAATGTTGCATTGAATATGCGCGTGGTTTTATATTCCTACTGGAGCGGCACATATAACATATAAATTTTTATGTAATAATTATTGGAAAAATCTATATAAAATGTAAATGATCGGTTGTCCAAAATCAGAAGTCTTCGACAGTTTCTCATTGATTGCTACGAAATTTTGACACAACATTGCATTCGATTACGTGTGAGTTTTTATATACCCATTTTTAATATAAGTAATATAATAAAATATATAAAGGGGAAACGTTATCTCCAAAAATCTAGAAAAGTTTTTGATCGATTTACTTCAGATTTTTGCACGTTACTCTCATAAACATTTGGATGGACATAGGATAGATATTTTGATATTTATAATATATAAATATATATGTAACATATAAGGTGAAACATTGTTACCAAAAATCTTGTAAAAGTATTCGAATGATGTACTTCAAATTTTTACAACGTACTGTAATAAATGTACGGACACAGTTGGCTACATATTTATTAATGTATAGTGAAACATTGTTCGCAAACAGGTTGAGAAACATTGTTCGCAAGCAGGGAAGTTGTATTTATGGCTTATTGGCTTGTGATTAGAACTACTACAGAATTTGAATTTGCAGTAATAATGAATAAGGGTGAATGTCAGAGAGAGGGAATATAGGAGATTTGACTGAGGAGTGAGAGGAAATAAGGTAGAAAGCGGAAAGGAGGAGATGGACAGAGAGAAGGGGGAGGAGGTGATGGACGGAGAGACGAGGAAGGAGGAGATGATGGACAAGGAGAGGGAGGAGTAGATGGGCGAAGACAAGTGGAGGAGAAGGAGATTAGGACGTATTATCCAATTCCCGTTCATATTACAAACATGAGCTTGCTTTCATCTTTCTTTTCCATTTAACCAGACTGAGCCACAGCGACACTTTGACTGGTAACAGCTAGTTCTTACAATAAATTATAAGCAGCAAGCAGCCACTGTTAATGATCATATTAATTTAGAACAAATAGCGCCGTTACCGATTTCGAATTGATAGGTTCATTTTCAGCATTAACTAGGTGGAATTTGAAGTGCGATCAGTCGTCCGATGATGAAGATACCGGTTTGAAACCGGTAACCGAGCTACTTGTTCTAAATAAATAGCTTATTGCAAGAATTAAATTGTAAAGTAAATAAATGTTAACTATTAGTTACCCACCTCCGCTCCCTGCAATAAGGCTGTGCAGTTCGTTGCACATAATGGTTTCGTTGTGGAACACTGATTTCCCGTATCGGTCATCGCCGTACACTAGCACTAAGATACCTGTCGAAAATGCGCTCAGGGTAATCGTATACGTGCGCCGAATATTATTGAATTTGAGAACTGTGGCCGTGGATAAAATTATTTGAAGGAGTACAGCAGTCAGCTACTTTTCATAATTACTTGATGATGTAGTGTTAATCTAAAAATCTGTCTCGTAAATGAAGGGTTTAAGCCCAGTACAACAAATTTTGACTGTGAGCAGCTATCGAAAACTGCGTTCTAAGAAAAAATAGACACCGTCGAAAACCTGCTAATAATGACTGTCGGTGATAGTCCGTGAATGATAGTAGTTTAGCTACCCGTAGCACAAAATCTAACACCGGGATGTACAGGGTAAAGCGCTCTCCCTGAACGCAAGACCGGCGTTTCTGCGATGAGGACCTTATGGGGAAAAAAATACATTTCAGAATAACGTTAACTGATAAGTTAAACAGACTCGTTTAATTGTGTTGTGGAAAACAATGTACGTTAGGACCGGAGACAACGATGTTTATTACGAACTTGTGTGGTGTTATAAACTACACATTCCGTCCTCTGCTCGCGTTCGCACTACCCCTTCACGAAATCTGGCAATAATTCAGCACTTGTAAGCATGCCATCAAAAACAATACCCACCTCCCGACCGCTTTGAATTACGAGTCACCGCATTCTTCTTCTTCTTCTTCTTCGACCTATCTGCAGCTTCGGTTGCTATCCCGCTGTGTAACATTAAGTTTCTTGTCTTATGGGAAGGTTCCGTTAATGCGTGTTGCTGGTGACACTACCATTTCTAGTATTGCTGGAGTTGGGAGGTTGTCTCTCTAAACATTTTTACAGTGGACGTGACTGCGCCTGCTCGGAAATGATATGAGGATTGCCATAAAGAACTGTACCTCCAGTTGCTGTCGTCTAGCTTAGGTAATACGAACAAATATCAAAGAAATTGATTCATTTCTTAAAATAATGTAATTGTTGCGTTGTTTCACAGAGAGCCTTTCTCGAAGTCTCCGTAATACGCGCGAATATACTTCCAGAAATTCCTTGTGATTTGTTACAGTCTAATACACTTAGAACATTGTGTCAAACTCAAAATATCAGTTCACCTCATCTAAACGAACAGTTTCTTTTCCGTTGAACATCCAGAAGATAACTATCGATTCTGCCAGTGGCTTTCGTGTCGGTGTCTTCTGTTACTGACGTCCTTTCAGAGGTGGTCGATCGATCGTCATTTCGCCTGACGTGACCTGCGTATTTCTGTTTCATCCCGTTGTCTTCTCTGATAGCATCCTTATGCTAGATATTGTTCTCGGAGCGAGCTAATGGAAATAATCCTAGTAGAAATACGTCGAGTTAAAATTCAGAAAACGTCGAATCTCTCTCTCTCTCTCTCTCAACTCAAACTTTTTTAATTTACACATTTTCTTAGCTGTGTCCGATCAGGGTCTCAGAATATGCCTGCCCATTGGTTTCCATTTGTCCGTGACGGTCGAGAGAAGCATCTGTTTATAACATTTTGCCTCGACATGAAATGCGGAGCATTTCTATAGACACATGCGAAGTGTAAAATAATGCTGTGTATCAGCAAATGGTCAGAAAACAGCTCACTGGACCGTAAAAATTAGCCGTAAAAGGGACCCAGTGTAGTGCTGATGTGAAACATTCACGAAAGTTTGCCACGGAGGACGTTTCAGGAAGAGGAATAAGTGAAAAACTTTTATTTAATCACAGAGGTGAATCTTATAAAAAACAGAAAAACACGAGTAAGTCTGTCCCCGGTGTTTTCTGTGTAAATACCTCCTTTCTGAAATGTCTAGTTCACTTGCTTTAAGTTGTATAAGGGCGTGCTGAAAAATAATGGCTGTGAATTTTTATGTGAATACTCTTAAAGCTTTTTAAATAAAACAGACGTTAATAACATTCTACATCTTTATTCTCTGTGTCTACATATTTATTTCTCAACATAACAGTAGTCACCCTGACGACGAACACATTTCTCCCAAAGAGAGACCAGTTTGTTGATAATGTGACTGTAGAAAGTTTGGCCTTGTTAACGGAGCCACATCCTCACCTCTGCTTGCACCGCTTCATCACTATCAAAGTGAAGTTCTCCAAGGTATTCTTTAAGTTTTGGAAACAGATGAAAATCAGATGGGGCCAATTTGAGACTGGAGAGAGGATTATCGATGACAGTGAACCCAAGGCGTCGGGTTGCTGCAGATATCGGAGCGCTCGTAGTCTGGCATGTCATGCTGAAAGACAGGTGTGTGGACGAATCCTTCGTAATCGAAACTCGATTACAGCTCATCTTTTCCCCGCACCACATAATTACGTTATACACTGCCATGTTACTCCCTACAATTCCGCGCCCTCTAGCGGCATTGGGCACCAAATATGCAGACATGAAGAATAAAGGTGTATAGGAGTTAATAAAGTTAGTTCCGTTGAAAAAGCTATAAAGTTTTCACATAAATACTCAAAGGCATTACTTTTCAGCACGTGTGTTACTAGACTGACGGACGTTTTTAGATTTACAACTATGTTACTTCACGGCAGCCTCCGGTGTACAAACTGCAGTTTCTTTCCTTTGACAGAGAATGATGAAACGTCTTTATTGAGCGAAGTCCAGAAAGATTCTTGAAAATACGGCGAAAGCTAGCTGGCAAACGAGCACTTCCGCGATTCTGTTCGTTTGCTGGCAGATACATAGGATGATTAAGGCCGCCAGGGCAAAAATTATAGCATTTTAAAACTACATTTTAACTCTGTGAAGTCTGCAAGCAAGATCTTACTTTGCAATTAAGATCTTAGGCGGAAGGTACGTCGTGTAAGCCTCCCCCCACCCCCCTTCGTTTCCCTGGCGAATCGCGGTTGGTACGCGAGAAGAAAGATTGTAATTATCCCCTTGTATCAATAAAAGGTCTAATTTTTCATCCTTTACGCGAGATGTATATTGGAGTAAGTAGCTTGGATTCAGCCCTTCGGAATTTTGACTGTCAGGCTCGCCACGTAGTACAGCGCTTTCTTTTTAGCGTCTCCTACTGGAATTTGTCCTAGAGTCTCACTGAAATGCTCCACAGACTAAACAAACCCGTCATGAAACGCGTACCTATACTTAGAGAAAAAATCTCTCTCTCTCTCTCTCTCTCTCTCTCTCTCACTCACACACACACACACACACACACACACACACACACACACACACACACTCACTTTGTCATTGGCAACAAACGCCACCCAATACATCTGACGATACTGGCTTCTCAACTGTGTATTATGGTCCGATTTACTTAGTGCCGTCCAGAGCCTCTCTGTGAGACATACATGCCACCCGTTAGTACATCGAATCCAAGAATGCTTCCATTCACTTGATGATGATGGAACAAGAGTGCTATTATTGTGGGTCGTTGATCACGTGGGAGTGTCGGGGAATGAAGCTGCCGTTGCTTCCGCCAAGGCTGCAGTCCGACTACCTAGGCGTTGTAGCTATTCTGTCCCTTCAGATGATCTCTGTGTTGCTGCACGTAGAACCACTGTTTCACTATGGCATGAACACTGGTCTTATCTGTATGGGAACAAACTTCGGGGAATTAAACACTTACCATTGACTTGGACGACTTCCATCGCCCCCCTCGTCGCAAGGAGTCCGCAGCTCGTGGCCTAGCGGTCGCGTTCTCGCTTCCCGGGTTCGATTCCCGGCGGGGCGAGGGATTTTCACCTGACTCGATATGACTGGGTGTTTGTGCTGTCCTCATAATTTCGTCATCATTCATGAAAGTGGCGAGATTCGACTGAGCAAAGGTTGGGAATTTGTACGGGCGCTGATAACAGCGCAGTTGAGCGCCCCATAAACAAATCATCATCTCGTCGCAAGGAGACACTTTTAGCTAGACTGCGTACTGGATACTGTCGTTTCAGTCACCGTCATTTATTTGGAAACCCGCACCACTCTGTACTTACTGCTACCAACCAATGACTGTGCTCCATTTTCAGACCCAATGCCAACTTTGTGACCGTTTACGTTTTACTGTATATTTGCCGTCTGAATTATCACATTTTTAGCAGATAGAGGACGAACTATAGATCACGTTTTACTTTTTATTCATCGGCGTAATACTGCGAAGGAAATTTAATTTTCAACCGTTTGAACAATCTCCTCGAAAGAGAAGTGATCGTTTTTAGCTATCCTTCTACTTCAGTCGATTAGGCTCTGAGAATTATCGACTTGAAATTCATCCTGTAATTGACCATTTAAAGGCGTGACACTGAAGCTTATGACTTAAGCCGTTTTGCACTGCTACGGTCGTAGGTTCGAATCCTGCCTCGGATATGGGTGTGTGTGATGTTCTTAGGTTAGTTAGGTTTAAGTAGTTCTAAGTTCTATGGAACTGATGACCTCCGATGTTAAGTCCCATAGTGCTCAGAGCCATTTGAACCATTTTGAACGGAGGCTTCATAAGCGATCACCTTCATGGATGAAACAAAGTTCAAAAGCACTGTTTCCTATTTTTAAAACTTGCAGTTGCTGAGCTTTTTTATTTTTTCTTGCTCGTGAAGGGGACGAGAAAGGTACGGCCTGGGAAAAAGTACCTGCGTTGTACTTTCTACATACTTAACACTTAATGCTGCATCTCAAGGGAAGAAAATGGGATGGCCCTCCCGCAGGTAGCCCACAAAAATCTTCCATTTTTTGCAGTGAGCGTGGCGTAGTTGTTGGCGCTTACAGTGCTGTACGGACGCGAAAATACGATTAGGGCAAAGTTTTTGTCGGCTCTGAGCCGGGCGCGCGGGGCTTCGCTGGCACCGATAATTCTTGGTTGGGCATTCCAACGCGCCAGTGCCGCGGGTTCGCCAGCCGAACGGACACTTGTTCCGCGGGCTGTGTCGGCCGACCATGTGTGGTGTGTGCTCTGTCTCTGACCGTCGTGTTTCAGTAAAGTAACTTCTGCTTGTATTCTAGTGATAAAAAAATACTTCCTGGACACTGTTGAGTTCCTTATTCTACCGATGTGACTGGCATGCTGGAGCTGCACATCTTAATTAAGTCCGCTATTTGTTGGCTGGCAGTGAGTTCACTGTTAACGATTGGCTGCATCTGCATTCACATACTATCCGTTAGATGTCAGTGTGGCTCCGTCTGATCGGTTCATTTGACGGGGTCTAGTCGGCCGAACGATAGGATACGAACAATCAAGCCTCGTCTGTTGTCGTTCAATAGTGTCTGAAAGTCGAAATAGCGAGAAACAGCGCCAGAGTCAAAAGTTCCGGTCAGAGCGAGTCAGAGTTCTGTATTGAAGGCTAAGCGCAGCTGAGGAAAAGTTTATTGTAGGCTGTGAACAGAATACTGAACGATGTTTACATTCGGTGGCGGCGGCCGAAAACTACTCAAGCTTACCAGCCTCAGCAACAACGTCGTCATCGAGGTAGACGAGACAGTCACATGTTTCTGCAGGTAAATATGATATCCGTGTGCAAACACTCCAGTAGTAGTTATTCCATTACTCGGTCCACCTTTTACGTCACATTTCGTACCATTCTTACCGTGCTGTTGTGTAGCGTAAGTTCAGTCTTACGAAATTTTTTTATCTGTCTATCTGCCAAAGCTTTTGTTAAAATTCATCATTGTGTGTCTTTGTTAATGTTCCCTTCTATGGTGCGATTTTAATTATTTTGTTTCTGTTGCCGAATGCGTTGACAGTATTTCCAAGATATTTTATTCGTGAATGCAGCTAAACCACATTTCCTTGACAATCCGTCTTTTATACGGGTATAGCAGCACAAGGCTTCCCCGCCCCCCCTTCCACCGCAATGGTTTGATGTTCACCTTTGGTTTTACCGTTTCCCTCCTCCTGTGCTACATATTGGATTCCCATAAATTTTCTCGTTTAAATATCATTTAGATTTAGGTTACTTGGTTCCGCACGTTTTTGCTTTTGTCTCGATTGGCTTTTCCTTTATATCTCTCTTTAATTCTTACCTTACTTGTTCGATTGATTTTTTTTTTTTTAATATTACACAATTCCTGTGGTTTGTCCTGACTTATTTCCAAGTATGTCATGCCATTTGAAGGCGAGATTTGCTCCTGCAGCTTGTTATGGCACGTTAAGACTCTGGGTCAACAGCATTCTTTTTCGTCACGTCCTACTTCAGTCGAAACAAAACTGATTACATTCTATAATTTTAGGCTTGTCCGAGGTTGCGCTCACTTCAATTGAATAGAATTTACGCTTTCATCTCTCTCTCTCTCTCTCTCTCTCTTTCTTTCTTTACCTCTCCCTCTTTCCCTCTCCCTTTCTTTCCCATCCCGTAGATTCTTCGATTCCATTTATCAAAGAAGTAAAATTATCTGGTAGGGAATAGTGGTTTATTAAACAAGTCAATTATTGTTATCCGTCGCTGTCATTTGAAGGTAAAAATTCTTGTGTTATAATTGTCTGTTAAGGAATTTAGATAGATGGTGCAGTTACATTTTCTGCTCTTGTTGCTGTTGTACACTTACGCATAGCTTGTGTGTGTCCCAATCGGCCGGCCGATGTGGCCGAGCGCTTCTAGGTGTTTCAGTCCGGAACCGCGTGACTGCTACGGTCGCAGGTTCGAATCCTGCCTCGGGCATGGATGTGTGTGATGTCCTTATGTTAGTTAGGTTTAAGTAGTTCTAAGTTCTAGGGGACTGATGACCTCATATGTTAAGTTCCAAAGCGCTCAGAGTCATTTGTCCCCATCGCTTCGAATTGCGTAACCGTTAAGTTAGATGTTTTACTTACGTGCTGCGGCTGTAGTTGCAGTTCGCTATGAAGCTCAAACTTTGTCGCATCAGATACCTCACAGAGCTGTTACTTATCCTTGTTTTAGTTTAACAGTAATTTTTGTGCGAAATTCTCAACCGCAGTGACAAGAATGGTCCATCGGAAATTGGTGATAACACTAAGTACTCCCTATAGTAGAGATATAACACTAAGTACTCCCTATAGTAGAGATGATACAAACTGATAGGAACTCTTGATCGACGGGCAGGTTTTTAAATTTCACCAGGCACATTCACCAGTCCTGTACCTGCTGACACACTTCCACAGCCTTTCTATCGATTTTCAATTTCCGCGTTTCTCGTTCTTCTAAATTAAGTGTGGGTGTAGCTGGCGAAACAGGTGTCAAATCAACGTCCGGCCGTTTTGTGCTTTCCCTACATTACTTAAGATGAATAATCACGAAAGCGAACCCTTCGTTGAGCGCTGTGTCACAAATACTGGAGTGAACTATCTCAATGATAGATTGCGGACTTAATAATGTTTCCAATCCTGTTTGACTACTCTTGTGCCCATGACACACTGCTTACGAATAACAGAAAAATTCTTCATGCAAGACAATAGTCGCTTTCTTCAGTCTTTTCAAATCATATAACTTCAGCAAACGAGCATCAGTATTAAGTATTAACACACAGAAATAAAAGAGCTGGACTCATTACGAATTACAGAAAACTGCCGCCATTTATCAGTATTTACCGAACGCCTTGTAGTCATTATTTTAGTTTTTCTAAATCTGAGATTTAATTTGATGCTTCATAACCAGTTCAGTCGTAACTTCGTAAGGTGACACTTTGCGTGAAACCTGTGCTACTGACACAGATTTCTGTCAAGTTACAAATATAGTTATCGAAGCATGTTGTCGCAGATTATAGCTATGGGATTGTAATCAGGACACAGCCTAGTGATGACGTAGTTATAATAAGGGACGATACTGCAAATTCGATTAAGCATCCGTCGCCGTAAATGACGGTTTTAAACGAGATTAAATTTCGCCTTTCAGCACAGGTTTTCCCAGAATTAATTTTACACGAGGTTGATTTTCGTTGAGATTGACATCGTTGCTCGATTCGTGATAGTTAATATTTGAAGCTTTCGTAAGACATGCGTCAATGATGCATTAGCTTGCAATTAGTTCTACATCTCTTTTAAAACCCATTCTGCAATCTAGCTCACTAGTAACAAGTGAAGAAATTGAAAATGAAAAAGCTTAAAAAAGAGCGTCATGATTCTTTACAATTGTCTAATCTAAGCTGGTGGCCCGGCGGAAAAGGAGTGGGTGTTCTACACTTAAATACTACTCAACCCGTAAAATTTTGTTACTGCGAGGGTGCACAATCTGTAACAAAACTGTCCAAATCACTGTAAAATGCGTGTGAGGATTTCTACTGTACCGTGTATAGGAGTGAGTTTCTTCCTGTTCCAATCGCATGCTGAGCGCGAGAAAAATTACTGCTTAAATGCCTCTGTGCGCGCTGCAATTAGCCTAATCTTGACTTGGCAGTTCCTACGGGAGCGATATGTGGAGGGCTGTAATGTGTTCCTAGATTCCTCTTGAAACTTGGTAAGCAGTTTTCTGCGAGATAATTGATGTCATATCTTCAAGCGGCTGGCAACTCAAGTTTCTCAGCAAACAATACGATAATATATATAGGGGTTTAATCGTTGGCAGCGTAAATTTCCAATTCCGCTACTTCTCTCGTTATTTTTCATACCTTTCGAATTTCCAAGACAATAATTAGCCTCTCCTGCTTACATAACTCGTCATCCGAAAAAGAAATTCGTCAAAACTACTGTATTCACAAGGCAGCTCAGGACCTCCCATTTGGCCAGCGAATTCCCAGTGTATCATTTAATTATTCACTTCAAACCTCCTTTACTCTAGAAGTAGGACAGCGGTGGAAGTGTCTTACAAGGGGAGGCCGCCAAATGTGAAATTCAGATTCGATTCATACTGCGCATAATAAAAGCTCATGGCCAGAGGTGTAATGTGGCAAAGCACGAAGATGCACTTCTCAGCCGTTGTCGAGAAAATCGACAGTTAAAAGAAACCGTTGCGGTGAAATACTCTCTACGATTAATAATTTTCTACAGCGTCGTGGCGCAGCGGTAAGCGCTCGGGTTCGTAATCCGAAGGTCGCCGGATCGAATCTCGCCCCGTGCAACTTTTTTAATTATTTGTTTTTTGTAATTCAAATGTATAAATACACACACACACACACACACACACACACACACACACACATATATATATATATATATATCTCCGGCAATCAGTTGCAACAATTACGCATATAATAAGTTGTTGAAAGTCGTTTGTCGTGGAAAAATAATACTTAAAATAAAACACAATGTCATAATGTCATAAATAATATTCAAGTGGATACAATTTATTGAAAAGTTCGGTATACACTCGCGCATAATTAACAGTTAGTGACCAGAAGTAGCTGTAGTATCGCACGAACCAGAGTGATAGTTATCATTGAGACATGGAAAGCGGAAAAAAATTATCTGTTGGGAAACACACCTGAGTGACATTCTGAAAAATTGTTCTATCGTTCGTCAGGTTTGATGCATACCACGGGTATCGTATCATATCGGCAAAAATCGGAGAAGACAATTGGTGGTGGACAATGGATTGGATTTTTATACAATCGTCTCCGGAGTTGTCACGGTTTCTCTCGATTAAAAAAACACAATTTTGAAGGCGCTTGATCAAATTTTTTACCTGCCGGTAAAAATACACGTGACACGGTTGGACGAGAGGAGTGCACTTTGGAGGAATGACTTTTATAGTGCACGTTGGTAACTTCATATCGTCCTGGAACATCTCATCGTATAACGCCGGGTTCGTTTGCCCACCCCAAGAGTCGATCAGAAGGAGAAATTCTTTCTTTTGTACGTATGGTTGCAAAGCATTACGCAAGAAGTCCATGAATAAACCCGTTGTTAGTTTAGCGGATTTGGAGGATGTAATAACAACGTTGGTATAATTCTTGCCGTATTCGTCGACTGTCTTCTGTACTCTGGGTCCAAACGTACCTATGGTGTCTTGGGGCATACGAAAACAAGAGGCAAGACTCGCCCAGACATCGTGATTGAATATTGTGCCGTATACGAATGCGTCACCTTATTCATGTCGTGTCGGGTTACCAGGACAGCCTTTGACCCTTTTTCGGCGAGAGTTCTGTTGAACGTCGACTGGTACTGGCACCCTGACGTACAAAATATAAAAACATCGTTTATATAAGATATACGAAATCTGTGTTGTCTATCGTATATCAGATTATCATATTCTATCATCATGTCATATGACATTTTTGAACAGCTCTTTACGTCCCTGTTTGATCAGTATTAATTATGAAATCTTTGTCGAACTTAGTTATCAACGTTCGCGTCTGGATCCGAAATACGTCCGCTGCGGCCAAAATTTCGTCTTGGGTAGCCGTGTCTTTCCGGGAAACAAATTTTGTGATTTTCCGTTGCCGAATCCCATGCTTCTTTTTAAATTCGGTGACCCATGTTTTTGAAGCTTTGAAGTTCAAATCTGGGAACTGACTTGCAGCGCCCAAGGCCCACTGCTGCAGGTTTCTGGTAGTAATTTGCTGGAAGTTTAGTCGAGCTTCTACGAAGCGATCGTGCACCCATGAATCGATGGTACAATATTTACCAAATTTGCTACTGCCACGTTTGATTTGCTCTTCCCACCTGGATAAATAGCCCATATTTGTCAAACGAGAGCATTTTTGTAGAGTTTTGAGACTCCAGCCTGGATGTTCTTTGGCCAGATTGACAGCTCTAATTTTGTAATCCGGAGAAATATAGTCGTACCCTTTTTTTTTTTCTTCTCGTCCGGCTCGTATTCGTCTGATGATTCGTTGGCAATGGGACTCGTTTCACCGTCTTCGTAGGCATTATTATCGTTGATTTCATTAATGTCTATCAGTTCCTCATCATGAAAGAGGGTTTTTTCGGCGAGCGTTTGCAGCGTATGCTGGAACATTTCTTCCCCAATTACCATGGCTTCTTCGTTGATTGATGATGACGGTTCTGCTGCGATGCGATTACTGTTACGAAGGAGGCTTTGAAAATACACCAACGCATCTTTCAATTGTTGTTTCGCCACTTCACTGTGTATACAATCTTCTTCGATCACATCACTTTAATGCGAAGGGCCCGCATCGCTTTCCAATTGTACCGCCTCCATTTTTCCGTTTGTTTAACAGGGTGTACCAAAGCTCTCACGTACGCTCTGATTTTCGACGATGTTATAAGTTGCGCTAGGGACCGCATCTACCGTCTTTCGAAGTTAGCAGGCAATACGCTGTTACGCGGCGGCTCGTTTCAGCCCATTCAACAACTGTCCTTCAAGTGTAACGACCGAGTAACGGAGTTTATATTTCATACCTGCCACAGCACATTTGTGTTCGTCGGGTATCTATTCTAATTCGAACGTTTGACTTACACTAGTGTTGTTGTTGTTGTTGTTGTTGTTGTCGTCTTCAGTCCTGAGACAGTTTTGATGCAACTCTCCATGCTACTCTATCCTGTGCAAGCTTCTTCATCTCCCAGTACTTACTGCAACCTACATCCTTCTGAATCTGTTTAGTGTATTCATCTCTTGGTCTCCCTCTACGATTTTTACCCTCCACGCTGCCCTCCAATGCTAAATTTGTGATCCCTTGATGCCTCAAAACATGTCCTACCAACCGGTCCCTCTTTCTTGTCAAGTTGTGCCACAAACTCCTCTTCTCCCCAATTCTATTCAATACCGCCTCATTAGTTACGTGATCTACCCACCTTATCTTCAGCATTCTTCTGTAGCACCACATTTCGAAAGTTTCTATTCTCTTCTTGTCCAAACTATTTATCGTCCATGTTTCACTTCCATACATGGCTACACTCCATACAAATACTTTCAGAAACGACTTCCTGACACTTATATCTATACACGATGCTAACAAATTTCTCTTCTTCAGAAACGCTTTCCTTGCCATTGCCAGTCTACATTTTATATCCTCTCTACTTCGACCATCATCAGTTATTTCGCTCCCCAAATAGCAAAACTCCTTTACTACTTTAAGTGTCTCATTTCCTAATCTAATTCCCTCAGCATCACCCGACTTAATTAGACTACATTCCATTATCCTGGTTTTGCTTTTGTTGATGTTCATCTTATATCCTCCTTTCCAGACACTGTTCATTCCGTTCAACTGCTCTTCCAAGTCCTTTGCTGTCTCTGACAGAATTAAAATGTCATCGGCGAACCTCAACATTTTTATTTCTTCTCCATGTATTTTAATACCTACTCCGAATTTTTCTTTTGTTTCCTTTACTGCTTGCTCAATATACAGATTGAATAACACTGGGGAGAGGCTACAACCCTGTCTCACTCCGTTCCCAACCACTGCTTCCCTTTCATGCCCCTCGACTCTTATAACTGCCATCGGGTTTCTGTACAAATTTTAAATAGCCTTTCGCTTCCTGTATTTTACCCCTGCCATCTTTAGAATTTGAAAGAGTGTATTCCAGTCAACATTGTCAAAAGCTTTCTCTAAGTCTACAAATGCTAGAAACGTAGGTTTGCCTTTCCTTAATCTTTCTTCTAAGATAAGTCGTAAGGTCAGTATTGCCTCACATGTTCCAACATTTCTACGGAATCCAAACTGATCTTCCCCGAGGTCGGCTTCTACCAGTTTTTCCATTCGTCTGTAAAGAATTCGCGTTAGTATTTTGCAGCAGTGACTTATTAAACTGATAGTTCGGTAATTTTCACATCTGTCAACACCTGCTTTCTTTGGGATTGGAATTATTATATTCTTCTTGAAGTCTGAGGGTATTTCGCCTGTCTCATACATCTTGCTCACCGGATGGTTGAGTTTTGTCATGACTGGTTCTCCCAAGGCCGTCAGTAGTTCCAATGGAATGTTGTCTACTCCCGGGGCCTTGTTTCGACTCAGGTCTTTCAGTGCTCTGTCAAACTCTTCGCGCAGTATCGTGTCTCCCATTTCATTTTCATCCTCTTCCATTTCCATAATACTGTCCTCAAGTACATCGCCCTTGTATAGACCCTCTATATACTCCTTCCACCTTTCTGCTTTCCCTTCTTTGTTTAGAACTGGGTTTCCATCTGAGCTCTTGGTATTCATACAAGTGGTTCTCTTTTCTCCAAAGGTCTCTTTAATTTTCCTGTAGGCAGTATCTATCTTACCCCTGGTGAGATAAGCCTCTACATCCTTACATTTGTCCTCTAGCCATCCCTGCTTAGCCATTTTGCACTTCCTGTCAATCTCATTTTTGAGACGTTTGTATTCCTTTTTGCCCGCTTCATTTACTGCGTTTTTATATTTTCTCCTTTCATCAATTAAATTCAATATTTCTTCTGTTACCCAAGGATTTCTATTAGCCCTCGTCTTTTTACCTACTTGATCGTCTGCTGCCTTCACTACTTCATCCCTCAGAGCTACCCATTCTCCTTCTACTGTATTTCTTTCCCCCATTCCTGTCAATTGTTCCCTTATGCTCTCCCTGAAACTCTGTACAACCTCTGGTTTAGTCAGTTTATCCGGGTCCCATATCCTTAAATTCCCACCTTTTTGCTGTTTCTTCAGTTTTAATCTACAGTTCATAACCAATAGATTGTGGTCAGAGTCCACATCTGCCCCTGGAAATGTCTTACAATTTAAAACCTGGTTCCTAAATCTGTCTTACCATTATATAATCTATCAGATACCTTCTAGTATCTCCAGGTTCTTCCATGTATACAATCTTCATCATCTGCAGAGCCAGTTGGCATATAAACTTGTACTACTGTAGTAGGCGCGGGCTTCGTGTCTGTCTTGGCCACAATAATGCGTTCACTATGCTGTTTGTAGTATCTTACCCGCACTCCTATTTTTTTAATTCATTATTAAACGAACTTCACTAATTCCCGCTATATCTAACTTTAACCTATCCATTTCCCTTTTTAAATTTTCTAACCTACCCGCCCGAGTAAGGGATCTAACATTCCACGCTCCGATCCGTAGAACGCCAGTTTTCTTTCTCCTGATAACGACGTTCTCTTGAGTAGTCCCCGCCCGGAGATCCGAATGGTGGACTATTTTACCTCCGGAATATTTTACCCAAGACGACGCCATTATTTAACCATACAGTAAAGCTGCATGCCCTCTGGAAAAATTACGGCTGTAGTTTCCCCTTGCTTTCAGCCGTTCGCAGTACCAGCACAGCAAGGCCGTTGTGGTCAGTGTTACAAGGCCAGATCAGTCAATCATCCAGACTGTTGCCCTTGCAACTACTGAAAAGGCTGCTGCCCCTCTTCAGGAACCACACGTTTGTCTGGCCTCTCAACAGATACCCCTCCGTTGTGGTTGCACCTACGGTACTGCCATCTGTATCGCTGAGGCACGCAAGCCTTTTCAGTAGTTCCAGGGGCAACAGTCTGGATGATTGACTGATCTGGCCTTGTAACATTAACCAAAACGGCCTTGCTGTGCTGGTACTCCGAACGGCTGAAAGCAAGGGGAAACTACAGCCGTAAATTTTCCTGAGGACATGCAGCTTTACTTGGGTAAAATACTCTGGAGGTAAAATAGTCCCCCATTCGGATCTCCGGGCGGGGACAACTCAAGAGGATGGCGTTATCAGAAGAAAGAAAATGGCGTTCACCGGATCGGAGCGTGGAATGTCAGATCCCTTAATCGGGCAGGTAGGTTAGAAAATCTAAAAAGGGAAATGGATAGGTTAAAGTTATAGTGGGAATTAGTGAAGTTCGGTGGCAGTAGGAACAAGACTTCTGGTCAGGTGACTACAGGGTTATAAATACAAAATCAAATAGGGGTAATGCAGGGTAGGTTTAATAATGAATAGGAAAATAGGAATGAATAAAAAAATAGGAGTGCGGGTTAGCTACTACAAACTGCATAGTGAACGCATTATTGTGGCCAAGATAGAAACAAAGCCCATGCCTACTACAGTAGTACAAGTTTATATGCCAACTAGCTCTGCAGATGATGAAGAAATTGATGAAATGTATGACAAGATAAAAGAAATTATTCAGGTAGTGAAGGGAGACGAAAATTTAATAGTCATGGGTGACTGGAATTCGTCAGTAGGAAAAGGGAGAGAAGGAAACATAGTAGGTGAATATGGATTGGGGGGACGAAATGAAAGAGGAAGCCGCCTTGTAGAATTTTGCACAGAGCATAACTTAATCATAGCTAACACTTGGTTCAAGAATCATGAAAGAAGGTTGTATACCTGGAAGAATCCTGGAGATACTAAAAGGTATCAGATAGAATACATAATGGTAAGACAGAGATTTAGGAACCAGGTTTTAAATTGTAAGACATTTCCAGGGCAGTTGTGGATTCTGACCACAATCTATTGGTTATGAACTGCAGATTGAAACTGAAGAAACTGCAAAAAGGTGGGAATTTAAGGAGATGGGACCTGGATAAACTGAGTAAACCAGAGGTTGTAGAGAGTTTCAGGGAGAGCATAAGGGAACAATTGACAGGAATGGGGGAAAGAAATACAGTAGAAGAAGAATGGGTAGCTCTGAGGGATGAAGTAGTGAAGGCAGCAGACGATCAAGTAGGTAAAAAGACGAGGGCTAATAGAAACCCTGGGGTAACAGAAGAAATATTGAATTTAATTGATGACAGGAGAAAATATAAAAATGCAGTGAATGAAGCAGGCAAAAAGGAATACAAACGTCTCAAAAATGAGATCGACAGGAAGTGCAAAATGGCTAAGCAGGGATGGCTAGAGGACAAATGTAAGGATGTAGAGGCCTGTCTCACTAGGGGTAAGATAGATACTGCCTACAGGAAAATTAAAGAGACCTTTGGAGAGAAGAGAACCACGTGTATGAATATCAAGAGCTCAGATGGAAACCCAGTTCTGAGCAAAGAAGGGAAAGCAGAAAGATGGAAGGAGTATATAGAGGGTCTATACGACGGAAATGTACTTGAGGACAATATTATGGAAATGGAAGAGGATGTAGATGAAGATGAAATGGGAGGTATGATACTGCGTGAAGAGTTTGACAGACCACTGAAAGACCTACGTCGAAACAAGGCCCCGGGAGTAGACAACATTCCATTAGAACTACTGATGGCCTTGGGAGAGCCAGTCATGACAAAACTCTACCATCTGGTGAGCAAGATGTACGAGACAGGCGAAATTCCCTCAGACTTCAAGAATAATATAATAATTCCAATCCCAAAGAAAGCAGGTGTTGACAGATGTGAAAATTACCGAACTATCAGTTTAATAAGTCACAGTTGCAAAATACTAACGCGAATTCTTTACAGACGAATGGAAAAACTGGTAGAAGCGGACCTCGGGGAAGATCAGTTTGGATTCCGTAGAAATGTTGGAACACGTGAGGCAATACTAACCTTACAACTTATCTTAGAAGAAAGATTAAGAAAAGGCAAACCTACGTTTCTAGCATTTTTAGACTTAGAGAAAGCTTTTAACAATGTTAACTGGAATACTCTCTTTCAAATTCTGAAGGTGGCAGGGATAAAATACAGGGAGCGGAAGGGTATTTACAATTTGTACAGAAACCAGATGGCAGTTATAAGAGTCGAGGGGCATGAAAGGGAAGCAGTGGTTGGGAAAAGAGTGAGACAGGGTTGTAGCCTCTCCCCGATGTTATTCAATCTGTATATTGAGCAAGCAGTAAAGGAAACAAAAGAAAAATTCGGAGTAGGTATTAAAATTCATGGAGAAGTAAAAACTTTGAGGTTTGCCGATGACATTGTAATTCTATCAGAGACAGCAAAGGACTTGGAAGAGCAGTAGAACGGAATGGTCAGTGTCTTGAAAGGAAGATATAAGATGAACATCAACAAAAGCAAACCGAGGATAATGGAATGTAGTCAAATTAAATCTGGTGATGCTGAGGGAATTAGATTAGGAAATGCGACAGTTAAAGTAGTAAAGGAGTTTTGCTATTTAGGGAGTAAAATAACTGATGATAGTCGAAGTAGAGAGGATATAAAATGTAGACTGGCAATGGCAAGGAAATCGTTTCTGAAGAAGAGAAATTTGTTAACATCGAGTATAGATTTAAGTGTCAGGAAGTCGTTTCTGAAAGTATTTGTATGGAGTGTAGCCATGTATGGAAGTGAAACATGGACGATAACTAGTTTGGACAAGAAGAGAATACAAGCTTTCGAAATGTGGTGCTACAGAAGAATGCTGAAGATAAGGTGGGTAGATCACGTAACTAATGAGGAGGTACGGAATAGGATTGGGGAGAAGAGAAGTTTGTGGCACAACTTGACTAGAAGAAGGGATCGGTTGGTAGGACATGGTTTGAGGCATCAAGAGACCACAAATTTAGCATTGGAGTGCAGCGTGGAGGGTAAAAATCGTAGAGGGAGACCAAGAGATGAATACACTAAGCAGATTCAGAAGGATGTAGGTTGCAGTAGGTACTGGGAGATGAAGCAGCTTGCACATGATAGAGTAGCATGGAGAGCTGCAGCAAACCAGTCTCAGGACTGAAGACAACAACAACAGAGAGTATTTCACCGCAACGGTTTCTTTTAGCTGTCGATTTTCTCGACAACCGCTGAGAAGTGCATCGTGGTGCTTTGCCACATTACACCTCTGGCCATGAGCTTTTATTATGCGCAGTATGAATAGAATCTGAATTTCACAATTGGCAGCCTCCCCTTGTTAGAGGCCTCGTTACTGGGCACTTGCAGTTTAGTAAGTCAGCACTGTCACTGCGCCCTATCTGTTTTCTGTAGTGCACTCTGACCATTATTTCGGGCTATTGAAATAGTGTTTATTTCGGTGTAGCTGCAAATACTAGATTCTAGTAGCCTTACACTTGTGGGCATGACGGTCACTGACATACTAAACATATGGATCGTAATTTTGATCTAGATGGGATTAGAACTAGCTTCAGAGACAAAAATACTACTTTTCTCCGTTGACCGTTAATTTGTGGTTCTAACACTGGTGACTATATAAACAACTGTAGCATGAAAATTTTACTGTTTTCAGTTCAAAATTTTAATTCTGTTAAGTCTTTGATGGCAGAATGCAATCCCGATAAGAGAAAGTGTTACTAAAAGTCATTCTGACTTGGATGTAACATGCAGTTCTACGATGCTTGGTTGTGAACTTTATGTGTAATTGTGTATTTGTGTGTATGTCCAGGATATCCTCCCAAACACATGTCGATTTCAAGCAAGTTTGACACAGAAGTAGCAGGCCTCACGTATGTAGACACTATAGGGTTTATAACCTCCTAGCTCCAATAGGAGCAGAGATAAGGGCAAAACTGTAATTTTTTTTCAGACCAGGCAGCCCTGCACGACAGGTGTGTTGTATGGGAACAGTACCAGCGTGCTAAATCAACCTGCTTTTGCAGGGCAGTGTATGTCAGAGGAAAGAAAACATTTTCCAGGCCCCAACATGTAGAATGCCCAGCACGACAAGAGGTAGTTGGCTGGTGGAAGAGGAAGATAGGAGGTAGAGATGGAAAAAGGAGATGAAGGATATGGTCAGAGGGGGGGTTGGGAAAAATGGACAAAGGGAAGGGAAGGGAAGGGGAGGGGAGATGAAGAGACAGTGTGGGGAGGAGTAGACAAGCAGAAGTGGGAGGATGAGGTGGGCAGACAGAGGAAAGAGGTGGACACAGAGAGAGGGAAGGAGGAGGTGTTTTCAATACGTGTGTTGAATACAAGGATGAAATCAGCTAGACACACAGGTGAAGCCACGCGGGGTAGCCGAGCGGTCTAAGGCATCTTTTCACGGTCCGCGCGGCTGCCCCCGTCGGAGGTTCGAGTCGTCCCTCGGGCACGGGTGTGTGTGTGTGTGTGTGTGTGTGTGTGTGTGTGTGTGTGTGTGTGTGTGTGTGTGTGTGTGTGTGTGTGTGTCGCCCTTAACGTAAGGTAGTTTGTTACATTAAATAGTGTGTAAGCTTAGGGACCGATGACCTCAGCAGTTTGGTCCCGTAAGACCTTATCAGAAATTTCCAATTTACACAGGTGAAATATTTGTACAGATGTGAGTGAAATATGTTAAATATATGTGAAGTATGTGACAATGTGTAAAAAGCACCTCCTAAACCACTGGATCGATTACAACCAAACTTGATACACATGTTACTTACAGTATGTAAATAAATACTGTTGGGGTAATAACTAGCAGCGCCATATTGGGTTGTGGTGATCATGTGGGGAGAGAGGTGGGAGGAGGATATGGACAGACAGTGGGGAAATGGATACAGATAGGGGGGAAGAAGATTGACAGGGGGAAGGGGGGGTGGAAATGGACTCACAAAGAAAGAGAGGGAGGAGGAGATAGAAAGAGAGAAGGAGGAGGAAGATATGGACAGAGAGAGGGGGAGGAAGAGGAGGAGGAGAAGTTGGATAGAGGGGGAGGATGAGGTGGAGGTGGACAGAGAGAGGGGCTAGGAAGAGGTGGATTAATAAAGAATTGGAATAAGTAAATACCCAGGCAATCCTGGGTGCCTAGCTAGTAGTTCATAAGTTTCCGATGCTATGTATAAAATATTTGACAAGACAGTATGTTAAGCAGACTGTGAAATGTGGTAATTGATGCTTCAAACATAGAGGTAAAAATAAATGGTATCATTGTTTCACAGCGACAGCAGTTTATCAGCTTTAGGCATCCCCCGTTTATTTTATTCCGTACGTTATTGTTTTCATCAGTCCAAAGGTGGTTTTACAATGGTTCAAATGGCTCTGAGCACTATGGGACTTAACATCTGAGGTCATCAGTCCCCTACAACTTAGAACTACTTAAACCTATCTAACCTAAGGACATCACACACATCCATGCCCGAGGCAGGATTCGAACCTGCGACTGTAGCGCCTAGAACCGCTCGGCGACAC
This sequence comes from Schistocerca serialis cubense, assembly GCF_023864345.2. Taxonomy (NCBI): domain Eukaryota; kingdom Metazoa; phylum Arthropoda; class Insecta; order Orthoptera; family Acrididae; genus Schistocerca; species Schistocerca serialis. Next base: position 226,583,400 of record NC_064641.1, read on the forward strand.
CGGCCGGCGGCTGGTTTTATGTCACTATCCACGCTAGTTTGTCCTGTGCCAACCTCTTCAGGTCCGACTAACTTCTCATTTGAACCTGCTTACTGTGTTCATGCCTTGGTCTCTCGCTACAAGTTTTACCGCCACACACTTGCCTCCATTACCAAATTGACAATTCCTTGGTGCCTCAGGATTTGTCCACTGACTGATTTCTTCTCTTAGTCAGGTTGTTCCATCAATATTTTTTCCGCAGTTCAATTCAGTACATTGTCATTAGGTGTTAGATCAATCCATCTAATTTTCAGCATTTTTCGTTACCTCCACATTTGAGAACCTTGAATTCTCCTCTGGTCCGAACTGTTTTACTTGCAGACAAGGCTTCTGACAGATCTTCAGCAAAAACTTTACAAGACTTAAATTGGTACTAGATGTTAACAGCTCTTTTTCAGAAATTGTTTTGAGACTACAGCCTGTATGCCTTTTATATTCTGTCCACATCGAGCATATCCAATTATTTTGCTGCCGAAGTAGCAATAATCATGTACTACTTACACTGTAGTTCCCTCATAATTGCCTGGTTTAATTAGACTTCATTCTGTTTACTTCTGTTTTACTTTTGTTGATTTTTCACATTTTGTCAATACACTACCCACTCCTTTGCAGTCCCCCCCAGGGGGTCCACAACTCTTTTGTGGACACGTGCGTAGCGAGCACGGGACCCCGAGATAATGTGGCCCTCCTTCCTTTCCGGGCTGCATACCTTCCCTTTCCGCATTTTTCCCTATCCCCCATCTTCGCCCCCCCCCCCCCCCCCACCTCTGGCTCTTTCCTTTCCTTTCTCCCCCTCTGGGAGTATGGTTTGTCCCTACGTCCGGAGACGGACGCTCGAAACTGTTACAAATTCCTTGCTTTCTACACTTGCAAGTCTTCGTCCTTCCTCTGCCCTTCTCTTTTCCTTCCCTCTTCTCTTTGCCCTTTTCTTCGCTGCGGCGTTTGAGACCCCTCTTCTTTCCTTTCGCTTTCTCTTTTTTTTCCTCCCTGTGCGTGTCTGAAGGCCGACCCACCCATTTCCATGCGTAGCCGGTGACGGGGTAACGCATAATTCCTCGCCCCGGGTAGACAGGTAGGACACGTACGTACCCCCTGGTAATGGCCAGGCACAGGGAGCGGTGATTACCCGAGCTGATACCTTCCGAAAGTGCCGATTGTTCCCTCCGTCCGCTTGTCGGGAGGTGTGACCTGAGGTGTGAACAATCACCTAAGGCGGGAGTGCGCTCAGAGAGGGCCCCCACAAGGGAGGAGCGCGCCATCGGAGACGCCGGTAATCATGGGGGATTCTTCCGCAATGGTTTCCTCACCTTCCACTATGTCTGCTCACAAGCCTAAGTTCACTGAGTCTCAGCCACAGACAGTTCTTCCATCGTTGCCACTGTTCCTTGTTGTTTCTCGGTCTGACGAAGGTCATGACTTCTCCACGGTCAACCCTTTCATTATTCAGAAAGGTGTCGACGCAATTGCAGGTCCTGTAAAGTCTTGTTCCAGATTACGGAATGACACCCTGTTGTTAGAAACAGTCAGTGCCCTCGAGACACAAAAATTGCTGCGTACGTCTCGCTCCACACCTTCCCTGTCCGGGTTGAAGCGCACCGCACTTTAAATTCCTCGCGTGGAGCCGTTTATACACGCTCCCTCGATGGATTGTCTGACGAAGAAATTCAGCACTACCTGCCTGACCAGGGCGTAACGGCTGTTCATAGAGTTATGAAAAGGGTTGACACGAACATCATTCCAACCCGCACTGTCTTCTTGACATTTGACAGAGTTCAACTCCAATCCAAAATCAAAGCAGGCTATGGGATAATTTCCGTTCGCCCTTACGTCCCAAACCCTACGCATTGCTATCGATGTCAGCGGTACAGTCACACCAGCCAGTCCTGTTCCAATCCGGCCAAATGTGTTACGTGTGGCGAGGATGCCCATGAGGGTGCTTGTCCACCTCCATCCCCTCGCTGCATCAACTGTATGGGTGACCACGCTGCTTCCTCTCGAGATTGCCCCGTTTTTAAGAACGAAAAGCTCATCCATGAAATAAGAGTGAAGGAAAAGGTGTCGACCTTTGCTGCTCGAAAATTATTCGCCAGTCGACAGCCCACCGTGCCTCAGACAGGAAAATACAGCACTGTCGTTGCTTCTCCTCGGCCAACAAAGGAGGCGGCCACGCAGACTTGCGATCTCACCTTTAGTGCCAAGGTCGTCAGATCGGCCAGCGCAAAGATCGCCCGTTCAACCTCACCACTTTCGCCTGCCCACTCTATGGCTCACCCTTTGTCGGGTTCTGCTAAATCTCGAGCCCAAAAGTCAGACACCAAGACTTCGAAAAAAGAGCATACTCGTGAAGAGTTTTTACGTACCGCAACTTCCCAACCATCGGTTCCTCCTTCATCTAAACATCATACTTCCAAGAAGGCTACAAAGAAACCCAGTTCCTCTCTTTCTCCGCCAAGGCGTGTCCCATCTACAGCACCACCTGGCGGAAATCGCCCTCGGCTGTCTTCGGTGTCGCCGAGGCGCACTGCTGGTGGCCGATCAACTGGCCGATCGCTGGTGGCAGGAGCTGCTCCTGACCAACCTATGGATCAGGATCTTCTGCCTTCGGCTGAATGCCATTCCATGCTGTCGGTCGCAAGCTCTGAGCAGTCGTTGAGTTGACAGCGACCTTGGTCACATTCCTCCATTTTCTGTTCACCCTATGTCCATTATCCACTGGAATATCCGCGGTATTCGAGCCAATCGGGATGAATTGTCGATCCTACTCGCCAGTCATCTTCTGTCTTCAGGAAACTAAGCTGCGTCCCCATGACCGCTTTGTTCTCCCTCATTTTCAGTCCGTCCGATATGATCTCCCCTCTGTTGAAGGCACTCCAGCACATGGAGGACTCATGATTCTTCTCCATGAAACTCTCCATTATTACCCAATCCATTTAAACACTTCCTTCCAAGCTCTCGCCGTCCGTCTTTCCCTTTCCGGATATACGTTCTCTCTTTGTACTGTATACATTCCATCGTCCACACCAATGGCACGAGCTGATCTCCTTCATCTTCTTGGTCAGTCTCCACCCCCTATATGCTGGTTGGGGACTTCAATGCCCACCACCCGCTTTGGGGATCTCCACATCCTTGTCCACGTGGCTCACTATTGCTAGACGTCTTCCACCAAGCAGATCTAGTTTGCCTCAGCACTGGGATCCCTACATTTTTGTCTGCCTCCACGACAAATTTATCTCATTTGGACCTTGCGGTCGGTACTGTTCCGCTAGCTCGGCGCTTTGAATGTTTCGCCCTTGATGATACACACTTTCCATGTGTCGTTAGACAGCAGCCTCAACTGCCCTACATGCGCCCGCGACGCTGGAAGTTTGCCCAAGCTGATTGGACACTTTTTTCGTCTCTAGCGACATTCGATGACCGTCACTTTCCCAGCGTCGACGATGAGGTCACACATATTACCGACGTTATTCTTACAGCTGCGGAACATTCAATACCACGCACCTCCGAATTGCCCCGGCGCTCCCCAGTTCCTTGGTGGAACGAGGCATGCCGTGATGCAATACGTGAGCGACGACGTGCTCTCCGCGTTTTCCGCCACCATCCTACTTCGGCCAACTGTATCCGCTATAAGCAGTTCCGTGCGCGATGCCGTCGTGTCATCCGCGATAGCAAGAAGGCAAGCTGGAAATTGTTTATTAGCTCATTTAACACCTTCACTCCCTCCTCGGAAGTTTGGAGTCGGCTTCGACGGTTCTCAGGCGCTCCTAGTTTCTCCCCGGTGTCTGGGCTCACTGTCGCGCATGATACATTAGTGGACCCCGTCGCAATTTCTAACTCGTTGGGTCAGCACTTTGCTGTGATTTCGAGCTCTTCAAATTACCCGCCAGCGTTTCTCCCGAAGAAACGTGCAGCGGAAGTGCGACCTCTTGCTTTCTCCTCTCAAAATCGCGAAAGCTACAATACTGTTTTCTCCATGCGCGAACTCCAACATGCACTCTCTTCTTCTCACTCCTCCGTCCCAGGACCGGATAGTATCCACGTCCAAATGTTGCTGCATTTATCAACCCATAGACTGCGTTACCTCCTTCGCCTATATAATCGAATTTGGACCGACAGTACTTTTCCCAGACGATGGCGGGAAGCGTATGGTGAATTACCGTTTAGCGTGGTGGCTGGAATCCCGCAGTCTTTTAACACCTGCCCAATGCGGATTCCGAAAGCATCGTTCTGCAGTTGACCATCTTGTTGCTCTCTCCACTTATATCATGAACAATTTTCTCCGGAAACGCCAAACAGTAGCAATAGTTTTTGATCTGGAGAGAGCATACGATACCTGTTGGAGGACAGGCATCCTCCGCACACTGTTCTCTTGGTGCTGTCGAGGTCGGCTGCCCCTTTTTCTTCGCGAATTTATGGCAGAGCGCACATTTAGGGTGCGGGTGAACACTACTCTCTCCCGTACTTTCTCCCGAGAAAACGGGGTACCCCAGGGCTCCGTGCTGAGTGTTGTACTGTTTGCCATTGCCATCAATCCAATTATGGATTGTCTCCTTCCTGATGTCTCGGGCTCCCTCTTTGTGGACGATTTTGCGATCTTCTACAGCTTTCAACGGACCAGCCTTCTTGAACGACGTCTTCAAGGATGTCTCGATCGCCTCCACTCTTGGAGCATCGAAACCGGCTTCCGTTTCCCTCCCACTAAGACCGTTTGTGTTAATTTTTGGCGACGCAAGGAGTTTCTTCCGCCCTCCTTACATCAAGGTCCTGTCAACCTTCCGTTTTCTGACGTCGCTAAATTCTTGGGACTTATGTTTGACAGAAAACTGTGCTGGTCCTCCTACATTTCCTATCTTTCGGCTCGCTGTCTGCGATCCCACAACACCCTCCGTGTCCTGAATGGTACCTCCTGGGGAGCGCACCGAGCGGTCCTTCTCCGCCTCTATCGCGCCTTAGTGCGCTCGAAATTGGACTATGGAAGCATAGTCTACTCCTCTGCTCGGCCGTCTATTCTTCGGCGTCTCGACTCTATACACCACCGTGGATTACGTTTAGTGTCTGGAGCTTTTTACACTAGCCCTGTGGAAAGTCTTTATGCTGAGACTGCTGAACCTCCGCTGTCCAATCGGCGAGCAGTCCTTCTGAGTCGTTATGCTAGCCATCTGTCTTCCATGCCTGCTAATCCAGCCCATGACCTTTTTCTCGACGCCTCCTTTGATGTAGGGTATGCAGGCCGCCCCTCCTCCCTACTACCACCGGGAGTCCGCTTCCGTCAACTGCTCCATTCTCTTTCCTTCCGCTTTCCTAAAACCTTCTTGACAACTTGGGGTACAGCACCGCCTTGGCTCCGTCCCCGGATCTGCCTGCTCCGTGACCTTTGTCGATTTCCCAAGGATGGTACCCCTTCACTTGTTTATCGTCGGGCATTTGCTGCTCTATGTGCGCAAATGACGGACGCCACTTTACACCGACGGCTCGAAAACATCGTTAGGTGTAGGGAGTGCCTATATTGTTGGCGACACACGAAATCACTTTCGGCTTCCCGACCAGTGTTCGGTTTATACTGCGGAGCTTTACGCTGTTCTCCAGGCTGTCCACTACATCCGTCGCCATCAGAGGATATAGTACGTTATCTGCTCAGATTCTCTCAGCTCTCTCCTCAGTCTCCAAGCTCTTTATCCTGTGCACCCTCTGGTCCACCGGATTCAGGACTGTCTGCGCTTGCTCCACCTGGGGGGCGTCTCGGTGGCGTTCCTCTGGCTCTCGGGACACGTTGGTATCTGTGGAAATGAGGCGGCCGATATTGCAGCCAAGGCTGCAGTCTCTCTTCTTCGGCCAGCTATTCAATCGATTCCCTTCGCCGATCTACGGAGCGTTTTATGTCGTCGTGTTGTTCATTTATGGCACGCGCATTGGTCAACACTTCCCCATAATAAATTGCGGGACGTGAAAGCTCTTCCTTGTGCTTGGACCTCTTCCTCCCGAACGCGTCGTCGGGAGGAGGTAATTTTAACTAGACTCCGGATAGGGCACTGTCTTTTTAGCCATCGACATCTTTTAATCGGCGATCCTCCCCCACTATGTCCCCATTGCTCTCAGCTGTGGACGGTAAGACACCTTTTAATTGAGTGCCCCTATTTTAATCCGTTACGCTCCCGTCTACAGCTATCGCCTGATGTGTCGTCGATTTTAGCAGATGACACGCGCTCAGCCGACCGCGTTTTCCAGTTTATTAGTGCCAGTGAAATGACGTCAGTCGTTTGAAGCTTTTGTTGGGGACAACCAACCCCTTTCTGTAGTGGATTTTTAAGCCTTCCTTCTGCTTTTAGTTTCTCCAATTTTATGACTTTCGTTCCCATTGCTGCTGGTTTTCAATTTCGGTTTTTTACTGTTTCATAAGTCACGGACCGGGCGCTAATGACCATACAAGTTTTGCGCCCTGAAACCAAACAAAATAAAATCCTTTGCAGTCTAAAGAACTGCTATGACATCGATAAATCTCAGAGTTTCTATTTCTTGTTTGTGAGCTTTCATTCCTTCTTCAAATTATCCTTTGGTTTTCTTTACTGTTTGCTCCCCCTCTCCCTCCCCCCTCCCTCCCCCCTCCCTCCCCCCTTTCATCGGGAAACGCTTAAACATAATCTAGATTTATTTTCCGGAATATTCGTAATTTCGCGGCAGTGGTGTGTTGGGGGATATGCGGTTGGCATCCCTGCACACACACACACACACACACACACACACACACACACACACACACACACAACTGTGTTTAATATATAACTCCCGACATTGTTTGTATGTCAGTTAATTATTGTTCAGTGATGTACTGAGTAGAACGCTGTGTCGCAAAATGGTTCAAATGGCTCTGAGCACTATGGGACTTAATTTCTGAGGTCGTCAGTCCCCTAGAACGTAGTACTACTTAAACCTAACTAATCTAAGAACATCACACACATCCATGCCCGAGGCAGGATTCGAACCTGCGACCGTAGCGGTCGTACGGTTCCAGACTGTAGCGCCTAGAACCGCTCGGCCACTCTGGCCGGCGCTGTGTCGCACAGTTTGCGAATTTAGAGGTGGCAGAGTTAGAGGAGCAAAGCGTCTACATTAAATTTTGCGCGAAACTCAAGAAACATTTACAGAGCTACACCAAATGGTACAGGATGCCTAAGGTGATGAGTGCTTAAGCCGTACTCGGTATTACGAATGATTCACACGGTTTAAAAATGACCGGACAGAAGTTAAAGATGACCCTCGTTCAGGACTCCCTTCGACGTCTACCGACGACACTCATGTCAGGAACGTCAACGAAACTGTGCGTGCCAATCGAAGACTGACTGTCAGAGAGATTGCAAAAGGATGTAACATTTCAGTTGGTTAATGTCATGAAATCCGGACAAAGCATCTGGGAATGCATACTGTTGCCGCGAAGTTCGTCCCACGGCTCATGAGTCTCAAGACCAGAAAGACCTTCACAATCTTTGCAGCGCTTTTGGGTCGCGCAAATCAGAACGAGATGCTCATTAAGAGAATGATAACTGATGGTGAGGCGCGGGCCTACAGTTATGATGGTGAGACCAAGGTTCAGTCTTCAAAAAGGGTCGGCAACGGTTCTCCAAGGCAAAAGAAAGCTCGCCAGGTCAGGTCAAATGTCAAAGCTATGCTGATAGTGTTCTTTGAGTTTGAAGGATTATTTCATCATAAATTCGTGCCACAGGTACTATCGGGATGTGTTACGAGAAGGGAACTGCCTGAAATGTGACGCGACAGTTCATGGCTCTTGCATTACCATAACGCACCCGCACTTTCATCCCTGTTGGTGCGTGACTGTTTCCCGTGGACTTTTTTTTATTTCTCAAGTTGAAAACCCCGTTGAAAAGACAAAGATTTGAGATTTGCAACGATAGACGAGGTAAAAGAAGATCCGTAGACGGTGCTTCGCGCGATCCAGCAAGAGGCGTACCAAGACTGCGGAAGTGGAGGCGGCGTTGGGAGTGGTGAATCAGTTGTGGAGGAGAGTATTTCGAAGGAGACCATGCACTAGTAAAAGGTAATTATAGAAAAATTTTGTGGACAAAGTTCCGGAATTTTTTTGATCAGACCTCGTATACACATTCCTTACGACATGGTGCTCCAAGGAGTACTGCACTTGGGGAAAAACATGGGGCAGCAGAATGGTTCGAATTCAAGATGTGACATACATTGTCGATTCACTCATAGATGCCACGAAACTAGCTTGTTTTAACGGTTAAAAATACCGCGAAATGCAACAGTCCGTAGTTCTAGGAAAAATGTAATATACACATCATTTTAATTGAATAATCTGTGGGTTCTTGGTGAAACATTATAAATTAACTAAACAAACACAGAAAAATGGTTTCGGATTCTAAGCCCATTTTTCGTGAAAATGGGCTTCAACCCGAGACCTAGGTTGTGCAGTAACAATAACATTTGTGAAATAATGCAAAAATGGTGTTTGCTTAATACAGAAAAATATTTATTCTTACAGTAGGCTATAATGCCCACTTTTCAGTTTTCATGTAATTCTGCTACTTTTATTGTGTGGTAGTGCACTGAAATGCACATTCTTTAACAATATAACAGCAGCAGAAATGAAGTTTGGAATTTTCGTGAAGTATGGCCTTTGTGGTTAGTTCATACTCGAGAAGCATTTAACTTCATCATTGTCAGATTCTGCGATATTTCTGTCAGACATCTGCTCCCAAAAGAAATCTTTAACGCTTCGTAGCGTAGAGGCTACGAAGCGGTTTAATTACGAAACCGAACAATTACGGCACGTAGGCTTCTCAAAGATGTGATCCAGTTTTGTGTCCGCTTGATTTGCATCATCAGCTAATCATAGCGCTTAGCTAATGTTTATTAATGCCTATAAAAATTAACATATGCATCATGATTCTTATCTGCGATAACTGATATTAACTGCGTGTCCATTTCTTTGTAATTTCGAATATTTACTTGTTCCCAAAGTGGCTGGGTCGTTTCCTATTTATATTGATCAGTCAAGGGAGTAACTGCTAGCAGTTTTTTCAGCTAATTCCCTTTTTCTTTAATACTATTGATGGCTTAATTATAGTTTCACATAAATGTGAGGAAAGGGCAAGAACGAGCATTTATACGTGCACGCTCCCATGCGTTATTTTTATTATGTATTTCGATCTGTTGAAGGATAAGCACTGTCTGTTATTATTGCCAGCCTTTCAAGTCCATGTGATCATGCTCCTTTGCTTTCAGGAGATTGCTTACGAGGAAAGATTTCTCACTAATATTTGAGTTCATATTTTGCAAGGGCGGTGATAGTTGTGCCGCAGTGCGTGGTGAAAGCAGTGAAAGATCATGTTGGTGATTGATGATGATGAATCAACAGCAGATATTGCAAAATAAGGATTTAGCCAATTTGTTCAGCACCACAATATAACTATTACCAGCTCTTTAAATACAACAACTTTTGTTGTTAAGAACAGTGGTAGATTGGATGCTGCAGTCGTATCTATTTCTTGGAGGTACTGTCTGACCACGATAACTTGACCATTTCGCTAGTGCTGCCAAAAGCGGAGAAAATCGGCACTACTTTAAAGACATTCACTCGTCTACAAGTGCTACCAACGTCAAGCTACCACTAGATGCGATGTACTACAAAAGGCCTGCGTCCTCTGATAAATAACTTCTGTAAGCACTTGCTGAAGTGTTTATATTAGAATAAAAAATTACTCAAGTTTACTTCAAGTCACTGGAGGTGGTTTTTTCAGGAACTCGCCTCAATTTCTTATTACAGAAGTGTAGTTATTCTTAAAAATCAGAGCGTCGCCACTGTTATCGCATTATTAGAAATGCATAAAAATCGTGACAAAAGACAAATTAAAAAAAAGTTAGAGGAATACATATTGATGTTACCGAGAAACACTATTCAATTAACTAAAATCAGAGAACTCCACTTAGATTAAAAATTTTGAGGATGTCGTATGCAAATTTCAAACATCTCTTGCGTATTGTATAATTAAGTTTTCGATAATTGGAAACAAAAATGCGCTCACTAAGAGACTGCCTTTTAATTACCCTTTGATTTTTGCAAACAGTAGGTACTACTTTTATCATAAATGCAATGCATTTACGTTTACGATAACATTAAAAATCACCTAAAATTTAAAGACGTCTGTATTGCCGTTCTTTACTTTCCGGTGGAACAAATTGATTGGTAAACTCATTTCTCAGTTCTTTGACTGATGGTACCAGTTGTGTAGGTTTGGAGGTTCCAACGGTACATTTGTTTCGGCTCATCTCTCCTTGTGCCATTCTCATTTTCCACAATGATACATTCGTACCGGTACTGAACACACGCAAATTCTGTAAGATTGAGAAGTTCCACGGAAAGACAAATTCGGCGAGTACTTGCAGCAAGATGCAAGAAACTAGAACGAGTTTTCACCCAACAGCGGAGTGTGCGCTGCTTTCAAACTTAATTGCAAATTAAAACTGTGTCCGCCGGTACTCGAACCTGGGATCCCGAACGGGCACACAGTTCTGATTTGTCAGGAAGTTTCTTGCAAGAAACTGTTTCCACTAACTTGCGAAATTCTTTAATTTGAGGAAACTAGCAGACGTAGATGGGAAGGAGGGGAGGAGAGGTGGTGTTGCAGATATGGTCGTTCGTAATATTCCAACCAATGCTGTTATTGTATGGATAATGCGCCATACCACGGCAGTTAGTTCGACAAAATGCCTAATAAGATTTAAGGGTTACGATGTTAGTGGTTGCAAGCTGAGATGAATATGTCGACAAATTAGGTGATTTCCGATTCGACAGAAGTGCCACTTGCGGGCATACTTGGGCGAGTGCCGCCTGCGATTTCATGTTAAGCGCAAAACACGGGTAGTGCAAGCTGCCTCCCAATCACCGCTCCTCTCCATTCGGCAGCCGTAATGCGGTGGCACGACCATTCTCGCGCCAATCATCAACTTATCGTGCACAAACAATAGTATACAGTATTGGTCCGGAAACCAGACGCCCATCTTAATGGGCTAACGGCCACTGAAATCAGAGTCTCTATCCTGCATTGAACAATCATAGAGCTCGGAATAAATATGGAGATATCTGATGTGTGTAGGACGGTGAGTATGCTCCCAAATCGACCTAGGGAGTCGGCTCTGTTGTAAGACATTGAACTCATAATCAGGTGGAAACTCATAATCAGGTGGACGGCGGTTCAAATCTCAGTCCCATCAACTACATTTATGCTTTTCATGGTTTCGTAAATTACTTAAGCCAAACGCCGTGGTGGTTCTTTTGAAATTTAAACTGCCGACTTACTCACTCTACCCTAGGCCAAGCTTGTGCTTTGTCTATAAAATGATCACGTTCTCATTGGGACGTTAAACCCTAATCTTCCTTCCTTTTCAACCATTTTTAGTGCCCTGAAATGGGAATCTGGGATCGACGTGGTCACTTTTGATTTATGCACATACCCTGACTTGACCACCGGTTTGTGCATATCTAGTATTTCTGGAACTAATTGTCCCGCCACGTTCCATAAAATGACCTGATCAGTGTGAGAATCCGTGAACGCAGAGAACTGGGTTTTCAAGAGGAGACTTCTGTCTGGAAATGCACCATTTGGACCATCTGCAGGACATCAAAGTTACTTGGAAACCGACCAGTATGCCACTACAAGCACTGTTCGTGTTGATGCGATACTCTTGTATTGACATTGTATTTAAATGAAATGAATAGGACATAGCGAACAATCTTCATCATAGGAAAGGCATAATCACATGTTTCCACAACACAGAATACTGTTACAGATATATTGTTGCAGCTGAAGCCTCAATTTGCACAAAGTACGCTAGAACTAACCTGGAGAAGATAGTTTCGGAAGGATCAAAAATGGATTATAATTTATGAGCTTTGTCAGAAGTTAAATTTAACGTTAACGTATTAGAATTTCCACGCAGCAAAACGAGAATCCCCGAATTTGCTCTCCGGAAAGAAACTACAGACATCAACGATGACATCTCCAGCGAGCACTTGAAACTGGCGGAGTACGTGACTTGCTTATTCTTCACGAATGGCGGCACGCAGCAGAAATATATTAAACAGACATTATAGCCATCTGATTTAATCCCTCCTTACGACTGCTTTCTCCCATATTCTGAATAAATCTGCACAACTGTAAAATTCTCAAGCGTTGAAGATGCGTGCGCTCGCGTTTGTTTGTAGCCATTCTCAAGTGCATGTTGAAACGCTGAAATATGTCTATGTCCGTTCATCAGCCGAAGTAATGAACCCAGGCCAGAGGAATATATTAGCTGTTAAATACGCCACGCTGTTCGATAATGATACCGTCTGGTGCACAATGTCAGCTATTTTTTGTATCTTTGATATGTACTCGTATCCTGTAACACGAAAACTCGTCTATAAGAGCAGAAATATGTATTTTCGAAAATGACGTGCCGCAGAAATGTCAGACAAATTTTAACATTTTAACATGCACTTGAGAACGGCTACAAATCCGAAATTTTTATGTCTCATAAATGTTCGCCGGGATTCATGTTGGGCGATCTGGGCGACCAGATCATTCGCTCGAACTGTACAGAGTTGTGGTCCGGTGATATGGCGCATTGTCATCCATAAAAATTTCATCGTGGTTTGTGAACACGAAATCCATGAATGACTGTAAGTCTTATCCAAGTAGCCGAACATAATCATTTTTAGTCAGTGAATGGTTCAGTTGTATCAGACCTCGCCGCGCGGGATTAGCCGAGCGGTCTCGGGCGCTGCAATCATGGACCCGTCGGAGGTTCGAGTCCTCCCTCGAGTATGTGTGTGTGTGTGTGTGTGTGTGTGTGTGTGTGTGTGTGTGTGTGTGTGTGTGTGTGTGTGTCTCCTTAGGTTAATTTAGGTTAAGTAGTGTTTAAGCTCAGGGACTGATGACCTTAGCAATTAAGTCCCATAACATTTCAGACACATTTTTGAGTTGTACCAGAGGACCCATTCAATTCCATGTAAACACAGCCCACACAATTGTGGCAGGCTCTGCGTACCATCAACTCCTACCAACTGAAATCTGGAGTCATCTGAGCAGTCCACGGTTTTCCAATCGTCTGGGATCCAACCGCTACGGTCACGAGCCCAGGAGAGGCGCTGCAGGCGATGTCGTGCTGTTAGCAAAAGCATTCGCGTTGGTCGTCTGCTGCCATAGCCCATAAATTTCGCCGCACTGTGCTAACGGATACGTTCGTCGTACGTCCCAAATTGATTTCAGCGGTTATTTCACGCAGTGTTACTTGTCTGTTAACACTGACAATTGTACGCAAACACTGCTGATCTCGGGCGTTAAGTGCAGGCTTTCGGCCACTGTGTTGTCCGCGGTGACAGGTAATGCCGGAAATTTTATATTCTCATCACACTGTTGACACTGTCGATCTCGGAATATTGAATTCCCTAATGATTTTCGAAAAGAAATGTCCCATGTGTCTAGTTCCAACTACCATTCCACGTTCAAAGTCTATTAATTCCCATCGTGCGGCTATAATCGTGTCGGAAACATTTTCACGTGAATCACCTGAGTACAAATGACAGTTCTGCCAGTGCACTGCCCTTTTATTCCGTGTGTACGCGATACTACCACCATTTGTATATGTGCTTGTCGCCATCCCATGACATTTGTCACCGCAGTTTGTAACCTGATGATTTTCGATTGCTACTGACAAGGGAAACTTCCCATTGCACTCCTCTCAGATTTAGTCGTAAGATGGGCCAGTGGATAGCCAGTCAAAAACTGAAAACAGATCAAGCATGAAAACAGGAAGAAGGTGAACTGTGAAAAAAGAAGCAAAACAGAAACTGTGAATGGTCCAAGCTCAAGATATGCAGCATCAAGCATGCTTCACGGTGTCGTGCTTATGTGGTTACGGTCTTGGCCTGCGAAGGGGAGTTCTCTGTTTTCAAATCTCGCTCGTTCTCCCAACTTTTTTTTTCTCACAAAATTATGAACTGTCCCTCCGGTTATTTGCGTGTTTGTCCTCTGCATTCAGATTTATGACTGGGTCGTGCTGTTACGTTCTTTCGTAACAGCGGGATGTAAGGTAGAGACCTCCAGATGTACGTACTTCATATTTGTTCCACACAAGTGCCACACGTTACGACTCTTGCGTTCCGTTTTGACTTTTCAGTTGTTGTAACATAGTTCAGACCCGCTTATTTGTTGTGTTCATTTCTGTGAAAGGTCGGTGCGACATCTCGCCTGCTCTCACTTATTCATCACATTTCCTTACGACGGTAATATTCTTACCACGTGGCGTACTGTATAACAAATTGGAAAGACTACAGAAGGAGAAAAGACACGTCAACGACCGGACGGAAAGTTCATAATTTTGTGGAAAGAAAAATAAATTGGAGGACGAGCGATATTTAAACACGGCTCTTTCTCTTCGCAGTCCAGCTCCGTGACGACATAACGACGACGCCGTAGCTACGCAACTTTGCTCATGTGCTCTATATCTTGAGCTTGAACCGTACACAGTTTCTGTTTTGCTTCTTTTTTCACAGTTCAGTACAACCTATTCCTGTTCTCACGCTTAATCTGTTTCCAGGCTTTGACGGGCTATCCACTAAATCTGAGGGGGTGCGATGGGAAGCTTCCCTTGTGAGTCACGACGATTAACAGACTTACAAAGAGTGTCCCCAGCGGTTTGAAACCATGGATACGATGATGGTGTAGGTCCGAGGTATCACATCCTGCACCGTTCACGCTGGTGGGCTCTCATTTACGAGTAATCGACGAAAAAAATATCGGAATTTAGCGTGACCCTGACTAGCGTTAAAAAGTGTTGTTATATGGACTTCTTAGTGGTGTAATGGCTTGCGTAATACCTTCGCATGCAGAAGGTTGTGAGTTTGAATCTAGTCAGGCGGTGTAACCTTTTTATTTTTAAATGTTTTCGAAATGACTTTTATTTTTAATCAATTAATTGGTTTAAATATATTTTTTTTCTTTTCCTTTGTTAGATGATTTTAATCGTCATATGAACCTCTTCATTTGCTCTCATTTATCTTCGTATCTTCCTTTCTGCACTTGTAACTTTTGCTCAGGTGATTGTAATTAATTTCTTGTAATAATTTAGATTTAATTTCTTCCGTTGTACCCAATTATTTCGCCCATGTGATTGCATTCATAATTTTTGTTGCTCATTTTGCTAGAATTTTGTTTTACGTATAATCCTTCGTGTTGAAATCTTCATCTGGATTGTTTTGCCCATTGTGTTTTAAACATTTGTACGACAGTTAATATAAAAAAATGCACATTTTGTAACGAAAAATACGATTTTGACGCACCTGAGCAGTCATTATAAATATTTATTTCGTCTTTTGTTTTTAACCGATAGATCGGCATTTTCAAATATTTGGATATTGTAATAGATATAGAGCCAAAACATTATGACCACCTGTTTAATAGCGTGTTGTTTCAGTTTTCAAACACAGAGCAACAGAGATTCTACTTGGTATGGATTCTACAAGTCCATGACTGGATCCCAGTAGTTATGTGGCACCAGATGTCCACGCACAGGTCAAGGAGTTCCCGCAAGTTAAGAGATGGTGGTTTACGGGCACGCAACTAACACCCGATATATGTTCCTGTGGATACACATCAGGCGCATTTGCTGGCCAAGACATCAGTGTGAGTTCATATAATGCCCCTCAAACCACTGTAGCACGATTCTGGCCTAGCAGCACAGACAGTTAACATGCTGGAAGATGTCATCATCGTAGGGGGAGATTTCAACCACGAAGGGATGCTACAGGTGGTCCGCAGTAATGTCCACCTAGTGCACTGCTGTCATGGTGCCTACAACACATTTTGTGTTGCTCAGTGTTCCCCATAGCATAATTCTGTACTCACCAGCCTGCATCTGTGGTGCAGTGACGGTTTCAAGCAGCCATTCGTCCGAATGACAGCGTTTAAGGATGCAGCCATCAACCTGGTGTAACATGAAATGCCGTTCATTCGACAGGCGACACATTTCTATTGATCCGCGGTGAAAACTCAGATATGCTGTGCTCACTGCAGTCATACTGACGATGTCGTTGGGTCAAGAAAGGAACACGTGGGGGTCGTGTGATAGGGAGCTGCATGTTCAACAATGGCCTTTGAACTGTATGCTTAGAAACACTTGTGCCTGCACCAGCATTGTACTCTGTCGTCAGATCTGCCACAGATCGCTGCCTGTCCAGGATAATGGGGACGGGGGATCCTCCGACCTCTACGTTTTGTGATGAGAAGTGGACGTCCACTACCATACGGCCTAGGCGTTATTCCACACTCATTCAACCACTTTTCATAGATGCTTAGGACGGTAGTACGCAACATTCGACCAGCTTAGCCGTTTCAGAGTGTCTCCTTTCCAGCCACAGCGCCACAACAATGTGCCCTTTGCCAAAACCGCTTATATTAGTGGATTTTCGTATGTGCAGTCCGTATCGTCGCTATAATGACTGCCTACTTTCCTCTCTTCCGCTTACATCTTTTCCTTACAGCATCATGTGATCGCAACACCACCAGAAGGCTTTCAACCTCGCGGTGGGCACTGGTCATAATGTTTTGGCTCACCAGTATATAATTAAATTCGCATTCACAAAAATTCTGACTGAGAAAATATTAATGCACTACTGGCCATTAAAATTGCTGCACCAAGAAGAAATGCAGATGATGAACGGGTATTTATTGGACAAATATATTATACTAGAACTGAGATATGATTACAATTTGACGCAATATGGGTGCATGGATCCTGAGAAATCAGTACCCAGAACAACCACCTCTGGCCGTAATAACGGCCTTGATACGCCTGGGCATTGAGTCAAAGAGCTTGGATGGCGTGTACAGGTACAGCTGTCCAGGCCGCTTCAACATGATACCACAGTTCATCAAGAGTAGTGACTGGAGTACTGTGACTAGCCAGTTGCTCGGCCACCACAGACCAGACGTTTTCAATTGGTGAGAGATGTGGAGAATGTGCTGGCCAGGGCAGCAGTCGAACATTTTCTGTATCCAGAAAGGCCCGCACAGGACCTGCAACATGCGGCCGTGCGTTATCCTGCTGAAATGTGTGGTTTCGCAGGGATCGAATGAAAGGTTGAGCCGCGGGTCGTAACACATCTGAAATGTAACGTCCACTGTTCATAGTGCCGTCAATGCGAACAAGAGGTGACCAAGACGTGTAACCAGTGGCACCCCATACCATCACGCTGGGGCCCCCCCAGGTGATCCACAACTCTTTTGTGGATACGTGCGTAGCGAGCACGGGACCCCGAGCTAATGTGGCCTTCCTTCCTTTCCGGGCTGCATACCTTCCCTTTCCGCATCCTTCCCCATCCCCCATCTTCGCTCCCCCCCGCACCTCTGGCTCTTTCCTTCCCTTTCTCCCCCTCTGGGAGTATGGTTTGTGCCTACGTCCGGAGACGGACGCTTGTAAATGTACCGCATTCTTCGCCTTCCTTGCTTGTATGTCTTCAACCTTCCTTTGTCCTTCTCTTTTCCTTACCTCTTCTCTTTACCTTTTTCTCCGCTGCGGCATTTGAGACCTCTCTTCTTTCCTTTCCCTTTCTCTTTCTTCCTCCCTGTGCGTGCCTGAAGGCCAACCCACGCACTTCCATGCGTAGCCAGTGACGGGGTAACGCGTAATTCCCCGCCCCGGGTAGACAGGTAGGACACGTACGTACCACCTGGTAACGGCCAGGACCAGGGATGGGTGATTACCCGAGCTGATACCTTCCGAAAGTGCCGATTGGTCCCTCCGTCCGTTTGTTGGGAGGTGTGACCTGAGGTGTGAACAATCACCTAAGGCGGGAGTGCCCTCAGAGAGGGCCCCCCACAAGGGAGGAGCGCACCATCGGAGACGCCGGTAATCATGGGGGATTCTTCCGCAATGGTTTCCTCACCTTCCACTATGTCTGCTCACAAACGTAAGTTCACTGAGTCTCAGCCACAGTCAGTTCTTCCATCGTTGCCACAGTTCCTTGTTGTTTCTCGGTCTGACGAAGGTCACGACTTCTCCACGGTCAACCCTTTCATTATTCAGAAAGGTGTCGACGCAATTGCAGGTCCTGTAAAGTCTTGTTCCAGATTACGGAATGGCACCCTGTTGTTAGAAACAGTCAGTGCCCTCCAGGCACAAAAATTGCTGCGTACCTCACTACTACACACCTTCCCTGTCCGGGTGGAACCGCACTGTACTTTAAATTCCTCGCGCGGAGTCGTTTATACACGCTCCCTCGATGGATTGTCTGACGAAGAAATTCAACACTACCTGTCTGACCAGGGCGTAACGGCTGTTCATAGGGTTATGAAAAGGGTTGACACGAACATCATTCCCCCCAGGGGATCCACAACTCTTTTGTGGATACGTGTGTAGCGAGCACGGGACCCCGAGCTAATGTGGCCTTCCTTCCTTTCCGGGCTGCATACCTTCCCTTTCCGTATCCTTCCCCATCCCCCATCTTCGCCCCCCCCCTCACCTCTGGCTCTTTCCTTCCCTTTCTCCCCCTCTGGGGAGTATGGTTTGTGCCTACGTCCGGAGACGGACGCTTGTAAATGTACCGCACTCTTCGCCTTCCTTGCTTGTATGTCTTCATCTTTCTTCGTCCTTCTCTATTCCTTACCTCTTCTCTTTACCTCTTCTCTTTACCCTTTTCTCCGCTGCGGCGTTTGAGACCTCTCTTCTTTCCTTTCCCTGTCTCTTTCTTCCTCCCTGTGCGTGTCTGAAGGCCGACCCACGCACTTCCATGCGTAGCCGGTGACGGGGTAACGCGTAATTCCCCGCCCCGGGTAGACAGGTAGGACACGTACGTACCCCCTGGTAAAGGCCAGGCCCAGGGAGGGGTGATTACCCGAGCTGATACCTTCCGAAAGTGCCGATTGGTCCCTCCGTCCGTTTGTCGGGAGGTGTGACCTGAGGTGTGAACAATCACCTAAGGCGGGTGTGCCCTCGGTGAGGGCCCCCACAAGGGAGGAGCGCGCCATCGGAGACGCCGGTAATCATGGGGGATTCTTCCGCAATGGTTTCCTCACCTTCCACTATGTCTGCTCACAAACGTAAGTTCACTGAGTCTCAGCCACAGACGGTTCTTCCATCGTTGCCACAGTTCCTTGTTGTTTCTCGGTCTGACGAAGGTCACGACTTTTCCACGGTCAACCCTTTCATTATTCAGAAAGGTGTCGACGCAATTGCGGGTCCTGTAAAGTCTTGTTCCAGATTACGGAATGGCACCCTGTTGTTAGAAACACACAGTGCCCTCCAGGCTCAAAAATTGCTGCGTACTACTCTGCTCCACACCTTCCCTGTCCGGGTGGAACCGCACCGTACCTTAAATTCCTCGCGTGGAGTCGTTTATACGCGCTCCCTCGATGGATTGTCTGACGAAGAAATTCAGCACTATCTGTCTGACCAAGGCGTCACGGCTGTTCATCGGGTTATGAAAAGGGTTGACTCGAACATCATTCCAACCCGCACTGTCTTCTTGACATTTGACAAAGTTCAACTCCCATCAAAAATCAAAGCAGGCTATGAGATAATTTCCGTTCGCCCTTATGTCCCAAACCCTACGCGTTGCTATCGATGTCAGCGGTTCAACCACACCAGCCAGTCCTGTTCCAATCCGGCCAAATGTGTTACGTGTGGCAGGGATGCCCATGAGGGTGCTTGTCCACCTCCATCCCCTCGCTGCATCAACTGTATGGGTGACCACGCTGCTTCCTCTCGAGATTGCCCTGTTTTTAAGGACGAAAAGCTGATCCAGGAAATAAGAGTGAAGGAAAAGGTGTCGACCTTCGCTGCTCGAAAGTTACTCGCCAGTCGACAGCCCACCGTGCCTCAGAAAGGAAAATACAGCACTGTCCTTGCTTCTCCTCGGCCAACAAAGGAGGCGGCCACGCAGACTTGCGACCTCACATTTAGTACCACGGTCGTCAGATCGGCCAGCGCAAAGATGGCCTTTCAACCTCACCTCTTTCGCCTGCCCACTCTATGGCTCACCCTTCGTCGGGTTCTGCTAAATCTCGAGCCCAAAAGTCAGACGCCAAGTCTTCAAAAAAAGAGCATTCTCGTGAAGAGTTTTTACGTACTGCAACTTCACAACCATCGGTTCCTCAATCATCTAAACATACCTCCAAGAAGGCTACGAAGAAACACAGTTCCTCTCCTTCTCCGCCAAGGCGTGTCCCATCTACAGCACCACCTGGCGGAAATCGCCCTCGGCCATCTTCTGTGTCGCCGAGGCGCACTGTTGGTGGCCGGTCAACTGGCCGATCGTTGGTGGCAGGAGCTGCTCCTGACCAACCTATGGATCAGGATCTTCTGCCTTCGACTGAATGCCATTCCATGCTGTCGGTCGCAAGCTCTGAGCAGTCGTTGAGTTGACAGCACCCTTGGTGACGTTCCTCCATTTTCTGTTCACCCTATGTCCATTATCCACTGGAATATCCGCGGAATTCGCGCCAGTCGGGAGGAATTGTCGATCCTCTTACGATCCTACTCGCCGGTCATCTTCTGTCTTCAGGAAACAAAGCTGCGTCCCCATGACCGCTTTGTTCTCCCTCATTTTCAGTCCGTCCGATATGATCTCCCCTCTGTTGAAGGCTCTCCAGCCCATGGAGGACTCATGATTCTGCTCCATGATACTCTCCATTATCACCCAATCCCCTTAAACACTTCCAAGCTGTCGCCGTCCGTCTTTCTCTTTCTGGATACACGTTCTCTCTTTGTACGGTATACATTCCATCGTCTACACCAATGACACGAGCTGATCTCCTTCATCTTCTTGATCAGCTTCCACCCCCCTATTTGCTGGTTGGGGACTTCAATGCCCACCACCCGCTTTGGGGATCTCCACATCCTTGTCCACGTGGCTCACTATTGCTAGACGTCTTCCACCAAGCGGATTTAGTCTGCCTCAACACTGGGGTCCCCACATTTTTGTCTGCCTCCACGACAAATTTATCCCATTTGTACCTTGCGGTCGGTACTGTTCCGCTAGCTCGGCGCTTCGAATGGTTCGCCCTTGATGATACACACTCGAGTGACCACTTTCCATGTGTTCTTCGACTGCAGCCTCAACTGCCATATATGCGCTCGCGACGCTGGAAGTTTGCCCAAGCCGATTGGATACTTTTTTCGTCTCTAGCGACATTCGATGACCGTCGCTTTCCCAGCGTCGACGATGAGGTCACACATATTACCGACGTTATTCTCACAGCTGCGGAATGTTCAATACCACGCACCTCCGAATTGCCCCGGCGCCCTCCAGTCCCTTGGTGGAACGAGGCATGCCGTGACGCAATACGTGAGCGGCGACGTGCTCTTCGCATTTTCCGTCACCATCCAACTTTGTCCAACTGTATCCGATATAAGCAGCTCCGTGCGCGATGCCGTCGCGTCATCCGCGATAGCAAGAAGGCAAGCTGGAAATTCTTTACTAGCTCATTTAACAACTTCACTCCCTCCTCGGAAGTTTGGAGTCGGCTTCGACGGTTCTCAGGCGCGCCTAGTTTCTCCCCGGTCTCTGGGCTCACTGTCGCGCATGATACCTTAGTGGACCCCGTCGCAATTTCTAACTCATTGGGTCAGCACTTTGCTGAGATTTCGAGCTCTTCAAATTACCCGCCGGCGTTTCTCCCGAAGAAACGTGCAGCGGAAGTGCGACATCTTGCTTTCTTCTCTCAAAATCGCGAAAGCTACAATACTGTTTTCTCCATGCGCGAACTCCAACATGCACTCTCTTCTTCTCGCTCCTCCGCCCCAGGACCGGATGGTATCCATGTCCAAATGTTGCTGCATTTATCAACCCATAGCCTGCGTTACCTCCTTCGCCTTTATAATCGAATTTGGACCGACAGTGCCTTTCCCAGGCGATGGCGGGAAGCTATTGTCGTTCCCGTTCCGAAACCTGGAAAGGACAAACATCTCCCCTCTAGCTATCGCCCCATTTCTCTCACGAGTAGTGTCTGTAAGGTTTTGGAGCGTATGGTGAATTACCGTTTAGCTTGGTGGCTGGAGTCCCGCAGTCTTTTAACACCAGCCCAATGCGGATTCCGAAAGCATCGTTCTGCTGTTGACCATCTTGTTGCTCTCTCCACTTATATCATGAACAATTTTCTCCGGAAACGCCAAACGGTAGCAATATTTTTTGATCTGGAGAGAGCGTACGATACCTGTTGGAGGACAGGCATCCTCCGCACACTGTTCTCTTGGGGCTTTCGAGGTCGGCTGCCCTTTTTTTCTTCGCGAATTTATGGCAGAGCGCACATTTAGAGTGCGGGTGAACACTACTCTCTCCCGTACTTTCTCCCAAGAAAACGGGGTACCCCAGGGCTCCGTGCTGAGTGTTGTACTGTTTGCCATCGCCATTAATCCAATTATGGATTGTCTCCTTCCTGATGTCTCGGGCTCCCTCTTTGTGGACGATTTTGCGATCTACTACAGCTCTCAACGGACCAGCCTTCTTGAAAGACGTCTTCAAGGATGTCTCGATCGCCTCCACTCGTGGAGCATCGAAACCGGCTTCCGTTTCTCACCCAGTAAGACCGTTTGTGTTAATTTTTGGCGACGTAAGGAGTTTCTTCCGCCCTCCTTACATCTAGGTCCTGTCAACCTTCCGTTTTCCGACGTCGCTAAATTCTTGGGTCTTATGTTTGACAGAAAACTGTGCTGGTCCTCCCACGTTTCCTATCTTTCGGCTCGCTGTCTGCGTTCCCTTAACACCCTCCGTGTCCTGAATGGTACCTCCTGGGGAGCGGACCGAGTGGTCCTTCTCCGCCTCTATCGCGCCTTAGTGCGCTCGAAATTGGATTATGGAAGCATAGTCTACTCCTCTGCTCGGCCGTCTATTCTTCGGCGTCTCGACTCTATCCACCACCGTGGATTACGTTTAGTGTCTGGAGCTTTTTACACCAGCCCTGTGGAAAGCCTTTATGCTGAGACTGCTGAATCTCCGCTGTCCAATCGGCGGGCAGTCCTTCTGAGTCGTTATGCTAGCCATCTGTCTTCCATGCCTGCTAATCCAGCCCATAACCTTTTTTTCGACGCCTCCTTTGATGTCGGGTATGCAGGCCGCTCCTCCTCCCTACTACCCCCGGGAGTCCGCTTCCGTCAACTGCTCCATTCTCTTTCCTTCCGCTTTCCTAAAACCTTCTTGACAACTTGGGGTACAGCACCGCCTTGGCTCCGTCCCCGGATCGACTTGCTCAGAGACCTATGTCAATTTCCCAAGGATGGTACCCCTACACTTGTTTACCGTCGGGCATTTGCTGCTCTATGTGCACAAATGACGGAAGCCACATTTATTTACACCGATGGCTCGAAAACATCGTTAGGTGTAGGGAGTGCCTATATTGTTGGCGACACCCCAAATCACTTTCGGCTTCCTGACCAGTGTTCGGTTTATACTGCGGAGCTTTACGCTGTTCTCCAGGCTGTCCACTACATCCGCCGCCATCAGCGGATACAGTACGTAATCTGCTCAGATTCTCTCAGCTCTCTCCTAAGTCTCCAAGCTCTTTACCCTGTGCACCCTCTGGTCCACCGGATTCAGGACTGTCTGCGCTTGCTCCACCTGGGGGGCGTCTCGGTGGCGTTCCTCTGGCTCCCGGGACACGCTGGTATCTGTGGAAATGAAGCGGCCGATATAGCGGCCAAGGCTGCAGTCTCTCTTCCTCGGCCTGCTCTTCAGTCTCTTCCGTTTACCGATCTACGGAGCGGTTTATGTCGCCAAGTTACTCATTTATGGCATGTGCATTGGTCAACACTTCCCCACAATAAATTGCGGGAAGTGAAAGCCCTTCCTTGCGCTTGGACCTCTTCCTCCCGAACACATCGTCGGGAGGAGGTAATTTTAGCTCGACTCCGGATAGGGCACTGTCTTTTCAGTCATCGACATCTTTTAAGCGGTGATCCTCCCCCACTCTGTCCCCACTGCTCTCAGCTGTGGACGGTCAGACACCTTTTAATTGAATGCCCCTATTTTAATCCGTTACGCTCCCGTCTACAGCTATCGCCTGATCTATTGTCGATTTTAGCAGATGACACGCGCTCAGCTGACCGCGTTCTACAGTTTATTAGTGCCAGTGAAATGACGTCAGTCATTTGAAGCTTTTTTTTGGGGGACAACCAACCCCTTTCTATAGTGGACTTTTAAGCATTCCTTCTGCCTTTAGTTTCTCAAATTTTCTGACTTTGTTTCCATTGCTGCTGATTTTAAATTTCGTTTTTTTCCTGTTTTCTACGTCACGGGCTGGGCGCTAATGACCATAGAAGTTTCGCGCCCTAAAACCACAAAAAAAAAAAAAAAAACAAAAAAAATACCGAACATCATTCCAACCCGCACTGTCTTCTTGACATTTGATACAGTTCAACTCCCATCGAAAATCAAAGCAGGCTATGAGATAATTTCCGTTCGCCCTTACGTCCCAAACCCTACACGTTGCTATCAATGTCAGCGGTTCAATCACACCAGCCAGTCCTGTTCCAATCCGGCCAAATGTGTTACGTGTGGCAAGGATGCCCATGAGGGTGCTTGTCCACCTCCATCCCCTCGCTGCATCAACTGTATGGGTGACCACGCTGCTTCCTCTCGAGATTGTCCCGTTTTTAAGGACGAACAGCTCATCCAGGAAATTAGAGTAAAGGAAAAGGTGTAGACCTTTGCTGCTCGAAAATTATTCGCCAGTCGACAGCCCACCGTGCCTCAGAAAGGAAAATACAGCACTGTCCTTGCTTCTCCTCGGCCAACAAAGGAGGCGGCCACGCAGACTTGCGACCTCACCTTTAGTGCCACGGTCGTCAGATTGGCCAGCGCAAAGATCGGCCGTTCAACCTCACCACTTTCGCCTGCCCACTCTCTGGCTCACCCTTCGTCGAGTTCTGCTAAATCTCGAGCCCAAAAGTCAGACACCAAGACTTCGAAAAAAGAGCATACTCGTGAGGAGTTTTTACGTACCGCAACTTCCCAACCATCGGTTCCTCCTTCCTCTAAACATCATACTTCCAAGAAGGCTACAAAGAAACCCAGTTCCTCTCCTTCTCCGCCAAGGCGTGTCCCATCTACAGCACCACCTGGCGGAAATCGCCCTCGGCCGTCTTCTGTGTCGCCGAAGCGCACTGCTGGCGGCCGATCAACCGGCCGATCGCTGGTGGCAGGAGCTGCTCCTGACCAACCTATGGATCAGGATCTTCTGCCTTCGGCTGAATGCCATTCCATGCTGTCGGTCGCAAGCTCTGAGCAGTCGTTGAGTTGACAGCGACCTTGGTCACATTCCTCCATTTTCTGTTCACCCTATGTCCATTATCCACTGGAATATCCGCGGTATTCGAGCCAATCGGGATGAATTGTCGATCCTCTTACGATCCTACTCGCCGGTCATCTTCTGTCTTCAGGAAACAAAGCTGCGTCCCCATGACCGCTTTGTTCTCCCTCATTTTCAGTCCGTCCGATATGATCTCCCCTCTGTTGAAGACACTCCAGCACATGGAGGACTCATGATTCTTCTCCATGAAACTCTCCATTATTACCCAATCCATTTAAACACTTCCTTCCAAGCTGTCGCCGTCCGTCTTTCCCTTTCCGGATACACGTTCTCTCTTTGTACTGTATACATTCCATCGTCCACACCAATGGCACGAGCTGATCTCCTTCATCTTCTTGGTCAGCTTCCACCCCCCTATTTGTTGGTTGGGGACTTCAATGCCCACCACCCGCTTTGGGGATCTCCACATCCTTCTCCACGTGGCTCACTATTGCTAGTCGTCTTCCACCAAGCAGATCTAGTTTGCCTCAACAGTGGGGTCCCTACATTTTTGTCCTCCTCCATGACAAATTTATCTCATTTGGACCTTGCGGTCGGTACTGTTCCGCTAGCTCGGCGCTTCGAATGGTTCGCCCTTGATGATACACACTCGAGTGACCACTTTCCATGTGTCCTTAGACTGCAGCCTCAACTGCCCTACATGCGCCCGCGACGCTGGAAGTTTGCCCAAGCCGATTGAACACTTTTTTCGTCTCTAGCGACATTCGATGACCGTCACTTTCCCAGCGTCGACGATGAGGTCACACATATTACCGACGTTATTTTTATAGCTGCGGAACATTCAATACCACGCACCTCCGAATTGCCCCGACGCCGCCCAGTTCCTTGGTGGAACGAGGCATGCCGTGATGCAATACGTGAGCGGCGACGTGCTTTCCGCGTTTTCCGCCACCATCCTACTTTGGCCAACTGTATCCGCTATAAGCAGTTCCGAGCGCGATGCCTTCGTGTCATCCGCGATAGCAAGAAGGAAAGCTGGAAATTGTTTATTAGCTCATTTAACACCTTCACTCCCTCCTCGGAAGTTTGGAGTCGGCTTCGACGGTTCCCAGGCGCGCCTAGTTTCTCCCCAGTGTCTGGGCTCACTGTCGCGCATGACACATTAGTGGACCCCGTCGCAATTTCTAACTCGTTGGGTCAGCACTTTGCTGAGATTTCGAGCTCTTCAAATTACCCGCCAGCGTTTCTCCTCTCAAAATCGCGAAAGCTACAATACTGTTTTCTCCTTGCGGGAACTCCAACATGCACTCTCTTCTTCTCGCTCCTCCGCCCCAGGACCGGATGGTATCCACGTCCAAATGTTGCTGCATTTATCAACCCATAGTCTGCGTTACCTATTCCGCCTTTATAATCGAATTTGGACCGACAGTACTTTTCCCAGACGATGGCGGGAAGCTATCGTCGTTCCTGTTCCGAAACCTGGAAAGGACAAACATCTCCCCTCTAGCTATCGCCCCATTTCTCTCACGAGTATCGTCTGTAAGGTTTTGGAGCGTATGGTGAATTACCGTTTAACGTGGTGGCTGGAATCCCGCAGTCTTTTAACACCTGCCCAATGCGGATTCCGAAAGCATCGTTCTGCAGTTGACCATCTTGTTTCTCTCTCCACTTATATCATGAACAATTTTCTCCGGAAACGCCAAACAGTAGCAATAGTTTTTGATCTGGAGAGAGCATACGATACCTGTTGGACGACAGGCATCCTCCGCACACTGTTCTCTTGGGGCTTTCGAGGACGACTACCCCTTTTTCTTCGCGAATTTATGGCAGAGCGCACATTTAGGGTGCGGGTGAACACTACTCTCTCCCGTACTTTCTCCCAAGAAAACGGGGTACCCCAGGGCTCCGTGCTGAGTGTTGTACTGTTTGCCATTGCCATCAATCCAATTATGGATTGTCTCCTTCCTGATGTCTCGGGCTCCCTCTTTGTGGACGATTTTGCGATCTACTACAGCTCTCAACGGACCAGCCTTCTTGAACGACGTCTTCAAGGATGTCTCGATCGCCTCCACTCTTGGAGCATCGAAACCGGCTTCCGTTTCTCTCCCAGTAAGACCGTTTGTGTTAATTTTTGGCGACGCAAGGAGTTTCTTCCGCCCTCCTTACATCTAGGTCCTGTCAACCTTCCGTTTTCAGACGTCGCTAAATTCTTGGGTCTTATGTTTGACAGAAAACTGTGCTGGTCCTCCCACGTTTCCTATCTTTCGGCTCGCTGTCTGCGATCCCTCAACACCCTCCGTGTCCTGAATGGTACCTCCTGGGGAGCGCACCGAGTGGTCCTTCTCCGCCTCTATCGCGCCTTAGTGCGCTCGAAATTGGACTATGGAAGCATAGTCTACTCCTCTGCTCGGCCGTCTATTCTTCGGCGTCTCGACTCTATACACCACCGTGGATTACGTTTAGTGTCTGGAGCTTTTTACACTAGCCCTGTGGAAAGTCTTTATGCTGAGACTGCTGAACCTCCGCTGTCCAATCGGCGAGCAGTCCTTCCGAGTCGTTATGCTAGCCATCTGTCTTCCATGCCTGCTAATCCAGCCCGTGACCTTTTTTTCGACGCCTCCTTTGATGTAGGGTATGCAGGCCGCCCCTCCTCCCTACTACCACCGGGAGTCCGCTTCCGTCAACTGCTCCATTCTCTTTCCTTCCGCTTTCCTAAAACCTTCTTGACAACTTGGGGTACAGCACCGCCTTGGCTCCGTCCCCGGATCTGCCTGCTCCGTGACCTTTGTCGATTTCCCAAGGATGGTACCCCTTCACTTGTTTATCGTCGGGCATTTGCTGCTCTATGTGCACAAATGACGGACGCCACATTTGTTTACACCGACGGCTCGGAAACATCGTTAGGTGTAGGGAGTGCCTATATTGTTGGCGACACCCCAAATCACTTTCGGCTTCCCGACCAGTGTTGTGTTAATACTGCGGAGCTTTACGCTGTTCTCCAGGCTGTCCACTACATCCGCCGCCATCAGCGGATACAGTACGTTATCTGCTCAGATTCTCTCAGCTCTCTCCTCAGTCTCCAAGCTCTTTATCCTGTGCACCCTCTGGTCCACCGGATTCAGGACTGTCTGCGCTTGCTTTACCTGGGGGGGCGTCTCGGTGGCGTTCCTCTGACTCCCGGGACACGTTGGTATCTGTGGAAATGAGGCGGCCGATATTGCAGGCAAGGCTGCAGTCTCTCTTCTTCGGCCAGCTATTCAATCGATTCCCTTCGCCGATCTACGGAGCGTTCTATGTCGACGTGTTGTTCATTTATGGCACACGCGTTGGTCGACACTTACCCATAATAAATTGCGGGACATGAAAGTTCTTCCTTGTGCTTGGACCTCTTCCTCCCGAACGCGTCGTCTGGAGGAGGTAATTTTAACTAGACTCCGGATAGGGCACTGTCTTTTTAGCCATCTACATCTTTTAAGCGGCGATCCTCCCCCACTCTGTCCCCACTGCTCTCAGCTGTGGACGGTAAGACACCTTTTAATTGAGTGCCCCTATTTTAATCCGTTACGCCCCCGTCTACAGCTATCGCCTGATATATCGTCGATTTTAGCAGATGACACGCGCTCAGCCGACCGCGTTCTCCAGTTTATTAGTGCCAGTGAAATGACGTCAGTCATTTGAAGCTTTTTTTGGGGACAACCAACCCCTTTCTGTAGTGGATTTTTAAGCCTTCCTTCTGCTTTTAGTTTCTCCAATTTTATGACTTTCGTTCCCATTGCTGCTGGTTTTCAATTTCGGCTTTTTACTGTTACCTAAGTCACGGACCGGGCGCTAATGACCATAGAAGTTTTGCGCCCTAAAAAAAAAAAAAAAAAAAAAAAAATCACGCTGGGTGATACGCCAGTATGGCGATGACGATTACACTCTTCCAATGTGCGTTCACCGCGATGTCGCCAAACACGGATGCGACCGTCATGATGCTGTAAACAGAACCTGGATTCATCGGAAAAAAATGACGTTTTGCCATTCGTGCACCCAGGTTCGTCGTTGAGTACACCAGCGTAGGCGCTCCTGTCTGTGATGCAGCGTCAAGGGTAACCGCAGCCATGGTCTCCTAGCTGATAGTCCATGCTGCTGCAAACGTCGTCGAACTGTTTGTGCAGAACTGTTTGTCTTGCAAACGTCCCGATCTGTTGACTCAGGGATCGAGACGTGGCTGCGCGATCCGTTACAGCCATGCGGATAAGATGCCTGTCATCTCGACTGCTAATGATACGAGGCCGTTGGGTTCCAGCACGGCGTTCCGTATTACGCTCCTGAACCCTCCGATTCCATATTCTGCTAACAGTCATTGGATCTCGACCAACGCGAGCAGCAATGTCGCGATACGATAAACCGCAATCGCGAAAGGCTACAATCCGATCTTTATCAAAGTCGGATACGTGATGGTACGCATTTCTCCTCCTTACACGAGGCATCACAACGACGTTTCAACAGGCAACGCCGGTCAACTGTTGTTTGTGTATGAGAAATCAGTTGGAAACTTCTCTCATGTCAGCACTTTGTACGTGTCGCCACCGGCGCCAACCGTGTGTGAATGCTCTGAAAAGCTAATCATTTGCATATCATAGCATCTTCATCCTGTCGGTTAAATTTCGCGTCTGTAGCACGTCATCTTCGTGGTGTAGCAATTTTAATGGCCAGTAGTGTATAATGGAAAAATGAGAAAAAGTGAAAAAGTTCATGTGCTGGTGAAAAGGACGTGACGAAGCGTTAGAAATAAAACATTACATTAAACCTATAAAATTGATAAAAATAATGATCAAAGTCAATTCGAAAAGATTCAAAAATAAAACAGTGGAAGCAGCTGACGAAATTCGAACGCACAACGTTCTACACGCAGAGGCAATATTGAGGGTCACGCAAAAATCCTAAATTATTTTTCGTCGTTTACTCACAAATGAAGGCCCACTAGGGCGAATGGCTGCAAGCTGTGATATCTGGGATCTTAACGTACGTCGCCATACGAATATTTCCAAATAGTCGATACCACCGCTGGGGACGTATCATTCTTGGTTTTCGGAGCTAGATCGTAGTAGCCGGAAATTGCGTTAGTTCTTCGCGGGTTCCGTGAACCCTTTAATTCGGCGAGAAGAAAAAACAGTGTGGAAACTGGCGTGAGTGAGGCCGTGGCGCGGAATGAGGGCGAGATGCGAGCGTCCGCGAAGACGCGCTTGCATTTACGGCTGGTCGGCTCGGCGCCTGCCCCGGCCTGCCGGCGCCGCCAATTAGCGCGGCCAGCGGCGCCGGCCGGGCCGGGACGCGCCACGCGCAATTATGCAGCGCAGCGCCGGATATTGTGTCGGCCCGTCCCTCTGCGCTGCCCTGCTCCTGCGTCAGCTTCGCCAGTCACCCCTTCACGTGTCCGCCATCCTCGCATCGAGCCCGTTTTACACCACCGACTTTCTGTTCAAAATTAACATCTCAAAGTGCGCGCGCCTTTTGTGCTTGCGTGGAAATTAGCGACCGGCCATCACTTAAGTATGTCTGCGACGTCCGTAATCTATAAATTGTGGCAGGTGTGGAATTCTAAATTTCCGAATACGCTTCACACTGTGCATGCGCAGAAACAGGGGGAGGGGGCTATGGCGGCGTTGTCTTATCTCTTTAATCTCTGTGTTGTTTGCTTTGTTTTCGTGACACATTAAAAAATTACACAAGGTCCTGGTATTTTTTCCTGTTAGTGTTCACCTACAACAAATACAAAATATCTGAAAGCAAAAGCGTATTTACGTTTTACAGAGAAAAACCCTGCACTTTGCGCAAATAAAGTAAATAGATAAACGAGTTTTAATTAAAATTAACCCAACAGTGAAAATGTCGGAATTATTTGAAGAGAGAAATAATTTTCTTTGTTATTCCACACACAACGAGAAAAAGGTTAAAGGAAAAAGGCGCAATATAGTGCCTTCTATATAGTGTATGTTGTGTTTGCAACCATATATTTTCTCGAGCAAATAAATGTGTGTGTTCTGAAATGTCTGGATGCCACTTTCCCTATTCAGTTATCAGGAGTGTGAACAATTTACCACACAACCCTTGACAAGAACTTTCACTACGAATTTTGCTTTGGTCGTTGTCATTGCTTTTTCCTACATTTCGTTACTATATTTCGATTTTTCCGTGAAAAGGGTAGTCCCTCATAGCCCCAGTTTCATCATTACGACGCCAAACTCCACAGCATACAGCTTTCACAATACCAGCAATTTTCGCTCTGACGTGTAAACGAAAATGACCAAACAAAACAGACGAGGCTCGGTACGGAGATAAAACGCCAGGCGCGCTGCAGCAGATGCACGCGAGTACTCGGTTGAGACAAGAAAGTCAGTCGTGCAAAAGGGCCTTCAACTGCTCTTTCACAGAGCCTCTGAACTAATATCGAAACGTTACTTTCTCTGCTTTCCCCTCTTGCACTTTTACGTACGAGGACCTATAAATAACGTTCCGGGCAAAGTTGTGTGGTGTGACGGTGTAAGGCTCTTACCTCTGAGCGTAGAACAGTAGCGTGTCTGGAAGTTCCCATCGTCTGCATCGTCCGCCATATTCTAGATGGGCAAAAAGATGTGTTACAAAGGGTTATTTACTAACTTTTCTCCAACAACATACCAGAACTGTTCAAAAAATTCTGGAACTTTGTCCACAAAATTTTTCCTACACTTACCTTTTACTTCTTGTGCACGGTCTCCTTCGAAATACTGTCCTCCACAATTGATACACCACTCCCAACGCCGCCTTCACTTCCGCAAACAGTCTTCATACGCGTCTTGATGGATCGCTCTAAGCGCCGTCTGCGGATTTTCGTTGATCTCGTCTGTCGTTTCAAATCTCAAATCTTCGTCATTTCAACGGGGTTTTCAACCTCGGAAATAGAAAAAAGGCCGCAGGGAACAGTCACGCACTGACACGGATGAATGTTCAGGTGCGTTATAGTGATGCAAGAGCCATGAATTGTCTCGCCACATTTCAGGCCGTTTCCTTGTCACATTTTCTCACAGGCGTCGCAACAGGTCCCGATAGTACCTGTGTCACGAATTGACGAAACAATCCTCCAAATTCAAAGAAAACTATCAGCACGGCTTTGACATTTGACCTGACCTGGCGAGCTTTTTTTCCCTTGGAGAACCTTTGCCGACACTTTTTGAAGACTGAACCTTGGTCTCAACATCATAACTGTAGGCCCGCGCCTCACCATCAGTTATCACTCCCTTAATGAATATCTTGTTCTGATTTGCGCGACCCAAAAGCGCTGCAAAGATTGTGAAGGTCTTTCTGGTCTTGAGACTCATGAGCCGTGGGACGAACTTGGAAGCAACACGATGCATTCCAAGATGCTGTCTCAGGATTTCATGAAATGATCCAAATGAAATGTTACATTCTTCTACAATCTCTCTGACAGTCAGTCTTCGATTGGCACGCACAATTTCGTTGACGTTCCTGACATGAGCGTCGTCGGTAGACGTCGAAGGGAGTCCTGAACGAGAGTCATCTTTAGCTTCTGTCCGGTCATTTTTAAACCGTGTGAATCATTCGTAATACTGAACAGCTTACAAACCTAGTCGTTTCGGGAATAATTCCACCCTTGGTCCGAAAGCCAGTGACCATGCCCCTTAGGAAGTCAGATAAACCGCTCCGTTTCCGCATTAGAATGACGACTGCACTGTTTTCCACGTTCTCTCACATACTTAACATACTCTGCACTGCCAGTGCTGTCACCTGCTGGCTGTGAGTGGTTATTGCACGTTGACGTCAAACATAGGCGGTGGTCACATTGTGGCTGGACCGTGTATTTCCTGTGTTTTTACTTTACTGCCTGTATCCTCTCGGAAATCGATAGGAAATCGACAAGCCTTTCCGGAAATGTTCTCTAAATCCATTGTCAGTCACCCTTTACGTGTATCGCATTCTGTGAAAATAGACAACATGTAGTATACAAAAGTGCGAGAAACACATTATTTGCCGGCCGTTGTAGCCGAGCGGTTCTAGGCGTTTCAGTCTGGAACCGCGCGACCGCTACGGTCGCAGGTTCGAATCCTGCCTCGGGCACGGATGTGTGTGATGTCCTTAGGTTAGTTAGGTTTAAGTAGTTCTAAGGTCTAGGGGACTGATGACCTTGGATGTTAAGTCCCATAGTGCTCAGAGCCATTTGAACCATTTGAACACATTATTTAATGTCCTGTTGGGAGAAATAGACATTTTGAAACATAAACGCTGGTAGGGAATTCATCACTTTAGGTATCAAGTATGTGAAAGTTTTTTTGTAATTACCATCAATAGTGGCATGTCTAAGCAATGTCAACTTTGTTGAAGAGACCTCTGCGTTGTTCACGATACTTGATTTTACGACCTAAGATATGCCGGGATAATGTAGTATCTAATTTATAGATTTTTCCTCCATATTACGATGTTATTTTGCGTGAGCTGGATGTATGAACAAAGTATAAGTGAAATAAAGTAGAAGCAATTTTCTGATGGATCAGCGAATGACAGAACTAATTTGAAACAGTTATTTTTGTTGTTTTCCAGATATCTTGAATGTCCGATGTAACGGCCTCATGTGGGCGCAGAATCGGAAAGTATTTTCCTTTTTCTTTTTAGTGGCCATTTTGTCCTGTGGTTAGGCAAGAAACGAAATACGACGGTCTTGGGCCGGCACATTTTGACAGCTGCCGTCCGACAGCCAGTTTAGATAGCGACCACTGAGAAAGAACTATTGTAGTTAAATAGTTATGTACAAACTTAATGCGATAAAGTGTAAAGTACGGTATCGGTTGGGAGACAAGTATTCTAGGCGGCAGACAACTGGGCATTACAATGCTCACAGTGCGACTGAAAGATTTGAATGCGCGTTTTTGTCAAGATTGAGTCAGTGGTCGCGTCGCGATTGAAGGTAGGCAGAGGTGAATTTTAGTGATTATTAAAAGTGAAACAACTGTCGACGATAGCTGAGTAGTGGAAATAGAATGAGAGGGAGAATATTAATTAGGGAAATCAGCAGAAAATGTATCAGTTTTTAAGAAAGTTGCGTTAGAGTTTTAAGTGACTTGGGTAACAGTTGTGTGTGAATAATAAGAAATAGTATTTTTCCTACTCGACGTGCCTTTTACGCTTTAGTAATTTTCATGGGAAAATTTCCAGAAAGGCACTAATCAGTGAAATAAGCGAACTGTATTAAAACAAATAGGGACGGGGGACTGGCACATGGTCACTGCTTTCAAAACTCTCTCGTTTACCTGTGTGCGAGCTCGTACCTTCAACGAAATAATTTGCTTTTGTCTTTAATTCTTTTTTTGTCTTCAGTCTTATAAGTGGTTTGATACTGCCCATCACGAATTTTTCTCCTGTGCTAACTTCTTCATCCCAGAGTAGCACTTGCAATCTAAGTCCCAAATTATTTGCTGGATGTATTCCAATCTCTGTCTTCCCCAACAGTTTCTACCCTCTACAGCTCCCTTTAGTAAGATGACAGTCATTCCGTGATGTCTTAACAGATGTCCTACCTCCCTGTCCCTTCTTGTCAGTGTTTTCCGTATATTCCTTTCCGATTCTGCGCAGAACCTCCTCAATCCTGACCTTACTAGTCCACCTAATATCCAACATTATTCTGTAGCACCACATCTTAAATGCTTCCATGTTTCACTGCCGTATAATGCTGTGCTCCGAACGCACATTCTCAGAAACTTCTTCCTCAAATTAAGGCCTGTGTTTGATACCGGTAGACTGCTCTTGGCCAGGAATGCCCTTTTTGCCGGTGCTGGTCTGCTTTTGATGTCCTCCTTGCTCCGTCTGTCATGGTCATTTTGCTACCTAGTTAGCAGAATTCCTTAACTTCACCTAATTCATGGTCGCGAATCCTGATGTTAAGCTTCTCGCTGTTCTCTTTCCTACTGCTTTTCATACTGTCGTATTTCTTCGATTTACTCTCACAATCAGTCCATATTCTGTGCTCATTAGACTGTTCCTTCTATTCAGAAGATCCTGTAATTCTTCTTCACTTTCACCCGAATGCGAGACCAGCACCTTAACTATTGCATCATGTTGCTTGATGTGTTCCGTTGGATGCAGCTTAAAAAACAATCTTTGAATTTTGGAGGGTCTGCTTCTTGAGTGTCTTGCTGCGTAGAATTTCTTTCTTGTGTGCCTTAGGCACTCCATCCTCTGCATATGTCAGAAAATGGACTGGACCTTCACGAGGTAACGTAAAAAAGTAACGTATCCACCATACGCGACATTTTTATCGTTTTAAGAGATATAAAACTTTTTCGTTTAACCCTGGATCGGCAACGTCACCATCTGCTTCCCATTGCGAAACGTGTTCAGTATGTGGCCAGGATGTGAACAGAGCGTAACCGTGGCGGAACGCTTGTTGCCGTCACGGCTATAATTGCTTCCGTCTGCGCTAAGGCTACGGCTACGGCAGCCTGCCGTTTGCAGCTTGTCCTCTTCATCTGCAGAGTACGCATGTTTCGGCGATGTGCTAATGATTTAAATTAGTTATGCGCCAACATTTTCTTAGTGCTATTGTTTTTAAAGCACTGCACTGTGGAATCATCACAAGAAAGTAGGAACCGTTCACAGGGTAATGTTCGACAAATATTACTTTTTCAATAATCTAGGATCCGATCGTCGTCACCTTAGTATTTTTTCCTCGTGTGTGAGGAATTTGTACGCTGGCGTGGCGTATATTACTGAACAGTGTAACAGAAGTGTTAGCGGCCAGCGAAGTCAGGCTGCAGTACAATACAAAGACAGCTAGCCAGCTATCATGGCCTGTTCACACTCAAATGGTATTAGAACTTACAGGCCACACTGTCACATCTGTATAGCCTTTCTGGTCTTATCAATTTTAGTAAATATCAATACTTCCATTATGTATGGTATCGATATCGATATCGTGTATTTGATAATTTCATGATATATTAAGAAACATCTGATGTTGGGGAAAATGATAACCTTTCATGGCTAGTTTAATGAGTATTAAAATGTCATTAGTATCTTTTAGGGACCTGTCACAGCTCCGTAATTAGTATCTACGGCGGGTGATTTGTCTGGAGTAGCGGAAATAAATTGCACGAACAAACCTTCCTCGTGAATCAGTAAATCTATTAGGGAAAACCTATCAAAATCCCAGCAGTATTTCCTTAGAGCAGCCTTTATACAAAAACTCGGCGAGGGACTCGACTTCTTAATATGTGTAGATATAGTGCATGGAAAACGAAGATGCAAATATTCAGTCTATAGTTAACGTATCAGATTTAAACAACATCCACCACTAATATCAAGTATGTATACACTAACTGATAAAAAGAGGTTCGATTATTGATTTTATACTTCAGTTGGTTCATGCAAGCTCAGCATGATTTCCATATTTAGCCTTGTATTCCAATTGAATCTTTTGCCTTTTGAAACTTATTGATTTTTGTCTTATATAATTTGTGACGATGTACCATGATAACGGCACGTACCGTACGGGTAGCGTAAAATTTATGTTAAGGCATATATATTATTTGCAGTTTGAATATTTATCGTTTAGCGTTCACTTTGATATTTGTTTTCTACTAAAGTTTATTCAAGTATGGAATAATTTAAGATTTCGTCTTACATTCTAAATAAGTACTTTGGTGCTAAAGTCAAGCTTAAAAATACATAAGCAATCAATACCTTGCAATACTGCCGATATCAGTACTTGTGTTCGAATGTTTTAGCAGTGTCGATAAATTTTAGGCATTGGTGTCTATATCAAATATATCGAATCTGGTAACGACCGTACACTTGTGTACCTAGAATATTATGTTGCAGGTGGTACCATACCTCGCGGACTGTAATCAGTGGCTACTGCTTGGCCGTGCCCAGCTACGACCGGAAATAATCTGGTCGTATAGAGAATTGGAACAGTTAAACTTGGGCATACACATCACGGTAATAGTAGATTACATCTAATTGCCGGATTCGGGTTTTTTACAGACTAGCCATGGCGAAGAAATTAGTTGTTACCAACAAACTCTGCTGTCTTCTGTTATGCGAGTTGTGTACTTTCTCGTGATACGGCTAACATGAACTGAAGGTCGCTTGGAAACACTTTTTTTGCATCTTTATTTATTTCATATGGCCTCAAACCAGTTAGTAGGTACCCCAGCAAAACAGTCTCTTGATGCCACAAGTGATGTATAAAGATTGTTCTTTGGAAATAGTAATTTTAAAGCAAAGGCATGTGATGAGTTACACATTTATATGATTTGGAAAATGTTTTTGTCGTAGGGATCATCCATATGTATAGGGCCCTATAGGCAACTGCTCTAAAAATTCATTATAGGGTTTCAAAAAGAAAGAAATTTCGTGCTGCAGTAATAACTTTCGCTAGTTAGCCTTAGGAAGCGGACATACGACATTAAACTACATCTTGAAATGCCATATACGCAGGGTATCTACATCTACATATTTACTCTGCGATTCTCACTTAAGTGCTTGACAGAGGATTTATCGAAACACCTTCAAATTATATCTCTACAGTTCCACTCTCGAAAAGCGCATGGGGAAAAATGAACATTTTAATCATTCCTTAAGAGCTGGATTTCTCTTATTTTATTATAATAATCATTCCTTCCTGCCAACGGCCTTGCCACGTTGGTAACACCGGTTCCCGTCCCATCATCGTAAGTTAAGCAACGTTGGGCCCAGTTAGTACTTGGATGGTCGACGCCCGGGGAAAACTGGGTGCCGTTGGTATTCAGGACACGCAAGTCGCCGAAGTGGCGGCCGCTTGAAAGACTTGTACCAGGCCATAGTGTCACACAGCGCTCACTTATTTATTTATCATTACGTACGTTTATAGGTTAGCGTCAATAAAATATTTTCACTTTCAGAAGAGAAAGTTGGTGATTGAAATTTCGTGAAAATATTTCGCCGCGACGAAAAATGTCATTGTGTAAATGATTTCCTCCTGCAACTCGGATGTCGTATCCGTGACACAATCTTCCCTATCAACACAAATGCTGAGATAGCGATGATCGATGACACTATGTTCTTAAGACTTGTAACTTCCATAGGCGAGACATTTTTCATCGCAAAGGATGCGTAAACCGGGACTGCTACTACTATTACTACTACATTGGGGATTGGGTGCAAAGAAACTGGATAGCGGCACTTGTTCTTATTTCCCACAAAGCAAGTGTCGTGTTGAATTGTTTACAGACCGTGAAGAATGCGTTTTGCGTGAAGCGTAACGATCATAATGTATGAACTATGTAGTCTTGCTGCATCTGTTTGCTGCCAAATTGTTTCCGGAAAGGATGGAACGTCATCCCATTTTAGCTTGGAAGTCAGAACTGCCACCGAGCGAGGTGGCGCAGTGGTTAGACACTGGACTCGCATTCGGGAGGACGACGGTTCAATACCGCGTCCGGCCATCCTAATTTAGGTTTTCCGTGATTTCCCTAATTCGCTCCAGGCAAATGCCGGGATGGTTCCTTTGAAAGGGCACGGGCGACTTCCTTAATCCGATGAGACCGATGACCTCGCTGTCTGGTCTCCTTCCCCAAACAACCCAACCCCTCAGAACTGCTCTTTGCGGATGCTTTCCGCAGTAGTGGAGACATAGAGGAATGTCTCTTGAATACAGATGAAACGCCATTGGATTTTTCTCATTTTTTTCTGAGAACAGAATTCATTCAGCGGAAGTTTGATTTAACCCATTTCTATGAAGAGATAGCGAATTTTGTTATAGTAGCTAGGAACGAACTCCTTCGCGCGAACGGAAATAGAAACAGATCATCACTAGGTTGGTGCTACAGATTGTGTCCGTATTGAACTTCATAAGTAATGACAAAAAACTTGGATTTAGGTGAACAATGTTTATATTTGTACAACCATACCCCATATGCACTGTACGAGGGTGGTTTGAAAAGTTCTCGGAACGGAATAGAAAAAAAGTACTTACATCCCTGAAACTGTTATTTTTTTCAATGTAGTCTCCTTGTAGATTAATGCACTTGGTCCAACGATGTTCCAGTGCCATGATCCCATCTCCGAAATGAGTTTTCTCCAGGCCTGCAAAATAGATGTCAACTCCACCTATCAATTCTTCGTTTGAAGTGAATCTTCGTCCACCAAGAAAAATTAGTTTTGGTAAGAGATGGAAGTCTGACCGAGCCATATCAGGTGAATAAGGCGGGTGTGGCAACAATTTCTCCTTAGTTCGCGTAATTTTGCCATGGCGACGGCACATGTGTGCGGGCGTGCATTGCTTGATGGAAGATGACTTCCTTCCTTGCTAAACCTGGCCTTTTTTCGTGTATCTTTTGTTGCAATTTGTCCAGGAAGTTAGCGTAGTATTATCCAGTAATTGTTTGCCCAGTGGGGCAAACAGAATCCCCTTCGCATCGCAGAACACTGATGCCATGACTTTTCCCGCAGAAGGAATTGTCGTCGCGTTCTTTGGTGGCGGAGAATCGGCATGTTTCCACTGCTTTGTCTATTGTTTTGCCTGTGGTGTATAGTAGTGCACCCAAATTTCAACTGTGGTCACAAACCGGCACTAAAAATCTTGGCCCGTTTCTCCTAAAACGGGCCAAACATTGTTCCATATGTCCATTCTCATGCGTTTTTGATCCAACGTCAGCCGGCCGCGGTGGTCTCGCGGTTCTAGGCGCTCAGTCCGGAACCGCGCGACTGCTACGGTCGCAGGTTCGAATCCTGCCTTGGGCATGGATGTGTGTGATGTACTTAGGTTAGTTAGGTTTAAATAGTTCTAAGTTCTAGGGGACTGATGACCGCAGATGTTAAGTCCCATAGTGCTCAGAGCCATTTGAACCATTTGAACTTAATCACTGCGAGAATCCCGATTCTTTCCATCCTCGCAAATAACTACGCGGGAACAACAATAGAGCCACGTCGCCGCCACAGCTCTCTTCCAGGAGCAATGACGTGGCACGTGTCTAGAGGCAACAGTCCAATGAATATGACGTGAACAACTCGTTGCGCTAGCGCTGACCTCTAATGGTGATTCCGAGAACTTTTCAAACCACCCTTGTATCATGTTATTGCGACTACAGATGTCATTCGTTTTTGGAGAGAAGCAACTTATGATTTTATAGGGAAATTCCCGCACGACTTTTGGACATAGTGGTTTCAAGACGAAAGAAAGATACCGCCTGAAGTCGAGCGACATATTTTCTTCATGTAAGTTAACAGGAAAAAAAACTACACTATATTATCCATCATATTCTTGCTGAGAAAATAACGAGAATTTTGTAGAGAAGCCTCCGCTTTTTAACAGAACAATAATAAGCAGCCTACAACACTGTTTACAAAGGTGACATAGCGTTCCTTCCAGGAAATGCTCTCCATTTTTAAGGCGGCGCTGCTAAGAGTTTTATTACATCCTTTTTCTTATAAGCTTGAATATCGTGCCGACAGCAATATCAATAGATCACGAACACAGTTCTGTTTAAGAAGACATGAACAAGATGCAGCCGGTGAATTTCGTGAAGAAGTTATGTGGATCACAAAAAAATATGCATCTTTCAGGATTTCATGTTCAGCATTGCCGCGCGGTGGAGTCCGAATCTAATTCATCTTGGGTTCGAAAACAATTTTTAAGCCCCCATGACACCTTGGTCGGTAAAAAAGTTATTTCTTAGCTATAACAATAAATTAACCATGGCAAACACGAAGTATCGTAATGTAGAACTTCTCCAACTTGGAAAGAATCAACTACCAGGGACTAGAGGCATGTCACTGTGTGCTTTTGGAGTAAAGAGCGGGACAGATAGGTTTTTCAACCTTTGTAACGGTGAACGTCGGAAGCTTCATACGACTGTTCGCGGATGATACTGTTGTATATAAAGAGGCCACTGTGCTGTAAAATTGTAGAGAAGCGTAGGAAAACCTGCAGAGGATGATTGCATGGTGCAGTGTTTATCTGTTGACTCGACATGAACAAATTTAAAGTTGCGCATAAGTAGGCTGAAAGACTCATTATTGTATGATTTCACGACTGCGGAACAGTCACTGGAAACAGTCACGTCAATTAAATATCTGGAAGTATTCGTACAGACCGATCTGAAGTGGAACGACCACATGGAATTAATTGCAGGAAAGGTAGAAAGAATTTTCAGGAGGCGTAGTCCATCCACGAAGGAGGTACGTTACAAAACCCTCGTTCGACCGTTACTTGAATACTGCTCGTCAGTTTGGAAACCGTACCAAATAGGATTGGTTGGAGTGCATACAAAGAAGAGTCGCGCGTTTCAACTGCAGTGACAGACGCTAGAATAGGCGGTTTGCGTCACGGTGTGGTTTACTGTTAAAGTTCCGAAAGCGTACGTTCCTAGTATACTCTACCAATTCTTCGTCCGACGTATATTAATTGAAATGATCATTAAGGTAAAATTAGACGCACTTGAAGGGGCGAAGAGAGAGAGAGAGAGAGAGAGAGAGAGAGAGAGAGAGAGAGAGAGAGAGAGAGAGAGGGGGGGGGGGGCGAGCGGAGGTAGTAACTGTGATACATTAAGTTCGCCCCACACGCCATTAGGCGGCTTGCGGACAACTGTAGTTGTAACTGCTTGTAGGATGTCGTTGTGGATGTGGTTGGAGCTATGCCTGGTGGAATTTCCTTGCAGCTTTACATAGCGGTGTTGGGTCGCGATGTGTAATAGGGAGCAGAGGCAGGCGGTCAGCCGGTAAGCATTACGTGGGCCGCCCATACGAGTCCGAACCGGCTGCAGCTATGAATATCCGCCGGCGGGCGAGTCGCGCTTCTTTTTCGCCGCACTCGCGACGTATACGGAGTTCCGCGGCCGGTGACAGCTGAGGAATTGTATAACTGCGAGGTGCATGCAGCGCGCCGACGGCCGGCGGGGGCATATACGACTCATAACATTGGGCTGCAAGGGGCGCCATGTCCAAATATTCCACCAGTGTTCAGGCTGTACGAGCAAGAGGTCGCACTTGTCTGTGCCCAAGCCAGCAAACTACAGTATTTCTATTATTATACTGAGGCAACGCGTACAGAGACGTGTATACTGAACACCAGTCTAAATGCACGGGTTTAGGCACGAGGGTTCGACGCCATAAACAGGGCCACTTGCAGCATTACACTTGCGCAATATTGCGCCACTGCATCCTCTAGGCCCCCTGCCCGTCTGCTGCTCAGTTCCCGGCTAGTTACTGAAACAAGGGCAAAAGGCACGCGACTTTTGTGACATTATCCGCAGCAACACAGAAAATCCTATTTGCCTCCTATAATCCGTCGACTCGGCGGGTCAGTGTGTCTGCTTCCGACACGAAGCTGCTCCATGCCACCGTCATCTTCACTAGGCTCCCTTCCAAGTGGCCAGTTGCCGCCATCTACCACTGGGTCGCCAGCTAGTCGCCAGACCGAGATTCACGCCCCCTAGTGCCTACGTATCTGAGAGTCGCCTTGCCTGGGCAAGTCTGGACCATCTCGTTAACGGCGTAACAGCTCAGGGCCGCCGCGCCAGCACCTGACGCACTGCTGCCGGGGATGTGTACCGTGCAACGTCGGTCCGCTCTCGGACCACGCTGAGCGTAACTTCAGCATCTACATCGTA
Source organism: Schistocerca serialis cubense (assembly GCF_023864345.2). Lineage (NCBI taxonomy): Eukaryota > Metazoa > Arthropoda > Insecta > Orthoptera > Acrididae > Schistocerca > Schistocerca serialis. Next base: position 226,626,370 of record NC_064641.1, read on the forward strand.
CTCCGCAGGCCACCTAATGGTGTCTGGCGGAGCGTACTTCTCGTGTCGTTACTGATCCCCCCACTATCCTGCTCCACTTGCCAATGGCAAGTGGGAAGAATGATTATCGGTAAGCCTCTGTGTTGGCTGTAATTTCAGGAATAATTTTCTCGTCTTGGTCACTTCGCGAGACGTATGTGGAATTAAGTAGTGCGTTTCCGACTCTTCACGGAGTGATCCGTCGAAATTTCAATAGCAAACCTCTCTTGTAACGTCCGCCACTGGAGTCTGTTGAGTATCTCTGTAACGCTCTCGCGCCGATTAAACGATCCAGTAGTGAATCGCGCCGCTCTTCGTTGAAAACTCACTCTCTCTCTCTTCCTTCAGTCCTACCTGGTAAGAATCCCGGATTGATGAACAGTTCTCGAGAATCGGTCGAACAGCCGGGCGCCTTGTAAGTCACTTCGTGGATGATTTACATTTCTTTAATTCCTCCTACGAATCTGTCTGGCATCTGATTTTCCTACATTTGTCGTATGTGGTCATTCCACTTAAGTTCTTTCTGGATAGCTACTCCTAGATATTTTACGGTAGATACTGTTTCCATCAGCTTCAGGTGATACAATGTCTTAAATGAGCAACGCCCATGTTCCATAAACAGGAGCTTTATACAGAATGGTTGGTGGTAATACCTTGGAAAACAAGTACGACGTAGCTCTTCGTGTGCCCGGTGTGTATGGTGTCCCTTGAGAACGCGGCAACATCTATACAGGTCAGACAGTTCACACAGTTGCAGAGCATTGTACCGAGCACAAGCGACATATTAAACAGAGGGAGCTTGAAAGTCGGCCATTGCTGAGCATTGCCTGGAAAACGGACACAAAATACAGTATGAAAACACGAAAGTCTTGACTCATGCGTCAACAACCTTGGATTCCGTTATAATGGCAGTGGCTGAGATTAGAATGAATAGCAAAAATTTTAACTGAGACCACGGGTACACACTTGGCAGGACGTGGGGGTGGGTTTTGGATGTCGAAAGGAAGCAATGACGAAAGCTTGACGCTTATAGGGAGGCACGAACAGTAGTTTCAAACATGAGCCGCCCTACTCGCCTTCAGCGCACGCGTCGTTTCGGCCCTGTCTGAATCGCGCCAGAGGCCGCAATCGTGGCTATGCAGGGTGTTACAAAAAGGTACAAAAAGGTTTCAGGAAACATTCCTCACACACAAAGAAAGAAAATATGTTATGTGGACATGTGTCCGGAAACGCTTACTTTCCATGTGAGAGCTCATTTCATTACTTCTCTTCAAATCACATTAATCATGGAATGGAAACACACAGCAATAGAACGTACCAGCGTGACTTCAAACACATTGTTACAGGAAATGTTCAAAATGTCCTCCGTTAGCGAGGATACATGCATCCACCCTCCGTCGCATGGAATCCCTGATGCGCTGATGCAGCCCTGGAGAATAGCGTATTGTATCACAGCCGTCCACAATACGAGCACGAAGAGTCTCTACATTTGGTACCGGGGTTGCGTAGACAAGAGCTTTCAAATGCCCCCATAAATGAAAGTGAAGAGGGTTGAGGTCAGGAGAGCGTGGAGGCCATGGAATTGGTCCGCCTCTACCAATCCATCGGTCACCGAATCTGTTGTTGAGAAGCGTACGAACACTTCGACTGAAATGTGCAGGAGCTCCATCGTGCATGAACCACATGTTCTAGCAGCACAGGTAGAGTATCCCGTATGAAACCATGATAACGTGCTCCATTGAGCGTAGGTGGACGAAACTAAAATGAGCTCTAACATGGAAATTAACCGTTTCCGGACACATGTCCACATAACATCTTTTCTTTATTTGTGTGTGAGGAATGTTTCCTGAAAGTTTGGCCGTACCTTTTTGTAACACCCTGTATAATTGGAGGACCGTGTTAGCCCCGGCAGTCAGTGGTTTTACTCCTGACGACGACAGTGTAGATAGCCATAGAAAGTTCGAGAATTTTATTCGAATTGGCGCAGCCAGAAAACCGTGAAGATTTTATTTCCATACTACGCGAAACAATCACAGAAATCAATGCGGGACGTACGATGAACAGATCCGCTAGGATTGGGCGGCAAAATTTGGCGTTAATGGGCTATGGCAGCAGATGACCGACACAAGTGCTTTGCTAACAGCACGAAATTGCTTGCAGTGCTCTCCTGTGCTCGTAACCATATCGGCTTGACCCTAAATGCCTGGAAAACCATTACCTGGTCAGATAAGTCCAGATTTCCGTTGGTAAGAGCTGATGGTAGGGCTAGAGTATGGCGCAAACCCCACGAAGCCATGGATCCAAGTTGTCAACAACGGACTGTGCAAGCTGGTGATGGTTCCATAATAGTGTGGGCTGTGTTTACACGGAATAGACCGGGTCCTCTGGAGGTTCGGCTACTTGGAGACCATTTGCAGCCATTCATGGACGTCATGTTCCCACACAACGATGGAATTTTTATGGATGTTGATGCGCCATGTCACTGGGGCATTGCTCCCGATTGATTTAATTAAAATTCTGGACAATTCGAACGAATGATTTGGCTACCCAGATCGACCGGCATGACTGCCATCGAACACTTATGCGACATAATTGAGAGGTCAGATGACACAAAATCCTGCACCGGTACCACTTCCCCAATTATGGACGGCTATAGAGGCAGCATGGCTCAACATGTCTCCCAGGGACTTTTCAGCTACCTGTCTAGTCCATGCCACGACGAGTCGCTGCACTACGCCTGGCAAAAGAAAATCCGACACGATATCAGGGGGCATCCCATGATTTTGCCACCTCAGTGTATGTTGCAACGCTGCGAAATCACTTGTACAGCTACAACAACACACACTGCTACTCAAGATGCTTAAGTTTACTGAAACGAGACGTGTATTCGAAAACAGTAACTGCAGTCACGATCTGTCAGATGGTTTGAGACCTGGTAGCATGTACACATAACAGCAAAACTCGCAGCACCTGAATTCTCTGGTGCATTTAAGAGTGTGCTGCTAAGCAGGGAACGGGATGATGTGGAAGGTAATGGGCAATACTGCCTTACAACCTCAATAGTTCAACAGTCACGCGTGGAATTTTAATTCATAGCCAACAGTTCACCATGTGGGCCACCATAAATTACTATGGGTGTGTCAAAAAATACTCTTCAGTCGTGATAACTCTGTGCCTAGATTTCTGAATACAAGAGAACACGACGCTGCTGCACACCTCGTTGTCGGTTGGGTGAAACACATGAGTCACTGCAGGGAGTGAAAGAAACTTGAGTTGGTGATGTCATGATTATAACTGGCCGTCGCCTGCTCACAGCGCGGAGTGGTACATCCACTACCTGCTCACCTACAACCACATGTTTACTCCTCACACTACTGTAGAAGGAAGGACGTAAGGAAAATCAGAGTTTAACGTCACGTCGAGAATGACGTCTTTGGAGATGGAGCACAAGCACGGATTAGAGAAGGGCGGGGAAAGGACATCGGCTGTGCCCTTTTTGTCCAAATGCGTTATGTCGTCATTTGCCTCATGTGACTTACGGAAATGACGGGAAACCTAATTAATCCTCTCTCTCTCACACTCACTCACACACACACACACACACACACACACACACACACACACACACACACACACACACACGATATGACCGCACCAGCTTGCCTAATCAATTAGCCCCCTTCCCTACCCCCAATGAGGATGCACAAAATTCCAAAGCAACGTTGTTTAGAGTTGTGTTGATATGAGGTAGCGTCGTAAAGTACGCCTTATGTTGAAAACGTTGGCAGCCAAATGCGAAAGCCACGGGATAGCACAAACTTTTTCGTTTAAACCACTTCCATGTCGAATGAAATCACGTTTTTATCACGTCCGCTATGATGACGAAATAAGTGATTTAGTGCCTCAATGTCCGCTTTAAGCAACAAGGTATGTGCTGCCGGCGTTCCAGCGTACCAACGCTGAAACAGTCTCGCTCATCCATTTCTCAAAGAAAATTGTGTCCATCGCATCCTCCTTCCCCCATTTCTCTGTCCATCTCCTCGTGCCGTCTTCTCTCTCCATCACCACATTATAGTTCCCAAACCAGTATGACGTCAGTGACTCTCTTTACTATACTATTTATTCCTAGATTGTAAGTAACGTGGGTACCAAGTTTGGTTGGAATCCAGGAGTTTAGAAGTAGCTTTTTACCTGCGGTTTTGTCCAGGTTCGCACACGACACAAACATTTCACCTATATGTTAAGGAACATATTTGTGCACATATTTGTATCTTTATCGTATTTCGCCTCCAGTTACGTCTTCAGGTAGCTCAGTGTTCATGATGTCACATTTCCTGAACTGTGTTTCGGATAGTGATATAATTTTGCAGGTACATTCAGTAGTGTATGTTAATACCGTCTGCAAAATATGTCGCGAATAGTAGAGTGGCCGAGCGGTTCTAGGCGCTACAGTCTGGAACCGCGCGACCGCTACGGTCGCAGGTTCGAATCCTGCCTCGGGCATGGATGTGTGTGATGTCCTTAGGTTAGTTAGGTTTAAGTAGTTCTAAGTTCTAGGAGACTGACGACCTCAGACTTTAAGTCCCATAGTGCTCACAGTCATTTTTTTTTTTACACTTGGTAGTAAAGAAGTAATAAATTAAAACGTCGTGCTTTATCGGGAGTTTTACTGCATGAACAGCGAAAAATGTAGTAAGCGAGAAAAATTCTCGTAAAGGTTTGAAATGATGCGTAAAGTTTGTTTCAATTGTGATCTCATTCTCAAATATTGCGTGAATGTAGTCTGGTTATTTGTACGACGTGAGCTACGCTGCGTTTTCACCCCCATCGCTTTGAGAGATAGGTGTTATTTAATCCCAGAGTGGTTCTATCCAGATAGTGACTGATATGTGTACCAAGTTCGGTTGAAATTGATCTAGTTGTTTAGGAGATGTGCAGCATACATACGTATTTATAGTACACACATTTTTTATTTCTATTTATTTATTTTTATTTTTGTACTGCGTGAGCATCAAGATGGTGCACACTGGAACTTTGCTACCTGTGAGCATCAGAATGCTATCAAACCGCACAAGCGATGTGTCATTAGGCTGTGCGAAGTGTATCTGCCCTCTCTCTAGTATATCGCAACCGAGTGAACTCCACGTGGAAAAGGCACTATTAGGAACTAAATAAGCAAGAAATAGCTTTGTCCGAATCCGTGAGGACGCTCATCCTCCGTGAGGACGCTCATCCAGAAAAGAGCGAGAGCAGCCGGGACCGGGGACGCTTGAGCGGCCCCGCGGAACGGCGACCGTCGACCGCAGAGTCGTTCCATGCCGTGCCGTACCGTCGCTGGTGATGCGTCTCGCACGCGACCGGTCAACGCTCGCGCAGCTGCCTGGCGGAGCGAGCAGAACACCGTCACGCCACGCCACGCCACGCCACACCGTCTTGCTGCGCTCTGCAATCGATAGCAACAGGCGCCGCGGGGCACCGATCTCGTCCATCCGCGGACACTGGCTCTGCGGCCGGGCGAGCTAGCTGCCACTACTTCAGAGCTTTCTGTGTGCCGCCGGCTATGTCCTGACAGGTAAAACAGGAAAACTATATAAGCAACGTTCGTCAAACAGATAACAGGGTTATTCATAAATACCTGTACTTCCGGGTTTTTGGAAGATGGCTGCGCGAAAAGTAAACAGTGTGGATTCGTAATACGCACCGTGGCATAGCTGCGCCAGGGGGCACTCGTGTCCGAACATGTCGACAAATCATCCGCTCCGTAATGTCGCAACCCAGTGAAGAGATTTCCAAAGCGGGCACCTACCCGGCAATTCCGTGTCACAGACTTCAATGAATTGCATGCACACATTGATGTTTTCCGCGTCGCATACGGTGGCCATTTTTGAGCAACTATAAAGTGAGTTGAAAACAAGGAGAGATGTGTATCCACTGATAATGTGCGTCTGTCTTCTGTAGGTCTTGTAATTTCCGTTCAGTCGTCTTCGGAGATCCGAAATGTACCGTGTTGTTGTTGTTGTTGTGGTCTTCAGTCCTGAGACTGGTTTGATGCAACTCTCCATGCTAATCTATCCTGTGCAAGCTCCTTCATCTCCCAGTACCTACTGCAACCTACATCCTTCTGAATCTGCCGTACTTACCAATAACTCTACATAAATAGATATACCACCATTTCCTTTTAAAAATTCTGATTCCTTACCAATACTCGTTCATCTTGACAAGATGGGATTGTAGATGATACGGTTTGTGGAAAATTTGGGTAATCAGAAAATTCAGAAAAAGATAGAATAACCTGGATTAAATGCCATAAACACATACGTTATGTTTATTTACACGTAAACAATAAATTTGTACATTATTCTCGTAGTAATTTTGATCAGGTATAGGAAAAAGGTTCCGTACGGTCAGATCATCTGTAACTTTCTCTTGAGGCAATACGAATATGTGTGTCGTTTACACGCAGCACGGTTACGCAGGTGCCTCACCAGCATTAGTTGTCTAGCAGCGTTGTTCCCTATGTATGTGTCGTGAAATGAAATGATCGTATGGCATTGATGGTCGTGAGTCCCAACCTGGGGAACTTCGGCCTCCGAGGTGCAAGTGTTTTCAGTTGACGCCACATTGGGCGACTTGCGTGTCGATAGTGAACGAAATAATGACGGAAATGAAAATAATAATAAAATATGACGGAAATGGCGATGCTTATACAACACCCTGTCCCCGAGGACGTACTGCATGGCAGCCAGACGCGGCGACTTCTCAGCTAAGGGGGCGAACTGCATGTAAGTACCGTAATATCTATAGATTGAGCATCAACAGACTTCGTCACTTCGGTAGCTGACGCAGTCCATGTCGAACTTTTCACCTTATTAACCAACCCTGACTGGCTGTGGAGTTAGGTTCACGATTAGAAAGATTCTTGTTTAAACTTACCACTTTTTCCTGCAAAATCGGTCCTGAAGTCGGGACGCGACTCTCCCTCTTTACCCATAAAAGTGTTTCATCTAGCAATTCATTCTTTACGTTTTTGGTTTTACAGCGACTCTCCAAACTATTGCTTATCATTGTGAAACAATTTCTTCATTTTATTTCCTGTTATGTATCCAAGCACCATTGAAATTCGAACACCAAATTCAGCAGCAATGTTTTAGTCCTTCATCGCCGGCTGGTGTGGCCGTGCGATTCTAGGCGCTTCAGTCTGGAACCGCGTGACCGCTACGGTCGCAGGTTCGAATTCTGCCTCGGGCATGGATGTGTGTGATGTCCTTAGGTTAGTTAGGTTTAAGTAGTTCTAAGTTCTAGGGGACTGATGACCGTAGATTTTAAGTCTCGTAGTGCTCAGAGCCATTTGAATCATTTTTTGAGTCCTTCATCCGTCGACATCTCTGTGATACTATTTTACACTCATTTTTAACTTGTTAAGAGACCGTGTCAGTACCCGTGTATGACGGTTAACTGTATTCAAATTTAATGATTGTCGTCATCGATTGTTGCAACCATTACTTCCAGCGTATCAAATGCTGTGCAGTTGTTGTACTATAAAAATCCTGTTTAATTGGAGGTCCGGATTAATGAGGACAAGGTAGACGAGAATCCACTGTAATTTGATGTCATGGAAACGCATAGCGTAACTCTGATAGGATATGAAGCACACGCTCTTTTAACTCTCGGTTTTTGTAAATTATTTACCGAGTTCTTCGCTACCCTCAGTCACAACATTTACAACTTTTTTTAATAATTAGATGCTGAGCATTGACGAGATCATTTTTAACCCCTCCGAAGGATCCTTCTTAACGAACTTGTAACTCAAATTAAATCTGGTAAAATATACTCTTATTTTATCAGGAACAAACTATTTAATTCCCTGATTGATAATTCCTGTTGTTTTATCGATTCCCGCTTGAATCCCATTAATATTTTCACCGTATGACTCTGCTTTTTGATTCGGAAGTTGTCCTATGTGACAGTGACAGTACAGGAAACACATAGCATTAAAAAATTTTCAGTTTTTCTAAAGCCACGTGATTTAACGATCGGTAACCTGATGCTCATAAAGTTTTGAAGGAATTATGATCTACAAACTTCGTACAAATAAGTTACCTTCTCTAAACGAACTGAAGACCAAGGCATTGTACTTGCCTTCATCGAAAGTAAAAGAACACTGTGCTTATGCGGACTGAGTCGCAAAACCGCGAACGATTTAGCTACTTCTACCCTCTGTCACAGGGTCACTGAGACTCGGCCAGCAGGATCAGTGACATGAGAAAACTTTCCGGTAAGGAAACTGGTAAACAACATGCCTACAATAGATAATGTGTTAATTTGTGAAGTTGATTTTTCTCTTTTCCTAGATATTTCTACTTTGAAGATCCATGTCTGCCACCTTTTTGTTTTCCGCAGAGCTCGTTTTTACATGAGACGAACCAAACTGCGGTATAGCCCGGGAAAAGTATTTAAAATTTTAAAAATTGCCGTATACGAGCCACCCTACTGTGGTGTCATGTCCTGTCTTTATTATTCCTCTGCGTTAGTGTTCATAGACCCACATGTTAACCATAGTCAAACGTAAATCGAGAATTATAATGATAAATTCAATTACACACTCTTCGCTTGTGGGCTGTAGCGTCCTAATTTGGTAATCTGACGGTAGTGATTCGCAACATAAACTCCACAAGATAAAGACAAGCATCACAGTGATGTTGCTTCATCGCGGATATGTACAGAGTATGTATTCCTTGTCTTCTGATTCCAATGTCAAAAGGGATGATCGTAGGAGCTATTTCACTATACTAATGTCTGTTGTTCATCGAACCTTTCTGTATGCATTGTGACCTTTCGATGCTGACAGATACGTCACATACAGAATGTACAGATATGCAAAATTCTCTTGTAGCTTTTTTTATTCGCCAGGGCTTACTCAACAATTCACGTCAAAGTGTTTTGTTTAGAGGAACAATATTGATAAACTGCTTTGGGCTGGAACAGGCAGCTGCGCTTCGACGTCAGAACGAACAAACATCCATGGAAGAGACTGCCTGGTTCATATTTACAATACACGGCAGATAAACTGATAAGCAAAACGTTGAGCACTGCCCATCGCGAGATTGAATGCCGCCTGGTGGCATTACAGATACTTGGCGTGGTAAGGCATTTATATAACTGGAACAGAGGCGAATGGGGAATTATTTTAACAACGATATGGGCCGCAAATGGTGAAACCCACGGACAACAAGCGACTTTGATAAAAGCGACCGATTATTGTGGGCCAGCGCCAGTGGAACAGCCTCTTGGAAACGGCGTAGTTGGTCGGCTGTTCGCACGGTACTGTCAAGAGCATCTGTAGAAAGTGTTTGGTGGACGGTGAAACCACAAGTAGGCGTCAGAGTGGTGGACGTCGACACCTCATCACAGAAAGTGGAAGTCGAAGGATTGTCGCCTCTCCTCCCCCCCTCCCCCCTTTAGAAGCGAACATTTAGTTTTATAAAAGTTGCCTATAATACAAATAAAGTGTGAATAAATAAGCAACAATAAAACTTTCAGATAAATAAATTCTCAGTAATAAAACTAAATTAATTTATTTAGTAAATCACAAATTTTAAGATAATAAAAAAAAATTGGAAAAATATAACACCCATGTCACCCCACACACACAAACACACACACACACACACACACACACACACACACACACACACACACACGTACACGTATGTATGTGGAACTAGTGTCCGGACAAATGTATTGTTTCCGTCCCGTATAAAAATGAAATTTTCGGCATGTTCTTTGAATTGTGTAGTGTGTGAAAGAGCGAGATGGTTCGATTAACTGCACCTGGGAGACGTATGTTGGCAACCAACGAGTAGCACCAAGGAAAACTTCGTTTCTATGCGTAGGTTAAAATTTGCACGTTTCTGTCTTCATTCTTGTGGAACATAATAGTCTTCTTAAATCTTAGGAATCCTTTTAAAATATACTGTATGTTAAAGTAAGTACTTGAGAAATTTGTTAACATTGAATGTTGGTTTAAGTGTTAAGAAGCCAGTAACGAACCATTTACATACGTTTCGTTTGTTCCCCTCTAAAATATTAATTTCAAGTAAAAGCCAGGAACACATTAATTACAAATTATTGCTGAGTGAGGGGAGAAGGTCGATAAGCGGAGAAAACGTCTTTTATTAGCGGTTTGTGGAAAAAATTGTTTTGTGTAACCGCCAAAGAACGTTCGCGCTGCCAACCATCTTAGAGTTACGGACCTTGCAGTATCCGGATAACTGATGATGTGTATGCGGTGGAAGTGCGGAACAATGGCCAAAAAACATGGAGTGCAGAAACAGGAAAATAATAAAATGATTTGGTCACTCATTGCATTCTAGACATTTCTAGGCTGTCTTTATATTTGCGTCAGGCCTGGGTATTATTAACATTTATTTAAAGACAAGAAGTTATTTCAACGAGGCGGAGTGTGTAAAATTTCATTTCAAGAATATACTCACGGACAGCAGGTGGCAGCACTAGCAGTGGAGGGTATATAAAGCGTGTCCGGCTGACGAGGAAACGGAGCATTCGTTACCGTAATGCGGAAACGGAGCGATTTAGCTGACATCCGAAGGGGCGTGATCATTGGCTTTCGGGCCAAGGGTGGTAGCATTTCCTAAACGGCTAAGTTTGTAAACTGTTCACGTACCGCCGCGGGTAAAGTATACCATGGGTAAGTATACCGTGCTTGGCAACATGGCGCTATCCGAAACTGGCGTCCAGCCAGTTGTGGTGCACCACTGACCGTAGATGGCTGGGGTGAACGACGGCTGCGGAGCTGTGTGCGGGCGAATAGACGTGCATCTGTTGAGAAACTGACCGCCCAGATGAATCAAGGGGCTACCAACAGTGTCTCCTCAACAACCGTTCAGCGAACGTTATTGCGTATGGGCGTCTGCAGCGGACGCATGGTTCATGCGCTTATGCTGACTGCTGTTCATTGGGGACGAAAGCTAGAATTTTCACACCAGTACCGGAACTGGCATTGAGTTTCGACAGGTGTCCTTTTAAAATGTATCGCTTTATATGCTTGATCGGGCAGTTGGCTGTTGGGTCGTCGGAAGGGTCAGGCCGGAGGAGGGAGCGTTGTGGTCTGGCGAAAATTTTCGTGGCATTGCCTGGGTGATCTCGTGATACTGTATAACACTAACGGATATCACTCTAGCGTGAAATATGCTAATGTTACCCTCTGAGAGGATTTCGAAGATTGACCGCACGTGTGTGTAATGGACAAAGATATCGGACTATAATTTTGAATTTTGTGAAATTAATAGGAAAACCAAATGGACTTTAACCTTGGGAGTTAATGAAAATGGTAAAATCATAAATGAATGAAAAACATGAGCGGTCGCCAGCCCAATTAGGCACTTAAATTTGGAAATGTATGTTTAGGAAGATTGAATATTGGTTATTGAAGTTACTTTCGTTGATATTTCCCTTTGAATAACAACTAGTATACAAACTGACACAGTGCACTCTGAACTGTGTGTAGCAGCAGTTACCAATAACGCACACACCAGTAAATTATAGGTAGTAATTTTGCACCAATCTCATACTAATGACAGCTACACTCAAGAGCATTACTTAATCAAATACTGAAATGATACTGCATGTAGTGCAGAACAAAATTTGGTCATGAGGGGCTTTTTTCTTAACTGACAAAGAAATAAATAAAGATGAATAATATCATAAATACGCTGATTAAACTCCTCTACGTATATCATTGTCCTTAGCAACAATTACAGTTCAGTTTTTTTCCTAATTGGTGGAGAATATGATGGGCGACCCATAAACTACTGTAATTTTTACTAGTCAACGCTGTTTCAAAAAAGCTAATCATTCACTTCACTTGAAATAGTTCATAATTTACTTTGCAAGACAATAAAATACAACACTGGGCTTAATTAACGTCCAAAAAGGAACCATTCGTGATAGAAATCAAAACCACACTATTTCTGAAAATTAGCATAACTTTTTTGCCATTTTATCACCTTTGAAGCTGGTATTCTAGACAGTAATATTTACACGATCTTGCATTGTAATCCTACAAAACTATATTTTGTAATAAACTAACGATACTTTACCAAAAACCTATCCAATTTCACTTTTGTGCTGTTAGCTTTAATTTTTACTACTCCTTTTACGTTAGACAAAAAATTACTGTTAAACGCTTGAATGCAAGAATTGTTCATTTAAATCAGGATACTCGGTTTTAGTAGCACTTAAGTGAGGACCCTGCATAGGTTCGTGATCAGGTTAGAAAGTATGGTTCCGGACACGAATTTATGTTTTTGTGATTATTATTAAAACAACGCATAAATTAACTGGTCCATGCCCATATACATTACTGAATGTATGAAGTTAGTGAAGCAGTGGCGAAGATTGATGGCAAGCGACATGGCGGCTAACTGTACTCACGGCTCTTGAGGTTCAAATACTCTATAAACTCTCTTATTGGCGCCGGATTTTCAACATATTAGAGCCATTCCTTTATGCCGAGAATACCAAATAATAGCCAGATCCGCATCCGAGGCAAATCCTTTGTAAAGCAGCTTCCAATTGCCTCTCTTAACACTGTCGAAATGTACCGTGCTACGGCTAGGCACATACTGCGTGCCGTTCACACAAAGGGGCCGCTCAGTTCGACCGCCGAAACCACCTTTTACATCGTGCCATTTCACTTCCGTTGCGGGGGCCTTCCCTATAGCTTTTACATGTTACAAATACAAGTGCCCTAAGCATGAACCAGCTTTCAACAAACATTTTCTTTTTTTGAACATACACATATTATAATAATTTATCATTTTAACATATCCTTTTGCTTTTTTCGTATATGCGTGCATTACAAAACTCTAATTTTCTTGCCACAGATCAAGGAGTTTAAATAACACAGAATACACACTTCACAAGTGCAGATACGCAGTTACATAATATAAACCTACTTCTAGTCGATATAAGTGTTACAACTGGAAGGCACAATCGATCAACACAAGTATGCAACTGTCCTTGGGGGCCACGTGCACTCGTACTTTCAGTTTGCTTTTGCTCGGCGCGGTGGCAACTACCAGCCGGCCACGTCCCACACAGCTCGCAGTGTACGTGCGTTGTTCGAAGAGCACCAGGTTGAGTTTACCTTACTCGCCGGGCACTAAACGCCCCGGATTTAAGCCCAGGCGATAACTGTGGGACCATCTGATCGGGCTGTTCGCGTCAAGTATCCAAACCGTGGAACCTAGCGCAGCTGCTGGCAAGACATGGCTCCACGTCCCTGTCAGTAACATGCAGAGCCTTCCTACATGTCTCAACAGTGGTCCACGCTGCAAAAGGTGGGTACTCAGGCTTATGAAGGGCGGTCGCATCAATGTGGCTGGACAGTGAATAATTTGTTGTTGACCCAGTAGTCAACCGTTTCCTTTAAAAAATGAACTGAAGTGAAAGTGAGGCTGTTTAATTTTCAGTTAATTGGCAGCGTGTCTAGTTTTTTTTTTTTTTTTAGTTGCGGCGTGGAACAGTCGTTTATTTATTCCTTGTTTTGTCATTTAGTCAATTTAGTACTCTCTAGCAGTTGTCGGCGCCCAGAGTCGCGGAACAGGACACCAGTCAGATGCAAATTTTAGTGCCCCATTTATGATTTTTGTATTGAAATACGGCTAGCATTTTCTGAAGTATTTGTATGAAGCGTAGTTTCGGATTTTGCAGAAGCGAAATGTGAACGATAAGCAGTTGAGACAAAAAGAGAGAGGGAGCTTTCGAGTTGTTGTGGTACAGAAGAAAGCTGAAAATTACATGGGTAGATCAAATAACTAATGAGGAGGTGGTACTGAATCGAATTGGGGGAAAATAAATTTGTGGCAAAACTTGAGTAAACCGAGGGATCTATTGATAGGGACGCTTCGTGGGGATTGAGGAATTTGATAATGGAGGGATAAAAGGGTGGGGGTTAAAATTGTAGAGGCGACGAAGCCGGTTTTAATGGATGCAGGATGGGTAGTTCCGCAGAGGTTGAGAGCCTTGTGCACGATAGACTACCAGGAAAATTTTATTAAACAAATCTTCGGACTGAAGACATCAACAGGCATGATGCGTTATTTGTAAGATGACATCAGCACAATCCTAAAGTCGAAAGCGTATCGCGGCGAGATAAAAAAAAAACCCTTGCTAGACTATTTCTAGTTGTGAGTGGAAGCACGCGAATATGTCAAATAGAAACGGAGGTACAATTTCAATCAACCAAGATCGCTATTGAACAGCGTTTATTATGATGATCGGTTTCAGCAAATTACGTTGACATCATCAGATCTTCTGTAGTATATTTCACTGAATCTTGATCAGATGTACTGCAGAAGATCTGATGATGGCAACGAAGTTTGCTGTACCCGATCATCACAGTAAATGCTATACAACAGCGTTTTTGACTGTTTAAAGTTGTACTTCTGTTTCTACATTAATCTAGATCGCCTCCTAACATGATAATGTCAATCATATACATGAATATACGTCGAAATTTTTTTTTCTTCTTTTGTTGTGGAGGGACAAGGATGGCGGAACTAAAAGTTAAATTGCGAGTTACTAAACTGCTATCCACGAACCCAGTACCTGTTGCATTTTGCCACGGAGAACTAAAATTCGATTTTCAGTGTTTCGCGTAATTTAAATGCTGTCATAAGTTTAACGTAATGAGACAGATCGAAGCTGAGCGTTTTGTCTTAAGGCTGCTTAACTAACGGCGCGCCTATGCTCGGACTGTGTTCGTCCAGTATTTGAGAATGACTGCACTTAGCGATTTCCAACAAACTTGAAGCATAAATCAAAGTTTACGAGGCTTTTTTTTCGCTGTCGCCACGCACAAAATGATAAAAGGAAAAAAAAAACTTCATAGCTTAGAATGAAATTTTCACTCTACAGCGGAGGGTGCGCTGATATGAAACTTCCTGGCAGATTAAAATTGTGTGCCGGACCGAGACTCGAACTCGGGACCTTTGCCTTTCGTGGGCAAGCGCTCTAACCGACTGAGCTACCCAAGCACGACTCACGCCCCGTCCTCACAGCTTTAATTCCGCCAGTACTTCGTCTCCTCTCGAAAGGCAAAGGTTCCGAGTTCGAGTCTCGGTCCAGCACACATTTTTAATCCGCCAGGAAGTTTCACTTCATAGCTTATTACACTTTCGCTGTCTATGCAGTTCGACTTCAGCATCAGCCATGACTTTTAATGTATTACTTCTGAACTACTTACTCTGTTCGCGAAACACATTGTTTACGTGTATCCCAGAATGTACTTGAAAAATTATATCATTCTGCAACACATAGTTCAGAGAGATATGACGCCATAAACACCGAGATACGTGGAAAACTAGCAGGTGCTTAAATTGGAGCGCAAATTACTCATACTGTATTCGTCCGTGTTTCATAATGAGAGCACTTAGCGGCTTCCAAGAAACATCAAGCATAATTTGAAAACTTTCGTGAACTTTTTCTTGTCTACATGCTTAAGAGTCATGTATTTAACACATTAATTCATCTGTAATCAGATATTTGAAACTGATTCATACGTGGGAGTTAGATTCTTTAAAGAATGGTGGATTTACTGGTAGTCACTTGGCAGTTTAAATCTCGTTTTGTATGTATAAGCAGTGAAATTCTCAAGCGATCGGCGCGGGGCGATTCCACTCGCTGCACATGCCAGTCACGGAGAGAAACCCTTCTCCGTCCTCCCGCTTGCCGCGGCTCCCCCCGGAGCGTGGGAGGGTATCGCGTTCCGCTCAAGTCGATGGCGATCCGCGTTCGCCGAGTCGGCGCCGCCCACACCGAACGACCCTGCGGGTCTGCCGTAAACTGAGACTTGTCCGCCGCGACGCCGTGTCGCGGCGCCTAGCTAAAGTCCGCCGTTAAGTATTCATTCGCGCCTTCAAGGGCCGTGCGTGCAGAAGTTTAGCCTGTCGCAAACTGCAACTTTGCGTTCCTTCAAGCGTTTTCCATGTGCTAAGCAAGCAGTCTAACGCACCATAAAGTATGCGTCGTTATAAGAGTCCTAAAATTAAAACTAAAATGCATATTAGAAACCAAGAGCGCCCCCCACACCCGCACACCCACACACACAGACAGAGAGAGAGATGTAACCTTTGATTAAGACAGCACTAAATACATCTCAGTGAACACTTCACAACAGACAAGTTAACATGGTACAAGAATGTGTGTCCTGTGCTTAAAATGTTCAGTGATACAGCAGACCAGTAGCTTCACCACCAGTTCAACAACGGCACATTTAGGACAATATCAACATACACAGTATGTAAAATGAAATTTAACGAAACGGGCCTAGGTCAGAACTTACTGTTTTATATGTGCAGTAGCAGATGTTGTAATTTGAAAGTGCTGACAACAAATGAAAATGTGTACCTATTTTAGGCCACTAATGATGCCTTAATAACTAAGGCGAAACGCGTCTGTTAAAATAGAAATTGCCTTTATTCAGTTACAAACAAGTGCTCATAACCTAAAAAAAACATTAATACAAGACTCATTATGTTTGTTACGCTTCAGTATATAGTCCGGATAAGTTGTTAGTTTGGTTTCAGGTTTCCTTGGAGCT
This sequence comes from Schistocerca serialis cubense, assembly GCF_023864345.2. NCBI lineage: Eukaryota > Metazoa > Arthropoda > Insecta > Orthoptera > Acrididae > Schistocerca > Schistocerca serialis. The sequence goes on from NC_064641.1 coordinate 226,643,012, forward strand.
ATTTCGTGAATTTTCGGAAACCGTGACGGAAAAAGAATAAAGATTAATATTGTAGGCAATCAGTGCAGGCCTCTTAGACATCTCTGCAGATGTGCTTTCATTTATCGTATAGTAATCAAAGATAGAAATAAGTCGCAAAATGATTTAACCATGATATTGTATGGTAAAAAAATTGGCAATTGACCATAAACAATAAAAAGTGAGTTGCTCCAAGTGAGAAGTAATAAAATTCCGTTGAATTTCGGGTGTACAATAAATAACACAGTTTTAAGAGGTTGTCAATTTATCTAAATACGTAGGGATTGCAATTATGAACAACTTAAATTGAAACGATCACATAGAAAATGTTGTGAGGAAGACCAACCAAACACAGCGTTTTTTTATTTTTTATTTTTTTTTTATTTTCACTTCGCTATATGGAATCCGTACTCTGTAGGACTTAGAAGAAGTTCAAAGAGGAGCACGAAATTTGTCACGAATTTTCTCCTCCGAATGCCAAAATATTTGGTTGATCCGCACCTACATAAGGAGAAACGACCACGAATAAAATAAGAGAAATACAGCTCACACGGAAAGATCTACCTTCTGTTCAAGATTGGAAGGGTCGAGAAATAGTCTGGATGTGGCTGTATGAACGCTCTGCCAAACTCTTAAATATGGAATACGCAGCAATCGTGTAGGTGTAAATGTGAAGCATTAGAAAATATAGGAATCCCAACGCACTTAGCTGTTCAGTCCCTGTACATGAATCAGTCTTGGAACATAATAATAAAGGAAAAGGATGTTCAGTTTCATCCACATTTTTAATGTCCATATTGACACAGACATAAAAAGGAATTAAAATAGTAAGTATAGTACTGCATGGTTGGCTGGAAGACATTGAGTGAATAATTGCAAAGGTCTTTCTTCCTTCGCGCACAATTGCACATTTCCATCACCGCTATGGTGTGTGTGTGTGTGTGTGTGTGTGTGTGTGTGTGTGTGTGTGTGAGAGAGAGAGAGAGAGAGAGAGAGAGAGAGAGAGAGAGAGAGAGAGAGAGAATAGTGAAGAGCTATGGGAGAGGGTGACACCACTTCTCGAGTAGCATCGTGGGGACCGCCGGCCGACCTAATACTGGCGGTGAAAATTTCACCATCAGAGTTGGAATCGAGTATATCTGAGTCGAGGACCACCTCAGGGGAGTGGATTAGCCACCTCTGATAGTGTAATAGGTGATTGAAACAGTAAGCGATATTTTTCTTAACAATGTAAATTTTACAACTTCGTTGACAAACAGGTCATGATACACATTTGCTGAAAATGAAATACAGATAGCAGCACATTGAGCCAGATTGACGCTACATATATTGTCAGTTATTGGAAATTGAAGTGATGGGTTTTCGAGGATCAGAACCAAGAACAGCAAAAACCGTGAAAAATGGACAAATAGGCTATCATCATCATCATCATAATCATAATCTTGGACATTTTCCAGCCTCTGGCCGGGTCTGTTTAGAACATAAGCTTCTCCATCGTCTTCTGTTTTGCCACCATCTCTCCGTCTTCACCTTTGTCCTGTCTTCTCCTTCTTCTGGACGCATTCCTCCACTCCTTTCAGCCATCTGTCTCTCGGTCTTCCTGTTGGTCTCTTTCCTTCCGGTTTCAGCTCGTGTATCCTCCTGGGTATCCTCTTCTCCATTCGCTTAACATGCCGATAAAATCTCAGCCTTGATTTCTCTACCGCCTTCTGTAATGGTTTCACCTTCATTAACTCTCTGATTCTCTCATTTATTAACATGTCTATCTCTGTCACTTCAGTACTGTTGTCCGCAGTTCGTGGTCGTGTGGTAGCGTTCTCGCTTCCCGCGCCCGGGTTCCCGGGTTCGATTCCCGGCGGGGTCAGGGATTTTCTCTGCCTCGTGATGACTGGGTATTGTGTGATGTCCTTAGGTTAGTTAGGTTTAAGTTGTTCTAAGTTCTAGGCGACTGATGACCACAGATGTTAAGTCCCATAGTGCTCAGAGCCATTTGAACCATTTTTTTCAATACTGTTCCTCAAGAATTTCATCTCACTAGCTTCTACTTTGCTTTTCTCTCTTCATTTCATAACCCAGTTTCGGATGCATATGTCTGGATCAGGACATACTATGACCTGTATATAACCTTTTTACTGATGTGGGTATATCCTTGCTCCATATCAGGCTTCTGACTCACTTCCGAAATCGTTCTGCTTTTCTGCCCCGCTCATTTATTTGTCTGTCGTTTTTTCCACCTTCCTGTATCAGGCTTCCTAGGTACTTGAAGCTCTCCACTCTCCTCAATCGTTCCCCACCAGTTGTTATTCCAGTTGTCCCTCTCTCCTTCGTTCTTGTTGTGATAATCATCTCACTCTTACTTATAGTAAATTTCATCCCATATTCTTGTATTGTTCGACCCTGTACGTCCAACTGCTCTTGTACTTCCTCCTTATTCCCCCAAATTATCAGATGATCCGCAACCACCATAGCTTTCATCTTTCCTTCACCAATTACTTGTGCTACTGTTCTTATTATATCATCCACCACTACAATGAAGAGTAATGGTGAAAGTGCACTTCCCTGCCTCACGCCATTCTTCTGTTCAATCCAAGCTGATCTCTCTTTTCCCACTTTCACACAGCTCACACTTCCATGCTAATTTGCCTTATCCTACAAATAATCTGTTTTGCTACTCCTCTGTTTTCCAGGGGTTTCCACACTTTGCTTCTACGTACGCTATCATACGCTTTTTCAATGTCCAGGAAGATCATTAATAGATCTATTCCATATTCATAATGCTGTTCCTTTAGTTGTCTTAATGCAAAAATTAGATCCACCGTGGACCTTCCTGTTCTGAAGCCATGTTGCACTTCTCTCATCCCCCCTTCTAATTTTACCCGAATTCGTGCTTCTAAAAATTTTTCAAAAATCTTTGCACAATGACACATCAGTGTTACCCCCGATAGTTCTTGCACTCTTTTCTATTTCCCTTCTTAAAGATCGGGACAATTATTTCCTTCTTCTAGTCTTCTGGAATCATCTTCTGTCTCCACATAATTTCCATTGCTCGATATAGTCATTGTATCCCCACCTCTCCTGTTGCTCTCACTATCTCTACACTTAGCTCATCCAGACTTGGTGACTTCCCTACCTTCATCTTGCCCAATGGCTCTTCCACTTCTCCCCATGTAAGGTCTTTTTCTGTTTGCTGTTCCTCCTCGTTTTTTCTCCTCCGCTTGTTCCTCTTCATCCAGGTCTCCATTTGGGTTCATGAGTTCTTCAAAATACTCCTTCCATGTATTCTTGAGTTCCTCCTTATTCTCTACATCTTGGCTACTTTTGTTCACCATTCGGGCATAACCTGTCATACCGTTCTTTCTCTTACTTTTAATCATCCTTTATAACACCTTTTTTGAATCATCACTATCCTTCTCCATCATTCTGTTCCATCCACTTTCTTCTCTCCTCCGCCACCACTCTTTCTGCTTCTTTCTTTCTTGCTTGATACTTATCTCTTATCTCTACTGTTCTCTTCTGGAACCATACCCTAAAGGCTCTATTCTTCTTCTGTACTACATCCTTTATCATTCCACGAGCGTGTTTCTTTTCATCTCTTTTTGTTGCTTGTCCTCCCATAGATTGCATCCACCGCACTTACTAATGTTCCATTGAATCTACCCCATTCCTCTTCAACCTTTTTAGTTCATCCTTTGGGATGTGTTCCTTTACTACTCGTAGTTACTGTAGCCTGCTTTTTCCTCCTTCAACTTCCATACCCTTATACGCCTTCCCTGGTTTTCTGTCTCTTTAGTATCCTTAGTCACACTCAGGTTCATTATTAGCAAACGGTGGTCGCTTTCCAAGGCCTCTGATGGTATTACCTTAATGTCGGTGATGTTCCTATTCAACTAATTATCGTGCAGGAAGTAGTCAGCTGTCAACTTTCTCTTTAAGTCTTGACTGTACCAGGTAATCTTGTGCGTCTTTCTTTTCCTGAACCAAGAGTTCCCAAACAGCAAGCTATTCCTTTGACAGAAGTCCAGTAGTCTTTCAACTTCCCCATTTCGGCAGCCCCAACCCTCTGGTCCAAGCACACTTTCGCTGCCTTGTCTTTTTCTTCCAGCGTGTGCATTTAAATCTACAATTAGTATCCCATTCTTCCTTCCCATCTGCTTCTGCATTTCCTCTCCAAACTCCTGTTGCTTCTCTTCAGAAGTGCAACCCACCTGTGGCGCATACACTTGTATTCTCTCTATGGTCTTCCGCTTGAGTGATGTTTTGATCTTCATCATCCTATTACTTATTCTCTTCACTTCCTCTTTTAATCCATCTCTCCATTTCTCCTTCCCTCCTCATTTCCACTCCAGTACAGTCGGTAGCCTTTCCTCAGTGCCATCTCGTTTCAGCTAACCCCAATAGGTCTAACTTCGTTCTTTCCATCATATTTACTATCTTCTCCACCTTTCCAGTCAGTGCTTGCATATTTAATGTTCCAAATCTTAGTCCTTGTTTATAGACAGTTCGTTGTCGATTAAATCCGTCCTTTCCGGGGCCCACTCTATTTTTGAAAGCAAAAATAATAATCGACTACTGGCTTGCTGGGCCTATCGTAACTTGCAAGATCCCCTCGCTTCTAAACTGATACTGTTATTACTCAGCTTAGCCGCGAGTCCGTAGAGGGTGGTATATGTGACGTACAGTATGACTGGCCAGCATTTCCACCCGGAATTTGCGAGTGTAGGTCGGACCTTCCTTGATCCGCCTTGGTGTGGCGTGTCGTCGGATTTCCTCCTACCTGTGCGCGGTGCAGCTCTCGTAAATGTCCCGTGCAGATTCTTCATTGGCCCATTGGATGTCTCTGTCGGTGGAAGCTAATTATCTGAAATTACTGTCGATCAACTTTGGGGTATCTGTTAACTGGAAATTAACATTCAGAATGCCGTAATATCACTTGTATTCCTATTAGCTCAATAATGAAACACTCGGGTCACAAACTACTTGTAACCGAGAGCATGGCTACCATCGAACAAGACAGGAAGAGCTCTTAACGCCGACTGCCGACTTTGGCGTGCAGTCCGTATCTCTTACTAGCATCGTCATAGTTCGTGGATTTCCGATCAAGTTCGTACTTACTAAGATATGCATTTGTTAATTAACGGGTGTGAATTTTAACGAGGCAAAATTATGATAAATAGTTTTAAACATCCAGAGGCTCCTACTATTCATGTTTTCGTAAATGACTTTAATTATCAAATATAAACAAACAAAATCGGTGACTTTGGCGCCAAGATGGCGGTACTTCTCGTCATGTATATTTCCCAGGCTAACGCTTGTTGCTACGGTCCAGCGCCGAGCCCTACCCCACTACGCGCGACATGTGGTCGCTTCGTCACTTAGCCAGCCAGCGTGGGAAATGCTCTCTGACTCATGGCCAGCTACGGACTACAGCACTTCCTAACTATCGGGAATACATCAATGAGAGACAATAATTTATTAAAACTGGTAAAAATGTCTTCCTCACGTAAGAGGCACCTTACAAGCTTCACCAAAGCCCCGTTAGCCGTCACTTTTCAGGGTTCCTGTAGAACCATCACAGCTACCGTAGCGGTTCCAGGTCACTCACAGTCTCCACTGTACCACACTCCTACAGGCAATCCCCTACTTCATGCCGTTGCCCATCTCCCACGACTTGGACGAGGGGTTGGACTTCTGGGAGATCAAACAAGTTAATTTAAATGTCTGGCTAGCATTTTAGTTGTGCAGAATCAGGTGTTAAGGTGCGGGTCATGTTTGTGCTACATTAAAAAGTAACGTTCAAAAGAAAGCGCAATCCCTGCTACACAAAGTAATAGCTGTTCCGTCGTAGTGCGGACACGAAAGCTAGGCTCTTTAAACTTCTGACCAAATGAGACAAATTCAGTCGCTTGAATTGACAGTTCCCCACCATGTAGCGGTATAGTCGCTCCTGGCTCATAAGAAGAATACTTATAATAAAATTATCAAATTGAATATAATGTTCAGTTACAGGCGTTTTAAAAAAAAATACCAAATGAAGGGATCATCTCCGAGATGGAGTCATAGGACCCTTCATCCATTGAGATAATTTGTCGTGTGCAACAAAGAACGTACTTCCTGCAGGTAATCTCACGGCGATCAAGATTGAGGACACAGACGTAGAGATTGAGGACACAGACGCGGAAGGGACGCCAGAGGTGTGTTAACGGAGTGACTGGTCCCCCTTGGGCATAGTCTCTGCTTTAAAAGTAGAGTTTATCAAATCTAAGCCTCCCATTTGCCCAACATAATACTGATTTTACACACTTGTCTCCTTGCGTTTTCGCGAGTGCTTAAAATGATATCGCATGCAACGCCCCCCCCCCCCCCCCACCCCCCGTCTCTCTCTCTCTCTCTCTCTCTCTCTCTCTCTCTCTCTCTCTCTCTCTCTCTCTCTCTCACACACACACACACACACACACACACACACACACACACACACACACACACACAAAACCTAAAACTTGTGAAAGTGTGTGTGTGTGTGTGTGTGTGTGTGTGTGTGTGTGTGTGTGTGTGTGTTAGCCACAATAATTCTGAAGTTGAAAGATAACAGCGACTACTTGTCTCGGCACACTGTGTCGGTTCAGTGTCACCTTGAAAGGCTGTATCATTGTTAGGTAGCAATATCTGTATCGTAGGATGCACAGTGTTTGTAATATGTTAACAGCGGCAGTACATCAGCCTTTAAGACGATCCTGCAGCCAACTAAACCTTCACTTACTCTTCCTTAGGCTCTACCGAAAGAGTACTACGTCAGTACAAAAGAACAGGATATGCTTGCATTTCTAGAGAATTTTTTCGTGGCTTTAATGCGCGGCTGTCTCTCGAGCATGAACTATGTTTCACTCTATGGTAGGTTTCATCAAAATCGAGCAACTCTGTGATATCCGACCTTATCTATTCCTAAAGTAGGCGCTTCTGCTTGTCAAAACACAGCACAGCCGTGCTTCCAGAACATGGTCTGTTCGTTACACGCAACACTGTTCTTTCGTCCATAGAGCGCATCGAGTTTTCATGGTGTGTTTACATTCCTCTATGTTGCATGTAGTCCAGCATTGTCGGTTAGAATCGGTGGCGCACGCCCGTCGACGTAAGTTGCCTCACAATACCATTGGCACGTTGAGTAATTGATTTCAGAATCCGCCGCAGGCCAGCCCCGTCGGAGAAGAACGTACGGCAATCTGTGGCATGTTTACTGTGGCGTTTGAGTTTCCCGTGGTGTCTTGTGTTCAGCACCGCAAGCAGGTGAGCGGTATTGTGCTGTTTAACAAACTGTTAAGCCGGAGGGAACGGATTTCAATCCAGTATTCCGCCATCCATACGAAATCACCTAGGCGGGGTAAGAACAACTGCAAAATCAAGCCGGATTTCCTTCCTTCATTATTCTTGTCCATCTGAGCTATTGCTGTGCCATTAAATGATCCCGACGGGGATGGGAAATTCAGCTCTAAGCTTCCTTCCTTTTTCAGGTTCACCCATTCTACATTTACATATTTACTTCCCAAGCCACTACACGGTGCATAGCGATGGGTGCGTCACAGTATTTACGATTAATTATTGTTTTATTCTGTTCACGTACTGAGCAAAGGCAATGAAAGTATGCCTCCACACGCTCGCTAACCTCCTTCTCGGGAAACCTATGTGAGATAGACTGCGGCAACAGAATTATCGCACACTCTTCGTTGAACACTGGTTCTCCAAATTGATCGAAAGTCGTTTCGCGATAACAACGTCGCTTTTGTTCCAAAAAATGCATTTTAACTTCCCCGAGCATCTGCGTTAACACTGTGCTGTTCTCCTTAGCGATCTCACTGGAACAGTGTTAAAGAATTGGTTGTGCTACCCTTTTGCGTGCAATTTCCCTTACAGAATCACTACACATTCCCAGAACGCTTCCAACACATCTTAAGTGCCCTACTGATATTGCTGCCATGTGTTCGTTCTATTTCATATCGCTCCTTAGTATTAAGAAGTCTTTCTGAATTTTTTTAAGATCGTCCGTTGGCGATAGGTTCCTGTAAACAACGTCGTCAGGTGATCGTGCTGCTGATCCTGTTTGGTAAATGGTTTGGTTACGCACACAATTTTTGAAAAAGACTGATCCAATTTCACAAGATTATATCGTATGTAGGAATGAAAATAGAAGTTTGGGGAAATTTTATCTTACGGATAGGGCTACAAAGTTTTTATTTTTAAAAGTTCTATCCGATTTAACAAGGGGATGTTTTTCAAATACAACTCATACAACTTTCAGACATTTTTCACAAGTACGATTAGATTCAAAGTTCTCTTTTACCTTTCGCAAACTTTACTTGTGTCCTCTACCAGACGCGCGACAAACGTCCAGACGATAGTCAAACTCGGCCCATAATTTTGTGTGGATGTGTGGAGTTGCTACATACACACTGTTGCTGGACGACTTCGCAGATCACTCAAAAGTTGTGGAAAAGGGGAGGCAACTAGACGGACTCTTCTCCACAAACCACCAGCAAAAAATCCGTATTCCCCAGCATATCTGAGTACGGGTAAGGAGAATGAACGAACTAGTCGGATTCGCCAGGAAAACCCTTCCGGAGACCACGTCAATCGGCGTCTTACTACTGGCGCCAAGGAGAACTTTCATTTTAGATGCTGACATTGAAATTTACGCAGATTTTCTGTCTTCATTCATATAGACGATATAATCTTATGAAGTCGGCTGAATGTGTGTTTTTGAAACACGCTATGTATTATAACCCCAAATAATTTATTGCTCAGAGGCAAAATTAAAATGTATCAAGGAAATGTTTATCTACCACGGGAACATTGATCACTGCCTTTCTTGTAACTTCGTTCGTTACGAAGATATGAACAGCAGTACATCTTTTTAAATAGCGACGTATGTTTTTTTATTTGGTAATCCGCTTCTCTTTAATACCTGTTCTTAAACGTATCAGTGTTACATTCACGTAAATATGATGTTATTAAATAAGTAACACAAGTTGCTTTGACTCTTCTGTACTAGCACACGATGTAGGCACCCAGGGTAACGTAACTCGTTCACTTTCTGGAGTTGACGGTAAACAAATGGGAACAAAAGAAAAAAACAAATTTTCATTCTCTATACAGGGTGGTCAGAAACGGCCTCAGAAGCTTGTAAGCAGGTTGCTTGTAAGCTGAGCAGGTTGCGCTGAGAAATAATTGTTAAGAAATAAAATTCGAGACGTGTCGCCGTTTCCGAGTTAATTAGCATTGAAATTAGCCATTTAGGTCGTTGCACTCGGAAATTCAAGCGGCCCACCAGATACAATTAATGTCAGTTGTTCTCACAGCGTAGATGTTAGCGCACAAGAGTGCTCAGTCTTTGGCTCAGGTTCGATCTTTACTACCGTCCCATGTCGAATTTTTGTATGGCTCTCTTGTGCAATTTTTAGGAAACCAGACGAGGCACACTGTTTGCGAAACCGTCTTTGGCAGACCGCCTGAATTTGTGCACACAATGGCGTGATTAGCTAACTTCTCTGCTAAGTAATCCGGACACGGTGCAGCGCATCGAATTTTTTTCTTAACAATTATTTCTCAGCACAACCTATCATATAACACCATTACAAGCATTTCAGGCTGTTTGTGACCACCCTGTAGATGAGTAGCATATCTGCCTTCTGTTTGTTGGGGAACTGTACTCGCACGAACCTTCAGCTGATGACGGTTAACTGAAAGATCGACGCATGTTGTCTCGTGTTTCCTTTTGTTGTGTGCTAGTACAGGAGTGGCAGTCAGTTTTGTGCTACGTTTTTAATAACGTCATGTTTACGTGATTGGTTCAATGTGATACGTTTGTGAACAGATCTTGAGGAAAGGACGTGGCTTACCGAATAAAAAATAAAAGGCGCTGTTTAAAACAGACGTACTGATCATATCTTGGTAATGAACAAAGCAATGAGAAAGATAATCATACTGATTAACGGTCACCTGGTAGCTAAACTGTGATTCGACTGGTAATTTTATTTTGCTTCTGGACAAAAAGTTACTGTAGCTGGTAAAGGTAAGCGGGAGACACTACGGAAGCGGTTGGTGGTGGATAACGGAAGGAATGAATCCCTCAGAGCAGAGGATTTCCTGAAAGTCGACAGCGTGGTATGTACCTAACTCTGGACTGAAACGGTCACGTGACCTATGTGATTGTTTTGTGTGTATACCTAGACGTTGGGTCGTGCTGGCTGAGCGCGGCAGTGCGCGGCCGTGACCTTTGTGCCGCAGCGCAGTTCTGCTCTGCTCTTCTCGGGCGGCGCCTAACCCTCCGTGTCGCGGCAGCCCGCCGTACATCTGGGCACGGCGGTCTACGCTAGCGGCTAACTTTCGACTCGTCGGCGTTCTGTTACGGCACACCCCAGCCCTGCCGTGTGACACTTGTCTTACTTCACCCCCGCGGTACTACTCTAACTTCATTCACGTGTCCGAGCAGTCACGTCTCACAGAGTTAACCATCCTACTTCGTGCGACTCTTCTGCCTGTGTTTGCTGTTTCTCGAGAGAGTTAAATTTTGTCTTTACTTTGTTGAATTCTCTTTCCAAGATACCGTTCCTCTGGATGCTAGTCTACGCTTACTAAAGAGAGCCAACCGGCAGCTAATTAGTTCTGTGAACCGGCGACGGGCTTTCCTGTGTATTTTCCTTTGCGTCCTTTTATTTTTTTTCTCCCTTACCTCCGCCTGGCCACTCTTCCTCCGGTGATCCTTCCACATGCGCTGTACACCTCGATTTCTTCACTCCTGTTGGATGCCACGGAGATGGAACTGGTAACCAATTTGTATTCAGTCGGCCGTTACATCTGCATTACTTATGACTACTCTTTGCCTCTCGCTAAGTGATCCACCCAGAAAGATTTTCATTTTGAGATTTTCATAACCGATTGGATTTAATACTGTGCCAAGCGCTTCGAGTAATGTAAGCACGTTGCACAAAATGACTTAATAATACCACTACTTTTTACAGCGACGATTATTTAGTGCAAAGAACAACTTGTTGGCGTGCTCTTTGATATGAGGCAAAATACCAGAAGCAAAAAAAGTCTAGTAAATAAGGGCTCTAAAATGAATACCTGAAGAGGTATGAGCATTTGTTCATCTTCGCTACTGTGAAACACATCTCTTCTATTCAACAAGTGCATATAGCTTTTAATGTATGATTTTAGACTCCTTATTTACTAGACTTTTTTTTTTTGCTTCTCGTATCGTGTACTTTCAACTGAATGCATTAACGCCATTAATTATGATACACTCTGTATATCAGAGCTAAGCGATTCACAAGCCTAGCGACTGCCCTGTTCCAAGGTTAGGTAGAAATACCAGTAGCAACGAACCGTAGCTTAACAGCATTGGCCTATAAGTTGATATAAATTCGATATTTCACTATGAAAAGTACATTGCGTAGGCGCAGAAGACTGTTAGCTTGAAATGTTGGCATCGTGCTTTCTTGCGGCTTCATGAAACTATATGACAAATGACATACGTTGCTGTGTTCGTGTGCAACCAGATCGTTATTATGTACCTTCGTGACTTCACAGGACAACAGAATGGTTGGGTACATTTAATTAATATTATTCGTGTGAGTGATAAGTTGCTCAGAGGGAATGAGTATTGAAAATGTGAGTACCTTAATTTGAATACACCTAAAGTTGGTTAAAGTCAAATTAGAAATATTTGAAGTGCGTTAACGATATCGTGAGCGATTTGGATTTCTATATGTACCAGGCTGCACATAAGACTGTAACAAAGTTTCGGAGACGGGTGGCATGTACACAATCGTAACTCGATTTCCACAGGTATGTTACTAAAATCAATGTGTACGTCAACTTCGAAGGGCGACCCACACCTACCCTCTTCCTATGCGAAGAGAAAAAATATTTTTTTACCTACCATTGTTGCCAATGAGTCTACATTCTACATTGTCCGGTGGTTGTGTTGAAACGAGTATACGTGGTACCCGGTCTCGGCTAAGGATTTTGCTGAACTCTCTGCGTGTAAAGCCAAGGGTAGGAAAGAACTTGATCCGTCACAGTGAGAGTCAGCAAATGCTATTGCAGGGACCCGATGTGTAGTAAACCAATAACTGTTCGGCTCTATAGAACTGCAAGTATTTCACAAAAAATCTACAGCCAACCACAGCCAACGACCAGTGTCAACCCATATTTCTGAAAATATTTTTCATAAAGATGGCTTTTATCCACATAGGTTCATGAAGTAAGACGTTGTTCGTGGTCTGGCATCCATACAGGCTCCATCCATACACGAGATGCATATCTACGAACTCTTCTTTAGTAACCCTATCCATACTGCTGTGTATTATTGCCAACGTACTACACTGTCGGAAAAATAAATGAGAGACAGAACCGAATAGTCAACAAGTAGGATGAATGAATGTATCAAAATTCGTTTCTACATAAAACAAACAGCGCATACCTTCGTTATTTGAAATGCAGATATTTTCAGAGCAATACGGGAATAAAGATAACTGGGGGCAAGAAATGAAACGGAATGAAATTACTCTGTAAAGAGCTACTGGAGACGACGGGTTCCTTACAGCAAAACAAGCGGAGAATATCCTTGAACAAATACAGTTTTGTTGGAGTATGGGTTTACCTTGTATATCATCTTGAGGTTGAAGCTCACTTTTCCCCGTGTGTAATTTCGAAGAAATGTGTTTTAGCAGAAAGTTTCAGCCTTCAGGAAACAAAATGTTATTTTCTTTTTCGTCCATACATGTTTCGGTGAAGATTCATTAATGTCAGTGGATTCATTTTATTTTGTGTCGAATAGTAGGTAAAAGCTGGTATGATAGTGTATACAATTTTGGGGTTGTGATTATAATATTCTGAACATTTTAACAAAACGCACACCTTGATAGCCCGTACGTACTTTCATGTAGCTTTCTGTCATCGGCTGTACGTCTGATATTTTGGCGCAGTTCATCACAGTATTTCTCTACAGTGCATATCTACACTGATGCGTCAAAACATGACCACTGGCCACCGCGAGGTGGAATGCAACCGGGTGGTGTTGCGGGTAAGTGAAGTGATAAGTTACGCGCGTAAGCGGAGCAGAGACGAATGGGGACTCATTCTAGCGACGATACGGGCCGTAAATGGGAAAGTCCACTAACGTAGGCAACTTTGACAAAGGGCATGTTGTTACGGCTCGGCACCTGGGAACGAGCATCTCGAAAACGGCGAATCTGGTTGCCTGTTCGATCGCTTACTGTCGTAAGCGTGTGGAAGTGGTTGAAGGACGGTGCACCATGAAGGTATTCGATATCACGCCTCATCACAGAACGTGAGGTCGGGGGTTTTTCCACGCTGTAAAGCAGGATGTGCGGTGATCTACGAGAGATTTGACGACAGATTGCAGTGCTGGTGCAGGCAGTGTTTGAGAACACTCCAGTCAGCGCGCACACTGTTGAACATGGGGCTCCGCAGCAGAGGATCTCTATACGTTCCGCAGTTACGATTGCAGAGGGCGCGGGATCGTCGACGTTTTGCGTGGATCACGTTTCTTGTTACACCAGGTCAGTATCTGTGTTTAGATATGCCATCATCCATACAAACGGATGCTCGAAACATCCTCCGCACCACAGACACTGGCGTGTGGGGACAGTGTTATACTATGGGGGATATTCACATGATTTCCATGGGTCCGAGACAGCTGAGGACATTATTGCGGACTACTTGCATCCCTTCATACTTGGCGACTTCCAGCAGCATAACTGCCCGTGTTCCCACGACCAGAACGGTGCTACAGTGATTTGAGGAGCGTGTTAGTGAATTCTCGTTTTAACGCACCAGCTCCACTCGCACGAACTACCATCCCGTTATATACTGGAATTGCGTGATATTTACATAGATACGTTGCCACATATCTCTAGAAACTTATCACGGACTTATCGAATCCATGCCACTCAGAAGCAATGCTGTATTGCGTTACGAAAACAGACCAACACGCAGTGTATGTTGAATGATAATAATGATACTAATGGTGGTCAAGATGCTTTGCGCCTTATTATGTTATCCTAATGTAATTATTTGTTAGAATGCAGTGATCGCTTATGTCAGTCACCTTTTAAGGTTTGTTTGCCAGATGATTGTGATTGTTTGGAAAATGCTTTTTCTTATTATCATGATTGATTCCATAGAGCCTTTGCTTATTGGTTGTTACTAGTGATGCGTTAAACAGGATCAACGCGACCCACCGTTACAAAGCTGCTGTGCTTGTGTTGGGCGCCCTCACCTGGGCAGACGAGAGTTTTCCGCCTGTGGCCCCTCCCGTGTCCTTTCCCCGTGCCAGCGCTCGCGCCGCGCACTCGGGCTATCGATTGTCGCATCGCGGTGTCAGCTGGTTACAAGGTCGGCCAAAGGGCAGGCCACTCCATGTGCTACAAAAAGACACACGCCCGCCGCCTATAAATAAACGCACAGTCCAAGGCACTCTGTTAACGCCGTGACAGACCTGCTTGACTTCAATTTGCAGCCTCCGCCACGTCGCGAGTCGGAGCGACGCACGTCGCCTCCGTGGGTCCGTAGCGCCTGCGACCGTTCACAGCGGAGAGCTGCAAAACTCTCTCCGAATCTTAAGTACGCCACTGTTCCCGGGGCGTTTCTGCGCGCTGTCACCATATTGTTATCTCGTCTCGGATGTTGTCAGCAGCGCCGCTGCAACGCATTGGGACACCCTGTTTGGAAATTGTATCAGGATCAAAATATGTTGAAAAACTATTTATATCCCAGCAGAGAAACGGCTAGGTGCAGAGCTTAGCGATTTGCATTCCTCGATGCGAATTTGGACTACCGGTAATTTTAATAAATACACTGAGCAGAAATTTTCCTTAGAAATACCCTTTGTAATGCATATACAGAGTGAAGCGAAATTCGCGCTCACGGGCGTCGCAGCGCGACTCTTCACATGTTAGCCATAAAAACGTCCCTCACAAAATTTCGTCTGACAAGTACATCCGGGAAAAAGAGGACATTAAAGAGTGGGAGTCTGGCAACACTGTAACCACATGTATGGTAACTACCTCTGTGAGCACATGTTAGTCGTGCTGTGCAGTGGAAAGAGTTTTGGGTTAACATGCAGGAGGTAGAGGGTTCGATTCTGGGTTGAGCCATATGTTTTTTGTTTGGTAAATGTAGTTCAGGTGGTACGGTATCTGGCACGTCAACAGCATTTGCACTTACATACTACAATCGAAGAAATGGAATATTCGTCGGCTTTGAAAGAATCACTTTCCCCATCATGGGCGTGAATTTATTCGTCCCCCCTGCGGGTCCGGGGATTAGAATAGGCCCGAGGTATTCCTGCCTGTCGTAAGAGGCGACTAAAAGGAGTCCCACCCCCTCAAGGGGGTCGTTAGCGCCTGCGTCCGGAGACGGACGGTTCCACGACCTCTATTTGCGGTCATTTTGCTTTTTCCCTTCTTGTTTTTTCCTTCCTTTGGTTGGTTCCTTTCTTTGCTCTTTTCCACCTCACTGTCTTCCTTACTGTTTCCGTGCCTTCTTCTCCTTGCCTTCTCATTGCCTTCTTCTCCTTGCCTTCTTCTCCTTGCCTTCTTCTCCTTGCCTTCTTCTCCTTGCCTTCTTCTCCTTGCCTTCTTCTCCTTGCCTTCTCATTACCTTCTTCTCCTTGCCTTCTCATTACCTTCTTCTCCTTGCCTTCTCATTACCTTCTTCTCCTTGCCTTCTCTGGTCTCCGCCTCGGCGTTTGAGACAGTCTGTCCTCTCTCTCCCTCTCTCTCCTCCTTTTCCTCTTCTTCCTTCCTCCCTGTGCGTGCCTGAAGGCCGACCCACGCGTTCGCACGCGTAGCCGGTGACGGGGTAACGCGTAATTCCCCGCCCTGGGTAGACAAGTAAGGCACGCACGTACCCCCTGGTAAAGGCCAGGCCCGGGGAGGGGTGATTGCCTGAGCTGATACCTTCTGACCATGCCGATTGGTCCCTCCGTCTGGTTCTCGGGAGGTGTGACCTGAGGTGTAAACATTCACCTAAGGCGGGAGTGCCCTCTGAGAGGGTCCCCACAAGGAAGGAGCGCGCCATCGGAGACGCTGGCAATCATGGGGGATTCCTCCGCAATGGATTTCACTCCATCCGTCTCGACTTCTGCCCAAAAACGGAAACGTGACCAGCCATCAGTGACTAAAGTACTACCGCCTGCCCCACAGTTCCTCGTCGTTTCTCGATCTGAGGACGGAAAGGATTTTTCCTCTGTCAACCCTTTCGTTATCCAGAAGGGTGTAGATGCCATAGCCGGATCTGTCAAATCTTGTACCAGGTTGCGTAACGGTACCTTATTACTAGAAACTGAGAGCGCCTTTCAGGCACAAAAACTGCTTCGGGCCACACTACTGTACACGTTCCCTGTGCGGGTGGAGGCTCACCGCACTTTGAATTCGTCTCGTGGTGTGGTCTATACTAGCTCCCTCGACGGACTGACTGACGAGGAGATTCAATCTTTCCTCGCTGAGCAGGGCGTGACGGCTGTCCATAGGGTCATGAAAAAGGTCAACAGTGACCTTGTACCGACCCGGACACTTTTCTTGACCTTCGATAGTGTTAAGCTGCCATCGCGCATCAAGGCGGGCTATGAGGTTATTTCTGTTCGCCCCTATGTCCCGACACCTACGCGCTGTTACCAGTGTCAGCGTTTCAATCACACCCGACAGTCTTGTTCCAATGCGGCTAAATGTGTCACTTGTGGCAGGGATGCCCATGAGGGTGACTGTCCACCTCCGTCTCCTCGTTGTGTGAACTGTCAGGGTGACCATGCAGCATCCTCCCGCGACTGTCCCGTCTATAAGGAAGAACGCTGTATCCAAGAAATTCGGGTCAAAGAGAAAGTGTCCACCTCGGCTGCTCGCAAGCTATTTGCTAGTAGGAAGCCCACGCTGCTCCCAGCGGGGAAATACAGTACTGTCCTCGCCTCTCCTCGGACTACCAGGGAGGTGGCAAACCAGACATGCGATCTGACCTTCAGCACCACGGTCGTCCGTTCGGCCAGTGCTAAGATCGCCCGGTCGACGTCTCCTCTTCCTCCCGTCACCCCTCAGACACAAGCACCTTCATCAGCTTCTGCCAAGACGAAGACCCAGAAGTCAGATGCACGGGCCTTTAAGAAGGAACCGTCCCGTGCAGACTTCCTACGTACCTCGACCTCCCAGCCTTCGACCGGTACTTCCACCAAACGTACTTCCAAGAAGGCTCCTAGGAAGCACAGTTCTCCTTCTCCGCCACGGCGCATTTCTTCTCCTGCGCCACCCAGCGGTTGCCGCCCCAGGCCGTCATCCGTTTCGCCTGGCCGCACCGCTGGTAGCCGAACATCTGGCCGTTCACCGGCGGAGGAAGGTCCCCCTCCCGGCCATCTTCCCAAGATGGCCGATGACCCTATAGACCCAATGGACGAAGACTGTCCGCCTACTGATAGCGGCGGCAGTGCTCGCTCGAAGCCAGGCCCTCCGCGGCCTTCGAGGTGACCCCTTCTTTTATCTTCCCTTTCTTACGATGGCACTTATTCACTGGAATATTCGCAGCATTCGCTCCAATCGAGAGGACTTGAAGTTGCTGCTCCGCTTGCACCGTCCGCTCGTCGTAGCCCTCCAGGAAACGAAGCTACACCCATGCGATCAAATTGCCTTGGCACACTACACCTCTGTGCGTTTTGACCTACCCCCTGTGGTAGGAATCCCGGCTCATGGAGGGGTTATGTTGCTGGTCCGGGATGATATTTACTATGATCCCATCACGTTGCACACCGGCCTGCAGGCAGTTGCCATCCGCATTACTCTCCCCATTTTTACATTTTCCATTTGTACCGTTTACACTCCATCGTCATCTGCCGTTACCAGGGCAGACATGATGCAACTTATTGCTCAGCTACCTGCACCATTTTTGTTAACTGGAGACTTCAATGCCCACCATTCCCTTTGGGGCTCTCCAGCATCCTGCCCGAGGGGCTCCCTGTTAGCAGACCTTTTCAACCAGCTCAATCTTGTCTGACTCAATACTGGCGCCCCTACTTTTCTTTCGGACACATCTCACACCTATTCCCATTTAGACCTCTCTATATGTACTCCCCAACTTGCACGCCGGTTTGAGTGGTATGTACTTTCTGATACATATTCGAGCGACCACTTCCCGTGTGTTATCCATCTCCTGCAGCATACCCCCTCTCCATGCTCCTCTAGTTGGACGATCTCCAAGGCAGACTGGGGGCTCTTCTCTTCCAGGGCGACCTTTCAGGATCAAACCTTCACAAGCTTCGATCGTCAGGTCGCACACCTCACGGAAGTCATTCTCGCTGCTGCTGAATATTCCATCCCTCACCCAACTTCTTCTCCACGTCGCGTACCGGTCCCCTGGTGGACTGCAGCATGTAGAGACGCTTTACGTGCTCGTCGACGTGCTTTACGCACCTTTAAACGCCACCTTACAGTGGCGAATTGTATCAATTATAAAAGATTACGTGCTCAGTGTCGTCGTATTATTAAAGAAAGCAAGAAAGCCAGCTGGGCTGCTTTCACAAGCACCTTCAACAGTTTTACTCCTCCTTCTGTTGTCTGGGGTGGCCTGCGCCGGCTATCTGGCACTAAGGTCCAGTCACCAGTTTCTGGCTTGACGGTCGCGAATGACGTCCTTGTGGCCCCTGAGGATGTCTCCAATGCCTTCGGCCGCTTTTTCGCCGAGGTTTCGAGCTCCGCTCATTACCACCCTGCCTTCCTCCCGCGTAAACAGGCAGAGGAGGCTAGGCCACCTAACTTCCGCTCCTCGAATCGTGAAAGTTATAATGCCCCATTCACCATGCGGGAACTCGAAAACGCACTTGGCCGATCACGGTCCTCCGCTCCAGGGCCTGATTCTATTCATATTCAGATGCTGAAGAACCTTTCTCCTGCGGGTAAAGGTTTTCTTCTTCGTACTTATAATCGCATCTGGATTGAGGGACATGTTCCCGCATGCTGGCGCGAGTCTATTGTTGTCCCGATTCCTAAGCCGGGGAAGGACAAGCACTTGCCTTCCAGTTATCGACCCATCTCGCTTACCAGCTGTGTCTGTAAAGTGATGGAGCGAATGGTTAACTCTCGATTGGTTTGGCTGCTCGAGTCTCGACGCCTACTTACCAATGTACAATGTGGATTTCGTAGGCGCCGCTCTGCTGTTGACCATCTGGTTACCTTGTCGACCTTCATTATGAATAACTTCTTGCGGAAGCGCCCGACCACGGCTGTGTTCTTTGATTTGGAGAAGGCTTACGACACCTGTTGGAGGGCGGGCATTCTCCGCACCATGCATACATGGGGCCTTCGCGGTCGCCTCCCTCTTTTTATTCGTTCTTTTTTAATGGATCGACGGATCAGGGTACGTGTGGGTTCTGTCCTGTCAGACACCTTTCGCCAGGAGAATGGGGTGCCACAGGGCTCAGTTTTGAGCGTCGCTCTCTTCGCCATCGCGATCAATCCAATAATGGATTGCCTCCCAGCTGATGTATCAGGCTCCCTCTTCGTGGACGATTTTACCATCTATTGCAGCGCGCAGTGTACACGTGTCCTGGAGCGCTGTCTTCAGCGTTCTCTTGACTGTCTTTACTCCTGGAGTGTCGCCAATGGCTTCCGTTTTTCTGCCGAGAAGACGGTCTGTATTAACTTCTGGCGCTACAAAGAGTTTCTCCCACCGTCCTTACGACTCGGTCCCGTTGCTCTCCCAATCGTGGAGACAACAAAATTTTTAGGTCTTACATTTGACAGGAAACTTAGCTGGTCTCCACATGTGTCATATTTGGCTGCCCGTTGTACCCGTTCTTTAAATGTCCTCCGTGTTCTCAGTGGTATGTCGTGGGGAGCAGATCGAACCGTCCTGCTTCGTCTATATCGGTCGATCGTCCGCTCCAAGCTGGATTATGGGAGCTTCGTATACTCCTCTGCACGGCCATCCATCTTACGCCGCCTCAACTCCATACAACATCGGGGTTTACGACTTGCGATTGGAGCATTTTATACTAGTCCCGTAGAGAGTCTTCACGCTGACGCTGGCGAACTGCCACTCACCTACCGGCGCGATATACTGCTTTGTCGGTATGCCTGCCGGCTACTGTCAATGCCCGACCACCCGTCTTATCGCTCCTTTTTTGACGACTCTCTTGACCGTCAATACGGGTTGTGTGTCTCTGCCCTGCTACCCCCTGGAGTTCGCTTTCGTCGCCTCCTTCACCACCTTAATTTTTCACTACCTGCAACCTTTCGAGTGGGCGAGAGCCACACGCCACCTTGGCTCCAGGCTCAGGTCCGCGTTCACCTTGACCTCAGCTCGCTCCCAAAAAGAGGTTACCCCCAGTTCAGTCTACCACTCCCGTTTTGTTGAACTTCGTTCAAAGTTCATCAATAGGACCTTCATTTATACAGATGGCTCAAAGACCAATGACGGGGTCGGGTGTTCCTTTATTGTCGGGGCACAAAGTTTCAAATACCGGCTCCATGGCCATTGTTCGGTCTTCACAGCTGAGCTCTTTGCCCTCTACCAGGCTGTTCTTTACATCTGCCGCCACCGACATTCTGCTTATGTCATCTGCTCCGATTTCCTGAGCGCCATCCAGAGCCTCAGTGATCCGTATCCGGTTCACCCTTTCGTGCACCGGATCCAACGCTCTCTTCAGCAGCTGGTGGACGTCGGTTCTCCGGTTAGCTTTATGTGGGTCCCTGGCCATGTCGGTATCCCTGGGAACGAAGCTGCAGATGCCGCGGCCAAGGCTGCGGTCCTCCAACCTCGGACAGCTTCTTGTTGTGTCCCTTCCTCGGATTGTAGCAGGGTAATTTGTCGGCGCATTTTATCGCTGTGGCATGCTGATTGGGCTGCACTTACAAACAACAAGCTTCGGGCCTTGAAACCTCTTCCCACGGCTTGGACGTCCTCCTCCCGCCCTTCTCGGCGGGAGGAGGTCGTTTTGGCCCGGTTACGCATCGGACACTGCCGGTTCAGCCATCGCCATCTGCTGACGGCTGCGCCGGCGCCGTTCTGCCCATGTGGGCAATTGCTGACGGTCCGCCACATTTTAATTTCCTGTACAGATTTCAACACACTGCGTCTCGATCTTAACCTGCCATGTACTTTAGAAACTATTTTAGCCGATGACCCCCGAGCAGCTGCTCGTGTCCTTCGTTTTATCAATTTGACACACCTCTCTAAGGACATTTGATTATGCTGTTTTTTAATCCTCTGCTTATCAGTCTGTCTTTTATCGTGTTTTCCCGTTTAGTTGTTGTTTTAAACTTGTGCCTCGCGGTGCATTCTTAACGTAGTAAGGGCGCTAATGACCATTGAAGTTGTGCGCCCTAAAACCACAAAAAAAAAAAAAAATTATTCGTACCACTTCATCTGCTACAGGGCTTCACAACAAACGTGCTCGCGGAGCAAGCTGTGAGCAGCAAGGCGCGAGCACGGAGCAGCGCGAGCACGCTACCCCCACTACCGGACCAGAGCGGAGAGTGGGGAAAGTCACGTGGGGCACACAACAGCTGCCGCCAGTCAATGTAAATCCGCGGCCACCAGCAGGGATATCACTCACGAATTATTACTGCGACAAATGAAACAAATAAAGGAGAATGTACACATGCCACATAATTTTATTAGCTTAGTGTATGCCTCTACATTCGCATTAATTTGTGAACTGTTACACAATAAAAGGTGTCACTGAAGTGTGGGATTCTCGGTTATCTTGTACTTTTTGCGCTTTACAATTGCGTCTATGTTCGGAGTAATTGTTCTCGTGCATTTTAGGCGCAGCGTGCAGTTTAAATTTCGATCAGACAATGCGTTTCTCAGACGCGTCTTGTTACATTTCATTGCAGAGAACAGTTGTTCACAAACATACGTGGAACCGAACATTGATATTATTGTAGCCGCCAGTTTGTGCAAACGAGGAAATCTATCCTGAGGGAAGTGTCTGTAGAATTCCAAAATGTTTTTCTTGTTCTGAAATTTGTCTCTGTATTCTCTGTCACACTGCAGGTCAATAATTTCTCGCTGCAGCTCAGGACGAATCTCTTCAATATTCGCTGAATATGGAGAGAACAGATCAAAATCACTGTCTAGTGCTGTCAGATCTTGAAAGCGCTGATCAACTAAACTATGTGAATAACGTTCACAGTCTTTGTGAACATCTTGCATGGATGATAATTTAGGAAAATGAGCTAGGTTTCCTGTTTCCAGCTGACTCACCCAAAGTGTCAATTTCATTTTAAAAGCTCGTATTCGATCTATGAAATGAGTAATTAGCAGATCTTTACCTTGTAGTAAAATGTTCAAAGCATTCAGATGGCTAGTTAAATCTGCTAAGAACGCGAGATCACATTCAAACGTGCGCGCGCTTTTCCGCTCCCTCCCTACTCCGCGACCTTGCACCTGCTCGCGAGCACGTGCCTGAGCAGACGCGAGTACTAGCGCTCAAAACCGGCCAGTTGTTAAGCCCTGATCTACTAGATGCAAAACCTTTTATCCTTGGTCCCATAGACTAGTACCAACTATTATTCTGGTCCATTACATTTCGTTAGGGCCTTATGATGTTTAATACATATCTCAGTGCATATTATTATTATTATTGTTATTATTATTATATCGATGGAATTACGGAAACATCACGTCTATTACCGTTAGGGAAACAGTGTAATTCGACACTGAACATTTCACAATTAGCAGTGTCGGAAGGAATCATGTAGAAAAATATCTGATAGAGGGGTAATGCGCGTTCAGTGGAACAGCGCGCAGGACTGACGACGTGTTTATACTATAGGCGCTGTCCACCAGACAGGGACTAGTTGCGAGCGGAGTAACACGCCCATGACAGACTCCAATGTTACATGCGTACACGTATCGAATTTTCGCATTGGAAACCTCTAAACCAGTGTGGCAGGCGTATGGCATACACAAACGATGAATGTGTGGATATGTTTCTGTTCCTTGGTGCATCTGATAACCGGGCTGGTGTTACCGCTCGTGAATATGCTGCTAAATATCCTCGTCGACGCCATCCAGATAAAAATGTTTTTCGTCGTCTGGAGCTGCGCCTTCGGGAATCAGTTTCTCGTTCCACCATCGTGGGACATAGGTCGTCCACGGACTCATCATACTCCAGCTACTGAGGAAGCTAGCCTGTAGGTCATACACCAAGAACCTCAGCGAAGTACACATAGGGTGCAAGGCAGTTGCGTGTCTCGCACTGCACGGTCGTTAACGTGCTGGGACATAGGTCGTCCACGGACTCATCATACTCCAGCTACTGAGGAAGCTAGCCTGGAGGTCATACACCAACAACCTCAGCGAAGTACACATAGGGTGCAAGGCAGTTGCGTGTCTCGCAGTGCACGGTCGTTAACGTGCTGCACTAGCATGGGCTGCACCCCTGTCATGCTTTCGCGCAACACCTGCATCCTGCAGATCACCATCAGCGGATGCAATTCTGTGAATGGTTCCAACAACAGGAAACCAACGATGACTTCGTGAAGACCGTAATACGGTTGGATGAAGCAGCATTCACTCATGAGGTTGTCTTCAATATACACAGTGCCCATCATTGGTGTGAGGTTAACCCGCACGTTACCAGCCACCATGGATATCGAGTTCGTTTTGGTATCAACGTCTGGGCCGAAATATTGGGCGACAGGTGTTTGGGCCCCTACATGTTGCCTGACCAATTGACTGCACGAAGGTATCATGCATTCCTCTCAAACTATCTACCTGATGCGCTGGGAGATGTTCCACTACCTGTTCGGCGGAGGATATGATTCCAACATGATAATGTACCACTACACTCTGGAATGAATGTGCGACAATACTTTGACAGAACATTTCCAAGGAAATTGCTTGTACGTGAAGGTCCAGTTGTATGGCCACCGCGTTCACCTTACCTAAATCCCCTGCATTTCTTCCTGAAGGAGCACGTGTGCTCTACTACACCGACGAATGTGGAAGAATTGGTAGTGCCTGTTCATGCTGCTCTTGTTACGGCGGATGTAGTTTGGCTGCAAAGGGTCCAGAGCTGTGTGACCTGGCGGCTTGCACAATGTTTGAACGTGGACAGAGGTCGCTTCGAGGCATCTCTTCTGAGGACAGCGTATTCTGTTGTGAAGGTCATGCAGTTGTTAATACGGACATTATTATTGTCACTGGTTGCTAATGTACGCCATCTGAGCGCCGATACTACATGTAGTATAAATGACAAGTAGGTGTTGTGTAATTGTACTGTGCTGTCATATTTGGCATCTGGAAACTGATATTGTTTTAGTAGTTATTCTGTCCTATGACAGGTCATTTGTTTCAACTGTCAATTTCTTAATTGTCTAACCACGTATTTGTTATGTTTAGCGTTACGAAGTGGTCTAAACTTAGGATGATACATGTGACCTAAGAAACGGTGTATATTACAGTATGAAATGTCAGAATGAAATTAGAAATAAAAAAAGCGCCCCGACCAAGGATCGAACCCTCGACTCCCTGCATGCTAACCCAAAACTCTATCCATTGTACCAACTGTACAGCGTGACTAATATGTGCTGACAGAGGTAGTTACCATACAAGTGGTTACAGTGTTGACAGATTGCCACTCTTTAATGTCCTTTTTCTGCCGGATGTACTCGCCGGACGGAATTTTGTGAGCGACATTTTTTTATCGCTGGCATGTGAAGAGTCACGCTGCGAAACCCGAGTGCGCGAATTTCGCTTCTCCCTGTATACAATGGACGAAATAGTTGCTTGTAGTAAATTTCTTAAAAGGAATTCGTACAACTAGAAATGCTCGACCATCCATGCTTACAAAATATTTTCGCAGAAAAAAACGGGCTACCTCTTACCACTTTCAGTAATATGTTTGTCATTTAAACGAATATTCTTCTGAACATGTAGCGTTAACAGCGTCGGAGCAATACATTTTCGATTTGTCAAACGTCCCTTCAGGAGGCTCACAACTCTTGTGAGTAGGTGCTTGGCGAGCATGGGGCTCCAAGCCATTGCAGTCTTCTTCCTTTCCTGTGTTACAGTTTTTCTCTCTGATTATATATTCTCTCTCCGACTTATTCTCTAGAACGTTCCCTGCTGACAACCTAGCTCGCTCGTAGGTCGCAGATTCCTGCTTCTCCCCCTTTGGTCACTTATTTTTTATAATGTATTTCGGTGAATTTATGTCCTGTCCCATAGCTGAGTTTGATATTCATACTTTTCAAGATTTCTACCGGTTGTGTGGACCATGTGGGGAAGGTCGCTCACTACCCAGTGGTGAAGGTGTCGTCAAGTATCCGTGCTGTGGTAGCCCCAAAGACCACACAGGGGTCGCACTGTTGATGAGCGAGCTGTCGCTTCCCCGCGCATTGGAGCAATAGGTGCCTGCCCCTTCGGGAGGCATCGGGACTCCGAGCTGTGGCCGTAACGTCAAGTTTTTTTGCACTGGATGAATGGGGAGAGCCTTCGTTCGGAGTGGGCGGCATCGTGGCTGATATTTGGCGTCACGAAACGGCAAACGTTATTGGCAAATGGCCGCGAGGCCCCGGTAGTCTCTTCAGACATACTGCAATATAGTCCTAGTCGTTACGACCCTAGCAACTTCTGCTGCTATGCTACACCATGGGACGAAAACAAAAACAAGCGACTTGTGGACAGTTATTCCTCTCAGTTCTTGATATGCAGACGAAGAGAGAGAGAGTTCTATCTGCTAAACCAATGTTTGTTGTGGCGAACGTTGAAAACGTATTTGGCAAACTCTCTTCCGTTAAATTACAAAATGGTTCCATCTTAATTAAGGCAGCAAATTCTGCCCAGTCCTGGGACTTGCTATCATGTAGACAACGTGGTTGTGTACCTGACCGTAACGCCCTATCAGAATGCAGATCCGAGGGTCCAATTCGTACGTCGTGTATGTCGAGGCCCGGCACACAACAAAGTAGACACTAACGCATTCATACTAATTTTGAGGGGGGATTCGCTTCCAGAAACGGTAAAGATCAGTGTTACCGACACAGTGTGAATCCATAGTTCCCACCCCTGAAATGGTGTTTTAAATGGCAGCACTTCGGGAATATGTCTTCCCAGTGTGTACACGACTCAATTTGTGGAGACTGTGACCGATCACTTCACGAAAATTCACCTTGTGCACTACGACGTACCTATGTCAGTTGCGGGAAGGCCATCCTCCCGCACCTCAAAATGTCCTAACCTACTCAAGAAACGCTAAATACAGAGACTGAAGGTCACAGATCGTCTCCCACATTTCGAAACTCGAAAAAACTTGTATCCAGTGTCAGCGATATCGAACTTTGCCACCGCCGTGGGCAGGTCGTCAGCAGCACCTTTTGCATACTCCCTCGATGTCGACATCCAGCAGTACACGAAAATAAACATGACCATGGGATTGAGAGGCCATCCCCTCTCGTAGTTCCTGCGGCACCGTCGTCGAGAACAACTCCCCACTCCAAGAGAGAAGCAACGTACTGTGCGTCACAGGGCAGCCCACCCCATTTCCCTTTCTACACTCACAGCAGATAAGCCCTCATAAGAAGTGTGAGTGAAAGAGGAGGCGGAAGAGGAGAAATATCGGTGGGAAATTACTCCGGCGATCTTGGAGGTGCCAGATGCCCCTCACGTTGTCGGACTCTGAACCGATATTCTTTGATAGTGTTCCGCCCAGGCAGACCGTGATCGTAGAATGGACCCTATCCTATGGCCCCTCCACACCGAAACAGGACACCCTCAACGTGATAATCCAATAAAACTGAGGTGACTATTACTGTCACCAGCCAGAACTGCCTCTATTTCATCTTGTTCTGTGATCTGTATTGCTCTCTAAGAAACTCGCGGCATTGATATCATTCTCCCAGCTTCTCTGTTGGAACCGTGCTGGTCCCGACAGAGCATCTCAGTACTACATTGGAAGCAATAGCTGTACGAGAAAAAACTTCCCCACTTCTAACGTTAATTTCCCTCCAGACAGGGCACTTGCATAGCTAGAAGTGACCACCTTAATCCGAAAACTGCCCCCCCCCCCTCCTTTATAGGAAAGTACCACTTTGTCTGATACCATTTTTAAACAGTTTCCTACCGATCTCTTGACTTGTCTCCTCAACGACGGTACTTGCACCCGATTCAGCGCCATCCATGTCACATTTTCATCTGTCAACCTTATTGTCTCTTCCTCCCCCCACCCCCCATCTCGTGCCTCGCCAAAATGCTCAAAACACAACGGTTTTTGTGGCTGGCCATTTGTGATACTGTCACTTCTGACGGACCAATTACCACGTTGTGTTCTTGGAAGAGTCAAACTGGCAGTTGTGTATATCTACTGTTACTCTTGCCCCTCTCCTCGTCCCTACCCCTCCACTGCCAACCGCTGCCATGGTGGACCAAAGACATGGCAGCAGCTGTTCAGGATCGTCTAAGGGCTTTGCAACGTGTCAAGCGACATCCTTCGCACACAATGCTTCTCACTTTCAAGCGGTTTCCCGCTAAGGATCGCTGTCTCATTACACGAAGTAAAAAGGAACGTTGGGAGCGCTGTGTCTTCTTCTTTGGAACGTTTGCTTCTGTATCCCAGGTGTAGGCCAAGCTCCACAGGCTTCTGGGCCACCAAAGATCAACAGCTGTTCTAGGTCTCTTCCTTCAGGATGGTTTGGGTACCAGTGCGTCGGGTCTTGCTGATCACCTTGCAACCCACTTTGCGAAAGCTTCGACATCCTCTTCTTACTTAGTTAGCTTTTGAAGGCATAAATAGGCTGAAGAAATCTCCTTATCATTAAAAAGCTCCCCCCCCCCTCCCCACTGAATTATATAACGAACCTTTTACTGGTTGGAAACTACTTCCTAGCCGGCCGGAGTGACCGAGCGGTTCTAAACGCTACAGTCTGGAACCGCGCGACCGCTACGGTCGCAGGTTCGAATCCTGCCTCGAGCATGGATGTTTGTGATGTCCTTTAGTTAGGTTTAAGTAGTTCTAAGTTCTAGGGTACTGATGACCTCAGAAGTTAAGTCCCATAGTGCTCAGAGCCATTTGAAACTACTTCCTACTCTTCATATGATACGGCTCGAGACCCTGATTTAATTCCTAATCAGATGATACAGCGCCTGAATGTTAGTCAACGATTATATCTCCTGGAGGTCTTTAACTGTGTTTGGGTAGAAGATATTTTCCCTTCGCAACGACGAGATAGTACGTTGTCCAATCCATAAGCCAGGAAAAACACTTAGCTTCTGAACTTCTGTCGACATCTGCCGACCGAATAGCCTCATCAACGTGATCTGCAAATTGTTTGAAAGGAGGATTGTCCGAGGATTACACTGCGTTCTCGAATCACGGGGCCTTTTGTCTCCCAGTCAGTGTCTCAGGAGGGATTGACGGGGGGAGGGGGGAGAAGGGACATCGACAAATGCATGAATAAACCGTCACAGAGGATCCCTCTATGACCCCACAGTTCGGCAAAACACTCGCGCCTCCCGCGCACCTTGAGGGGTACTTTAAAAATGCCGCTGTAGGGAGGGAGAGTGCCTTTAATTGGTTCCTAGGTGCCGGTGCGACTGATAACCATTCCAACATTCCTTAGCTGAATGGCGCTGTGTCGCTGAACAAGTGCCTACTGTCTAACAGGTGTCGAAAGGGATGCCTGCCACGTCGGAGCCTAAGAATCAGTGAATGGCTCGTCTCTGAACAGGACGGTTTTAAAGCGCCCGTTGAAGTTGTGCGAGTGGCACCAAGGTTGTTGCCGAACTGGCGATAGGGGGTCTTTAGAGGGACCCTTTTCCGTTTTATGCACAAGTTTCACACACACACACACACACACACACACACACACACACACACACACACACACTCGGCCACCCTCCCCCCTGATCTCGCCACAGAAGGGAGCGAAACAGTAGGCCTGAAAAACACACAAGCTTCCTGTGCTGCTTCGGATGGTGTTCATATTTCGTTGAATGGGTTTGAACACACCTCTACACCAGAGCAAAAATTGCGGTCACCCTACACGCCAAAGGAGTAAGATCGCATTCAATGTGGCTGCAGGCCCACGATGTCCTTGGAGGAGTATTGAATCGTCCAGAGGGTGTCAGCAGTATTAAAAATTGTGAAGAACATCGTCCTGTTGCTTATCGCTCTACGAAATATCGTTTTCGACTACAAAATGTGTGGAAATAAACGCCCCAAGGAAAGGGGTAGTTTCATTGACGCCCTTTATGCCATGCTCTGAGGCCTTTTCGCGTGGATTCTGAGCAGCGATGTGTCTGAAATGTTTTCCTCGGCCACCACTAAGGAAACCGCTTGATTTCAACTCTGGGGGGTCGTGGTTCTGAACTCCGCTGCAGAGACATCAAAAGAAGGTGTAGAATGTGGATAAGATGGGGTGTAACGACCTTTCCATCGTGTAACACGTTCACGATTGCGTTGGGCAGAATTGTGGTGAAATTTGGTGCTAGTGTGACATCAATAAACTACTTTACAGCTCACATGAACTCCGGAGCTCTGGCCTTTCTTTCGCATGTGTAGACACCTTGCTGTTTGAAGCGTGTCCGATCCGAGGGTGACGTCGCAGGACCCCACGCTCTTGCATCATTACAGAGGAAAGTTGCAGGTACCTCTGAGCCAAATTTCAAACTTCTGCCTCGCAGTGGGAGACAGTTACGGGGCTTCGAGAAAGTGTCCTTTGTGTTGCACAGTGTATTGGTAGGAATCTGAAGAATAATATCATAAAAAATCAGAAAGCGCTCTCTATTCCGCCCGGATGTCCCCGCGCGCAAGCACGCCGCTGCCGGGTTTCGGAAGACGTGCCGGTCCTCAACCGAATCCGCCCGTCGGATTAACAACGAGGTCCGGTTTGCTGATCACCGTGGGTGTGGTTTTTAAGCGGTTTCCCGCATCCGACTAGGTGAATATCGGGCTGCTATCCGCGTCCCCCTCAGTTACACAATTCACAAATACTTATAAAACATTCTCAGACGTTCACATGTGGTAACCCTTGGCGCAGACAATTGGGATACAAACATTTCAGTCCCACGGTGGGAGGTAAGCGACTGGAAGAGTATCCGCCCACCCTCTGCCACTAACACTGCCAAATGCAGATTAACATACCGACCTCATGAGGATACTGGATAAGGCCAGGAAAAAGAACACGGTCAACTGAACTCGGTGTACTGTATATTGCAGCCACATCAACGTCTCTCGAGCCTAGGTTCGACATTAACTTTCAAGAAATCTTAGCATGGTCGAAGGAAGTCAAAACCACTAAGGATGTGCTTGCAACTGTTGAAACGAACGTCAGTTGATGTATTACATGAAAGTAGAGAACCAACATTTGATTTATATGATGAAATTGAGAAAACAACAAAAGAAGTCTGTAGACAAAAAGTTAGCATATGCAACGTTAATTATTACGGTATTTATTTATTGATTGATAAATATGTTAGATGTATTTATATATTCTCCTCTCCATTCTATAAATTTGTCATATAACGTCGAGTTTTTGGCTCAATTTTTATCGATCGTCGACGTTTAGATGTAGATGATCACATTGAAATCATCACTGACGATTTGTCAACATTACACATTCCTAAAAGAAACTGGGGAGAGAGGGGAGGGGGAAGATGCAAGAGAATCTGAGACGAGTATTGTAGCTATACCAGCATTTTTTTAAAAAACAAAACCGCTTTAATTTTGGCAATTTGTAGAAAAGCACCCCAGAAAGACTCAGCTGATGTCATCGAGCCATACGAAGTGCGTGCTACGCTGTTTCTCGCACCTTGTTAGGGAGCAGCTTGATTTATCAGTATAGTCAAGTAGAGTAATCAAAGGCAGAAGATAGAGGATTGCAGCTATTACCTGTATTAAATGTTTCTTCATTTCCCGTAATTTCTCGTTTTTAGTAGATGAGAGATATTCCTTCTCGCGCTTTTGAGATAAGATACGCCAATGAAATTTTCAAGCAGTAATTTAGCTATTGCATTGGCGATCTGTTTCAAAAAATTTCACTACTGAAATAAATTATCCTAGATCTTCCCATGAAATAATTTTGTTAAAATCATAAAAACATTTACTTATGCACGCTTATTTATTTGTTTGAAACTAATATTCAAAAATGCAAATCGGTAGTACCAACCATTTCTGACAGATAATCCCTTAAGCGATGTTTTTGTCTACTTAAATGTGCAAAAAGTAATTATTTTTAACGTCAGTAAATGTGCGCTTGTGTTATATTTCTTACGCATATACAAATATTAGTCTGGTTACCTTGAAAATTGTTTCCTTTAGTTTCCGTTACAGTATAGGCACCACGTCGAAACTCTCCAATGCGTTGAAAAGTTTCCATTTATTTCATCCCTGTTGCAAACAGACGTTTGAAAACAGTACTCTCATGAAAGTGTATTAGGAGTAGCCCTTCAACTCCCGAAAAGCGATGACTGATCGCAAAATTTACCAATTCCGATTTTCAGTGCAGCATTATTGTTATTAATAATAATAATAATAATAATATTTGTAATAATAATCATAACAACAACAACCACCACCACCATCATTATCATTTCTGCCTTCCGAGACTTGAAGGGACAAGAATCCAACACCGAATCAGCGCGTCACATTAAGCACAGGTTACTGGCACACTGACTGGCATGAGTCTGCACATGCCGAACCGATTCCCAGTGTCCTCGCCAAATAACAAAACACACATGCAGTTACAGCAGTAAACGTACTGCGTAGAAATACACGATACGCAGTCAGTGAATGTACACGAAACTTTTCCTCTTAGGTTATAGAAAAATTGTGACGTCATGTGGTTTGCGGCCATAGAAACAAGGGCAGATCCCAGATTCCAGGAAAGGAGAAATCTGTCTTACGTTTTACGCTAGGGAAAAAATGAGTTATACAATTTAAATAATTTATATTGCCACAAAAAACATCGCACGCATACATTTGCGTTTCATTGCTAGCAGTTAAATGTCATGGTGTGTATCAGGTGATATAGGTATGTCCATGGCCTCGCTTCAGTAATACGAACTTTGGTAGGAAACATTTAAAAAAACAGAAAATGCTCTTAAAAATTGCAACATATGTTGAAAATGGAGTCCCTACACTTCCAAATTTTGTGCCCCTGACATCAAATTGAAACTTACTTTGCATACGACTGTAAAATCTATAGTTTCAATACCCTGACGAATGTTTTCCTTCAGTCTGTTTACCTCAGTTTAAGATTATTTTAGTACACTTATGCTATTAACTTCGTCTTAGATAACAATAATGAGCAGATAATTTCGACGAACAAGGTGGTCACCAATCTTTGCTTATTGTGCGTTCTCCTTTTCGAAGACTTCATTAACACGAGAGAACGATTAAATAGATGTGTGACACTTAGCTCCATCTTGCTGTACGAAAACGTACTGCGTGTCATGTTCCTTAAACTGAACATAGAAATTCTCAAAAACTGTAAGATAAACGTCGATATAGACACTTTTTTTAAAAAAAGTCGGACCCATAATTCGACTACCTGAAAGTGCGAATTCAAACGCAGTTTTTTTTTTTTTTTTTCATAGTGAAGTGGGCGTTGATGCACAGTGTGACGATTTTCGCTGAATCACCAGCGATTGGTCTGGCTATTCACATAGCGTCACTCATGAAATACAGCTGCGGATCAAATTCACCATCCACTCTCTTCATCAACTGGAAATAATGCCTGAATACCTGAATGCGGTAAAGTTTCAGATGTTACGATTTAAACTCTCATCCTGTCATTCTGTGCTTAACATCTGCCTGTTGCGAAAGCGGCCCGACAGATTTTTTCGGGCTTGCAGTAATTTTCCGAAAAATGTTTCAAATGGAGCAGAGCCGCTTTTCTCTTGGATATATTGTATAAAGCAAGGCAAAATATGAGCAAAGAGCACGTGTTTTCTATCAGAGTGAGTCGAGGCTGCATGTTGGGAGAGGTTTGTCACGTTGCGGCACTTCGTTAGAGAGATTTCAGGGAGCCATTTGCGCCCAGGATCTCTGGTAACGGATTCAAGTGAAGCAGAAGCGTCATGAAAACACCAGACCAAATCAATACTTCGCTAGGCTTAAGAAACTGACTGGTAATGACCGTGCTGGTACCTACAAACCACTAATACACAGTGTTGCGCAGAGGTAGAAAATTGTAGGGAATGCAAGATGATCTGTAAAGGGTTGACTGTTGGTACAGAAATTTGCAGTTTACCCTCAGTATAAACAAATGTAACATACTGCCCATGAATAGCCGGAAATCCGCGTTCTTGTTTGATAATTCGACTGCCGAACAGTCACTGAAAGCAGTCACATTCATTAAATATCTGTGAGTTTGCGCACGGAGCTGTTTAAAGTGGTATGACCGCACAAAACCAATGGCAAGTAAGTCTGTTGCCATCCTGAGATTCATTGGAAGAATCCTCAGTATTTGTAGTCTACCCACGGAGGAGGTAGATTGCAAATCCCTCTTTCGACTGAACATTGATCGTCAATCAGGGGGCCCATACTAGATATGGTTGATAGAAGAAATAAACATCCGAAGAAGGGCAGCACATTTCACCGCAAATCCATTTAGTAAGTGCGAAATTGTCACGGAGTTACTCATTGAACTCCAGTGGCAGACTACATGAGAGGCATAGTGCATCACGACGTGGTTTACTGTTAATATTCCGAGAGCGTATGCTCCTAGAAGAGTCGTCTCATATATAGCTTCATCCTACGTACATCTCGCGAAAAAACCATAATGGCAAAATTAGAGAGATTCGGGTCCACACGTAGGCTTACCGGTAGTAGTTGGTTCCACCCACCGTTCGTCGGAACAGGAAAGGGGAATGTGACTGGTATACAAAGTACCCTGTACCTCACATATTAGGTGGCGTGCTGAGTGTAGATGGAGAATGAGGAAAATACGCGCGTCATCGATCTGTAGAACAGTGACAGCACCTAATGTAGCTTCCGGATGGTGTGTGCCTGTCGAAGAGTATCTAGCTGCGTGTGTAGTGGCGGCTACGAAATCGTTTAAAAATACGGAGCTGTTTTTCCTATTAGAGGACTCTTGACTGCTTTAATTTGGCCGTGGCCGAGGTCGTGGCTATGACGAAACTGTTTCACCCCCTTTGACAACAGTAACGAATGGTACTTTCTCTGTATTAGAATGGCAGTGTTCCTATCCACAAAGCAAGGACCATTGCATGACGATTCTAAGAACATCTGGTGGCATGAAGTTTGATATCTTTGGGACGTCTGTTGCAATACTTTTTAATATATTACCTTATGAGCTAACTAATACACGTGATGCACTCTTCTTTTTGTATTTACAGAAGAAAAGAAAGAAAGAAAGAAAGAAAGAAAGAAAGAGAGAGAGAGAGAGAGAGAGAGAGAGAGAGAGAGAGAGAGAGAAAGAGCAGGAGAGGTGTGTTGGAGGGGGAGTGCGATAGATGGGGGTAATACTGATAAAAAGGGGGATATTTTTTGCAGGAGATACATACATTCTTGGTCATCCCGAGTTATAGCTCACATTGCAACATATTTACTTGATTGTGCCTATCCTGAGTGAGAAGTGTCGAACTGGGTTATGTTTACAGTTCCTCTGTGGAAGATACGACGTCAATCTGAACCGCAGCGCAGCGTCGATGTGGGAAAGAATGGCGAGGCAGTGTTTTGCTTTTAGAGCGAACACCTTTCTGGTGGAGTCCAGGAGTATTGATTCAAAATGTCACCTGTCTCGTAGGAGTTCAAGGTGTGGCTTAAACGGTGTAATACTGCTTTATTTGACAGGGGATAAAGGTAATGTGCATTAACTTCGGGAAATTTAAACCATTTGACATGTGTTTCTCACTTGTCAGCGTCTGAATCCCAGGCAGGCAGATCCGTAGTATTCGCGCTCTGAGAGTGTCTACCCATCCTCGGCTGTTTATGGCAACTTGTATTTGATGCGTGCAATTACTTACTTTTACATTTTCGTGTCTGACGATCGAAGTTTCCCCATCCAAGACGCATCGTTGTTTTCCTACCATAATTCATCGCGGGTACATTTAGTGGGACATGTCAGAACTGTCACATTTATCTATAAGGCTGCAGTTAATCATATTGATATGTATTATATCATTTAAGGTCTTAACTAAACACCAGAACTATAACGTTTACGGAGAGTAGTCACTTTGCCTTACGCGTATTAGTTAGCACAGCAACGCGTAATTGGTTAATGATGTTGTTGAAAAATAAATCTACGGGTAGGAGAGAGAGTTGCAGCAGAAGTGAGTGCGGGTCGTGACCTGACAGCTCAGTCGGATATAGTACTGCCCGAGAAAGGCCTTGTTCTGGGGTTCGAGTCCAGATCCAGTACATATTCGCAGTTTCAATCTGCAGCTAACTTTCAAACAACCCCACTTCGCAACTGTGAAAGATTCATTTTCTCAAAACAAACATAACAAAGGTAAATTTACTAGTTACAGTTACAGCAGAATATTCTTTTATTTTCGTCTATTACTATCGATTAGCTTGGTTGTCTTGTGATGTGTGTACGTATACTCAGATATATAAAAAATGTCAGTATGCTGTTACACGATTTGTTACCAAACATTTACAACCTAGTACATGCTACTGCTCATTAACAGCGGTTAACAGGTGTTCCGACACTGCAGCTTCGATACTTTAATTTAAATACGATTGCCAATTCAGATTTCATCGAATTCATGA
Organism: Schistocerca serialis cubense; assembly: GCF_023864345.2. NCBI lineage: Eukaryota > Metazoa > Arthropoda > Insecta > Orthoptera > Acrididae > Schistocerca > Schistocerca serialis. The sequence continues at coordinate 226,678,773 of NC_064641.1, forward strand.
AAGAAACATTTAATGTGGATTGCGTATCTGACGCGCACTCTTCGACATCGTACGGTGTAACTTGTTTCTGCTTCTCATTCTCTCCTGACATGGTCACAGCAATTCTTAACAAAGTTCACTGCGTTGTGTTCGAATGACACTAATAAAAATTATGATCAGTTTTTGTCATTAGGAAAAAGTCCATTATATATATTATTTTCCAATTATGCATCACATAGGTTATTAATTTGGGTCGATAATCATCATCTTCAGACCTGAGTACACACCGTTTTCAAACATCATGATAAAAATGATATAGTGAAAGTAGTAAATCAAACAAGCTTCGTCGTACTCATATAAAATGCACGTACAACATACACAGTTGTAGCAGTCCCGTTGACTCTATGTAGCTTATAATAAATAAATAAATAAATAAAATAATAAGTGTTAATCGACAGCCTTGTAAGGAAAATATGTAATATATAAGGAAATCATTGATTTTATGTAGGCTGTGGTGAGTCGTCTTTCATGAAAAGTTCTGTTCGTTCACAGAGTCCAGTGTCCGCAAATATTTTAAAATTTGACTTTCTACCTTTTAGTTTGTTGTGGTACTTGCGAGGTATATTATTTCGTCATTCCTTTCAGTAGTTGTTCCCATATTAGCTGTAATGGAAGTGAATCGGACAATAATGTTTCTAAGTCTTCTTGGACCAGAACGTGCTTGGATTGAAATAATCGACGATTAACAAACCATAAACACTTGTATATTTTACCTGTAAACTATACAAAATACTGTTCGGTTTTCAAATACAAATCGAGAGGTTTGCACAGCTCACACCCGTTGCGTCAGAACAAGAGAGGAGACCATCTCGGAAATGCTAACAAACAAAGGTCGTAAAAAATCACTATTTCTTTTCCAGCAATAATTCTGACATTTTCAGTGAGTATACTGTGTTTGTTATATAAAATAGCAATTATGTTTCTCTAATAAATACGTGCTGCTTCCCACACATTTTGAGAATGGCCTTTTTTTACAAAATGTTTATCACCTTTTAAGTAATATCACCAGCACGCTATGCAGCCATGGTTGACATCCCTGCAATACTGCAGGCATGTGACAGAGTGGTCTTACGTACAGCCATACGTCAGATCAGTCCTTGTCGACAGTAAACAAGATGGCCTTATTCGGGCGGCTTCCGTTTGAAAACAAGGTTTCGCGTGGCGCACGACGCTGGCGGAAAGCACTGTGATCGATCAGCGATGCTTTCTCGAACAAGCCTGACTGCCGCTGAGCGACGAGCCGTAGCACCAGCCCGCCCACAACTGTGTCGCGGCTCATCAGCAAGAAAGTTTGCTACTTTCAGGCAGAGTTGTTGTTACTCTAACTAGAAAGGCGAATTCTGCGTCAGACGAACACTAGAAAGTACACTCCGTTTCGTGTGTGTGTGTGTGTGTGTGTGTGTGTGTGTGTGTGTGTGTGTGTGTCAGTCAGCTCGACACTGCTCGGCGAGTATTTAAGGAAAACGAGAAAGAAACTAAATGATTGGGTGAATGGGAATGAAAGCAATGAAGATGCAATGACGTGAAATGATTTCAGTGCAAGTCGTTGAAATAAACTGAGCCTCCAACGGAATGAATATTTCATTGATACATCATAGCTGGAAACATTGGTGACAAAGTTTGAGCCAGGCCGAGGCGTGGTCAGGTAGTCTGATGGTTAAGGCTACAGCTAGTGTTGGTCAGGGAATCCTAATTAGAGTTCCGGTCTGGTACAGATTTTCAATTGTCGCTTCCAGTTAGTCACTCTAAGACAGTGGCTCCCAGCCTTTCTAAGACCATTACCCCTGAATGAAATCGGATATTAGCTAGACCCTAAAGCGGTATATTAACCATTAAATAGTTAATGTTGTGCTGTCAATTAGTTCGCTTATTGTTGCAAAGTAAATAATGAAGCAATTTCTGGTCTATTTCGGGAACTGCCTGTAACTCGGTAAAGGATAGTTTTCAACTTTACTGGCGTAGATGCAGGTACAAAGAATAAACCATGTGTGTAGTGAGTAGCAGGCAAAACTGTGTTTACGGTGTACGTGCTCTTTTACGAAAGCAAACGTGTCACGCGAAGTTCGAGATCACAAAAATATTACATGCAACTAAGTTTGAAATGGTGTAAAACTACTGAAGATACTCTTTGCTACAAATTACGTAGATGTTATTGTGTTAATGAAGACAAATTTAGACAGATGGAGGTACAATTTATATAACATTGAATAAAAGCCATATAACACTCTACTTTGCCGAAAAATTCTAATTATATTTAATGTAATAAATAGAGCACAACACAACAGAGCGCAGGTAACAAGGAAACGATACAGCTATCATAATGTCAGCATCCTAGCACACAGTATTGAAAGCAAATGTTGGTAGAGACCAGAGAAAAATGACTACTTTCGGAAACAACCACCACCATCAGCCTCTGCGCCCGAGAGTCTCGTTATACTGAGTAATATTTATCGTTACAACAAAGTCACTCGACAGATCAAGCTCATTCAGTCGCCGTGCTGACAAGAGCGCTCTCTCTTTGCAGTACAACTGTCTGTAATTCAATTGATCACGACCTTGTACATGTATAGAGAAGCGTGTGGAATAATTAGACAGATTGGCTCGGAAATTTTTGTAGATGTGGAAATTTTGCTTTAAATACAGTGGCACGCCTATCGCTGGACGTCTGAAGGTGCACTGCTCTGTGCGCCTGGTGTGTCACTGTTTATTATCAGTGTAACTTGCCCCACCGTATCCCTTGCGCACTTAAACGCTGCATACAGTGTGTACCGCTCTTTCCTTTGCTTCGCTTCTAGCTATTGTGCAGTCATGCGCCTTGTAGAGGGGAATTCATTATTCACTGTAATATAAGTAGAGTTGTTCCTCTGGAGGTTTTCGGAATTCGTCGAAAACACCTTTAAAGCTTGTAAAAACCACCAACACACTGTTATTTCCAGAAAAGTAAACAATTTCGCAGTGGTATACCGAGGTAAAGGGCGTACAATGATAGAGAAGCGGCCTTTTCCAAAATAGTAGATTCTTGTCTTTTCATTTACAATTTGTACAGAAACCAGATGGCAGTCATAGGAGTCGAGGGACATGAAAGGGAAGCATTGGTTGGCAAGGGAGTGAGACAAGGTTGTAGCCTCTCCCCGATGTTATTCAATTTGTATATTGAGCAAGCAGTAAAGGAAACAAAAGAAAAATTCGGAGTAGGAATTAAAATCCATGGAGAAGAAGTAAAAACTTTGAGGTTCGCCGATGACATTGTAATTCTGTCAGAGACAGCAAAGGACCTGGAAGAGCAGCTGAACGGAATGGACAGTGTCTTGAAAGGAGGATATAAGTTGAACATCAACAAAAGCAAAACAAGGATAATGGAATGTAGTCGAATTAAGTCGGGTGATGCTGAGGGAATTAGATTAGGAAATGAGACACTTAAAGTAGTAAAGGAGTTTTGCTATTTGGGGAGGAAAATAATTGATGATGGTCGAAGTAGAGAGGGTATAAAATGTAGACTGGCAATGGCAAGGAAAGCGTTTCTGAAGAAGAGAAATTTGTTAACATCGAGTATAGATTTAAGTGTCAGGAAGTTGTTTCTGAAAGTATTTGTATGGAGTGTAGCCATGTATGGAAGTGAAACATGGACAATAAATAGTTTGGACAAGAAGAGAATAGAAGCTTTCGAAATGTGGTGCTACAGAAGAATGCTGAAGATTAGATGAGTAGATCACATAACTAATGAGAAGGTATTGAATAGCATTGGGGAGAAGAGAAATTTGTGGCGAAACTTGACTAGAAGAAGGGATCGGTTGGTAGGACATATTCTGAGGCATCAAGGAATCACCAGTTTAGTATTGGAGGGCAGCGTGGAGGGTAAAAATCGTTGAGGGAGACCAAGAGATGAATACACTCAGAAGGATGTGGGTTGCAGTAGGTACTGGGAGATGAAGAAGCTTGCACAGGATAGAGTAGCATGGAGAGCTGCATCAAACCAGTCTCTGAACTGAAGACCACAACAACTTTAAAAATAAATTTTTTGTTTACTCATCGACACTGGTACTTGGAGTTAGTAATTTATTGCCAACGTTTACATGAACAACAGGAAGGAATCAATATATACAGATTCGTTCGCATTAACACAGGCGTGAGAGACTTCATGAAAATTATTAGTGTGAATAATCTACTTCATAAATTTCTACTGTAAGTCCATACGGATAAATTAAAATTTTCATTGAAACCCTACCGACAGCCGGTGTAATTTACCTGAAGCAAAAATAAATTCGGTTTACAAAGCTGTTTAACTTGCCTCTAAACGTCTGTATTTGTTCAATTTTTGTGATAAGTGCATGTGGAGATGCAGTTTAGGGTTCTCGAAGATGGTAGTTGGAGAAGATAGAGGTGAAATCAGCTGCCAGCACTCAACCAATTCCACAAGAAGAAACGATGCGCCAACTACAGAACAAAAGGTCAGAGGAGGACATCCTACAGCTTACATTCTTGAAATATCTGTTTGAGATGACCAGTCGATTCTCGTCTTCCGGATATAAAGACTCGACCGTAAAACATGACCGGTTATTGGAGAAACTACAGTTTCTACAGGTTTTTCTTCTATCTCGATGTTGCTCAGGCCGTCTTCTTGTGCTGTGATACCTAGTTGTTACACACATATATCACGTGCATCGATGCCATTTTCACGTGGACTATGCCGACGGTTGCATTGATTTACCGGGTATTTCAAAAAGATTCATCATATTTCACAGTATTAGTTCTTTTAAATGAATGAAGATACAAAGTTCGGATGGATTAGAACTAAAAATTCATCTGTGACCCACATGTATGTTACTGGTTCATGAGGTTGCCAGTATGGTCCCTCACGTGCTTGGATATGTCTCTGATCTGGCTTTTCCCACAACTTGGAGAACATGCCGAACATTTAATTTTTGATCAGTACGGAACGCTATCATACTGGCACTTCTTGACATCTCACGGTACGGGATTTTGTTATGCGATTTTGCGAAAGACTCAGTCTATGTGCCTCTGCTTCCAACACTTTACAGTGAACTGCAACGCAGCATAACAACAGCGATAAATGCAGTAATTCCAGAGACGCTCACAAAATTAAGGAACGAGTTTGATTATCGTCTGAATGGTTGTCTTCTGTCCGTCTTACGTTAAAATTTATCAAAGTTTCTATGTTCAGTCTTGTGAAATTCGATTAATCTTTCTTGAAATGCCCTGTACCTGTATCCTGTTTGTTTGCTTTTAGCGATCACTGTAGTTGAGTGGCTGTCTTAAAATCAGACAAGCTATGAGCAAGAGGTAACGATAGACCATGACAGTAATTACATGTACGTACAGTATGCGCTCTTCTTGTAAATGAGGGGTGATTTCGCTCGGCATGCAGCATGTACCTGTATTTTGTTCGCGTACGAAAGAACTGAGGAGTGAGAAGTGATAGCTATTGACACTCTTGTTTGAACCAGAAATAGACTCGTCACTTTTTTAAAAATGATAAAAAAACAGCTAAACGGGGTAAACTTATCACTTAGAACAGGCTACTAGAAAATATCGCATACATTGGTGTATACTACCTAAAGTTGCACCGAACGTAAACAAGAAGATACCGGCCCAAATTTCAGTTTCTACTGATGCCTCCGCTCCCAGCAGCTCCCTGAGGAGAGGCAAGTTAACTGATGATATAACACTGTTTGTTTGAACACCTGATTTTTCACAAGCGAAGCTAATACAGTGAAATTATATTTCGGTGCACTATCACGCCGTTCATCTCACTTGCTCGCATGCTGCAGTCTTCGAAAAAGGAATTCCTTATTTTTCCCCGATCGCCGTATAGGTATCCATCTACAATGGATCTTATAGAGATATTGAGTCCCAATACTTATGTCGAAGTGAATACTAAAAAAGTCCCCATGTTTCAGTCAAAAGATCTATTCGCTATATTTTGGTGAACAAGGCATCGCGATTTTCTCTTGTTGCTCTATACTGATTGGAGATTGCACTCTAAGCTGTTCCAGACGGAATATTCTCCCCAGGATGTGTCAGGATATCTTCTCCGATCCCTTGATTGTTCGATCACTCTATTTTCGCTCCACCTCGAAATGTAGAAGCACTTGATTTAATGATCCATTGATGTGTAAATAGAGTTGCTTCCTGCGAGTGATGTATAGTGACTTATGATGGTTTGAGCACTAATAATGAATTTTGAGTACTACTGTGGGGGTGGATCAGATGATCCTGATGTATTGGCCGTATTGTTCAATGCCTATTTGATGCCAGCGAAGAAATCGACCTCGAAATTTGGTGTTAGGTTTCTCCTTTTACGATAGCCTCATAAAACTGATAGCTGATCTCTGTGAAACAGATATACTAGTTTTTGCTCCCCCGAACTGCTATAATCCCCGTAATTTCTGAGAGTCCTTTAGAATAAACCTGTTTCGTCACTGTAACGGGATTTTAGATTCACTGTAGGTGGAACAGTACCGATATTCCAAACGTAATAAAAATGAAGAAAACCTGGATTTTAATGCTGAAGTTTTAGAAAGACTACCAGCACTGAAAGACACTTCATTCTTGGAATCCTACCTCTCAACATCAGAGATATTAACTCGTAGTTGTTTCATAACCAGTCACTTCTGTACTATAGACCACGCGAAAGGTGCAAAGCAAATGCTGTCAGATGCAGTCGTACTAACAATCCAACATTATCGTGGCAAAAGGTCAGAGGGACGTTGTTACGCCCTGCCTGCTTAGTGCCGTAGGAGACTTGTTCAGAGCCGACTCAGTGTTCATATAGACCCGAATGATCGTTCTTGAGACGCGTTGAAAGGTCAGGTTCGAGCTAGGCTGGAATGTCTTAAGATCAAGCAGTGCCTACACTGCAGTTATAAGCGTAGAATTGGCCGATTCATCACCTGCATTTTTCCAACATTTTCATGGAAAGATTTAATAGTTCAGATGGCTCTGAGCACTATGGGACTTAACATCTGAGGTCATCAGTCCCCTAGAACTTAGAACTACTTAAACGTAACTAACCTAGGGACATCACACACATCCATGCCCGACGCAGGATTCGATCCTGTGACCGTAGCGGTCGCGCGGTTCCAGACTGTAGCACCTAGAACCGCCCGGCCACCCCGGCCGGCAAAGATTTAAGCTTTCATACGACGAGACTTGATGGTAGAGAGCTTTCGTTAGAAGACGGTGGTGCAGATGAGTGTCTTCCACTTACATTTTTTTGCCCCTAATATCTTGTTTTTCGCATCTGCAAGTAGATGGAGAACTCATGACAGGTTGTCATAAAGTTTTAGGCATCAGTATAAAAATACAGTAACTTAATTATTTTTCGTGTATGTGCAGGTACATGAGTGCGCTCGTAATACACATTGAATGTCCCGGACGCTCTAGAAGAGCCAAAAAATTGGCGCAGCACATCGTAGTAGAGTATTGTGCGTGCGGTAATTAGTTTTCTTCATTGGAAGAGGAGCAACGCGGTAACGAGCTACGCTGACCATTGGTTCACTCATCCGGAGTACTAAGGGGTGATCTGTAATAATTACTTGAGAGAAGGTAAAGTTCTTAGCCAAGATCGTTTGTAAACAACCCTTATTGTCGATTACCGGCTTCGGTAAGCATGGTTACCATTTTCAGATCTCTATAAAAGATTACTACTTGTCTTCTATACCCACTGTACAAGTACTCTTTCCATGCCATTGTCCGGTATATGAGGGAAGAGACGAACGATGTATCAGCAAGTCAAGGTTAAAATCACAATATACAGAGTAATTCGCCAAATGTTCGTGTCCCATACCTCACACTACTGTGCACTTCGTTGCAGTCAGGGCGGACTGAGTCTAGCGGTGCTCTATATGCAGTAGTATTGTGTAGTATGGAACACGAACATTTGGCGTATTACTCTGTGTATTGTGACTTTGACCTTGACTTGTCGATGCATCATTCGTCTCTTCCCTCACATACCTGGAAGTGGTTAACTTTTTGTCGATATCTAAAGATGATAGTTATACTTACCGAAACCGTTAACCGACAATAAAGGTTGTTTTAAAGCGATCTTGGGTAACAAGTTTACGTTCTCTCGAGTGATCTACGCTCTACGCTGCGTTGGTGGAAGTGTGCGGCTATAATGCAGCATCATATGACAGGGAGGTTAGGTGGCGCAGACGCTTCCACTGTGGTCAGACAAGTGTAGATGACGAGGAACGAAGTGGCAGACCGTCTGTCTGTGAAGACCGGGGATCGTAAGGGAAGTGGAGACCCTGGTGCTTGCAGCCATAGAGGGAGAAAGTGAAAATCAGAGTTGAATCAGTTTTCAACATCTTGTACGACATATTGAACGTGGTCGAGGTCGCCACCTCTGGGGAAACTAGCGACTGCTCATAGACACTGACAAAAAAGGCGGACTGAGGCAGCAGCAGAAATGCAGCTGACAGCAAACAGGAAGCATCTTTAAGCACCGTTATGACCTTGTGTCAAAAGCGCAAAGCAAGCGGTGAAAACATTTGGATTCAACAACGCTGGAATAGGTGACAACCCAACACCATCGGACAAGGTGATGCTGAGAGTTTCTTTGGACTGCCATGGTACGGTGTTATAAGATCATGCTCTTCAAGGGACAAACCTTCACAGGACCATACAATCTAAATCTTACGAGGTTACGAAATAATGTCACCACGAAGTGTCTCTGGAAGCTGTCCGAGGCAGTATTTTCTCTTCGTGATAACACCCCACATCAATCCGCACAGGAAACAATCACACACTGTTTGATATATCAAATTTTGCCGCCTCCCCCCTCCTCATGCCAAAGACGGCGTGGTTATTTTTGAGGTAAAACGTTTCCCGAACGGCCAAAATGCAGACTCCTACAACAAATCGACCGTCTAGTACTCGTAAGACATCGTTGGGTAAAGTGTCGCATTGGAGGCTGAATGTCGCAGCTTGATTTTTTTTCTTTTCCGATGTGATAAAGCCTTATGGGTACTACTGGTACTCCCAGTGGCGGAAGTGGTGAACGCCGCGAGCCCTTCGCTGGGCGTGCGCAGCTCGCTCGACCGTGTCGCGTTGAATATTTGAGGCGGAGTCACACAGCGGCGGCTGCCCGATGGAGATTTCCTGTTCAGCGTCCATTCCGCATGCAGTTTAGGCCGCTGCACGTTTGACGCCGTGCAGTTCCTGCCTCGTGACCCAGAAACCTGCCACCACACGTGGGCGGCGCACTCTCACTAATGCTGATGTTGGCCCATCCCGCAGCCACTATTCACTGACTCGCTGCCCTGCCGAATAGCACGCTTTTGCGTCTTCAACGACATTGTCATTTGTTGAATGTTTTAAAAGGACCACACGCAACGTGAGTCAACAGTCTAACAATTTTCACTTTAGGATCACAGTTATATGGAATTGTTTAAATGGTGATGCTTTCGCCATTTGACTATTTTAGAAGTATTATCGTAATTTGGGCTTTGTAGCCATTTTCAAATTACTATGCAGTTAAAACACGAATTTCAGCATTAGTATGTATTTACAATATTAGAATTTACACGAGGTGAAGTTGTACAGATTATATTGTTCACAGATAAGATACCATTTTGTCCTTCTGAAGCTACATATTCCTTTACCAGTAACACTGTTGGGAACCAAAGATGTATTTTTGATGTCATAATATAATTGTCTATGGTCGTTGATTCTTTACAGACGAATGGAAAAACTGGTAGAAGCCGACCTCGGGGAAGATCAGTTTGGATTCCGTAGAAATATTGGAACACGTAAGGCAATACTGACCCTACGACTTTTCTTAGAAGAAAGATTAAGGAAAGGCAAACCTATGTATCTAGCATTTGTAGACTTAGAGAAAGCTTTTGACAATGTTGACTGGAATACTCTCTTTCAAATTCTAAAGGTGGCAGGGGTAAAATACAGGGAGCGAAAGGCTATTTACAATTTGTACAGAAACCAGATGGCAGTTACAAGAGTCGAGGGACATGAAAGAGAAGTAGTGGTTGGGAAGGGAGTGAGACAGGGTTGTAGCCTATTGCCGATGTATTTCAATCTGTATATTGGACAAGCAATAAAGGAAACAAAAGAAAAGTTCGGAGTAGGTATTTACAACCCATGGAGAAGAAATAAAAACTTTGAGGTTCCCCGATGACATTCTGATTCTGTCAGAGACAGCAAAGGACTTGCAAGAGCAATTGAACGGAATGGACAGTGTCTTGAAAGGAGGATATAAGATGAACATCAACAAAAGCAAAACGAGGATAATGGAATGTAGTCGAATTAAGTCGGGTGATATTGAGGGAATTGGATTAGGAAATGAGACACTTAAAGTAGCAAAGGAGTTTTGCTATTTGGGGAGCAAAATAACTGATGATGGTCGAAGTAGAGAGGATATAAAATGTAGACTGGCAATGGCGAGGAAAGCGTTTCTGAAGAAAATAAATTTGTTAACATCGAGTATAGATTTAAGTGTCAGGAAGTCGTTTCTGAAAGTATTTGTATGGAGTGTAGCCATGTATGGAAGTGAAACATGGACGATAAATAGTTTGGACAAGAAGAGAATAGAAGCTTTCGAAATGTGGTGCTACAGAAGAATGCTGAAAATTAGATGGGTAGATCACATAACTAATGAGGATGTATTGAATAGGATTGGGGAGAAGAGAAGTTTGTGGCACAACTTGACAAGAAGAAGGGACCGGTTGGTAGGACATGTTCTGAGGTATCAAGGGCTCACAAATTTAGCATTGGAGGGCAGCGTAAGGTTAAGAATCGTAGAGGGAGACCAAGAGATGAGTACACTTAGCAGATTCAGAAGGATGTAGGTTGCAGTAAGTACTGCTTTCACAGGATAGGGTAGCATGGAGAGCTGCATCAAACCAGTCTCAGGACTGAAGACCACAACAACAGCAACATGATCGCCGGCCGGAGTGGCTGCGCGATTCTAGGCGCTACAGCTGGAACCGAGCGACCGCTGCGGTCGCAGGTTCGAGTCCTGCCTCGGGCATGGATGTGTGTGGTGTCCTTAGGTTCGTTAGGTTTAATTAGTTCTAAGTTCTAGGCGGCTGATGACCTCAGAAGTTAAGTCGCATAGTGCTCAGAGCCTTTTGAACAACAAGGTCGTTGCGTAAAATTTTTGACAATCTACATTATACTTTCACTCTATATTCAGACATATCGCGTAGTGTATAACATTATCATGACTACCCCTGTATAGGCAATTAATATTCACCTACATAGATAATCTGCAAGACACCTTACGGTGCGTGGTGAAGGGTATCCTGTACCAAACGCCCTAAGCATGTGGACATGCAGTGTAATAATTTCGAAAGGACGATAATGATATGTTACCTATTAACAGTATACTCGTTACGACTTCTTTATTGTGTAAATTGTAATGTTTTGATCGTATAGTAATGCTGAAATGGATGTGTTAATTGTAGAATCACTTGAAAATGGCGAAAAAGCCGAAATTGCAATAACGTATCCAGATGGAAATAGCCAGTAATATAGCGCAGGCATTATTGTTTAAACAATTTGAGTCCATTCATACACAAACTTACAACTAATTACATTTCCAGGTACTTTTGGTAACTTTTAACGCGATTTAAGAAGCTCTGCATGGAATTCCGCTTTCTGGATTTTCAGCCAGTTCAACACATTACAACCTTCGAAATGTTGGGAAGAGTTATTTCTTGAGCTGTAGTAGATGAAAGTGACACTCATTGAGTGAATTAGTTTGTTTTATTTTCTGGGGGACGGCGTGCCACGTCTCAGTTCAGTGCTCGACGGTGTACCTCTTGACATTGTAGGCGTTCCGGCGTTACCGGCTCAGCGCAGTCACCAAATAGAAAGTCATTTTATTCTATATGGACGATCCTGCAGTGCTTAAGTGTACTCGTATATCAAGTATGGCATCAAGAGATCACCAAAAGCTACTTTAATGTGTACTTATTCTCAGATGGTCAAGGGACCTGCTTCAAAGCACGGATTAACATAACATAAAGTTAAAGGAAGGGTAGGTTCACCCGCCTAATTGGGAAGGTTTCTCTGTCCTTTGCGCACAATGGCACCCTTCCTTCGCGTAGTTTGAGTGTTTCGTGTGTGTGTGTGTGTGTGTGTGTGTGTGTGTGTGTGTGTGTGTGTGTGTGTGTAAGCGTGAGCAGGTTATGCTTTGGCGAACCTGAATAACACCACTATACATGCTTAAGAAACATGATTTACATTCTGGAGGAGGGAGGTGCCAAATTCGAGTCCGACCATTGTGACTCATGTTTTTCATGGTATACCTAGAACTGTTACTTCGACGCCAGGATAGTTCCTTTGAAAAGAATACGGCCATTTTCCTGCCTCTCTACCACCTCCCTCCCTTTCTTGTCCACTCTTGAGCTTGTGCTTAGTCTCTAATGTTGCCTCTGTCGTTGTGATCTCCCAGGAGTAGATAAAAAAAATTGCATGCGCAGCTGTTTTCGTTTTATAAGTTCTGTCAGCATACATTATCGAACCCACAACTTCTCGGAAATTCCACTGATGTAGGGTCGTTTTTCCAACACTTTTATAATCGCTTACAAGGTGTCCTGCGTGAATGCTGAACGTGCTACTCCTCACCGTTCCCATAATACTGCGTTCCCTTTGTACACAATAACGTTGCCTTGTTTTACCTTCACGCGTTGCTGAAGAACCTTAACTGTTACACGCTTCACCGTGCACGTCGCCCATATTGTACTATTTTGTACTGAAAAACGGAATCGCTCATCGTATTTCACACTGGAAGAATGTGTTTATTTTCGCAACTGCTACAGTGTGAGGCCAACTTGATCACTGAAAATAATCAGATTTTGTAACAGGTTATTCTCTTTTGTAATTTTGCTTATTAGATCAGTCAGCAAAATTGCGCTGTGGTAAAACTGTGGAGTAATGATTTGTTCCATTTAATAAGTTTCCTTTAATTTACGTCTATGTTCACATTTTTTTTTTGTTAACAGATTACCGGTTCGGTCTGTAATGACCATAATTAGACCTGTTTTATGAAAACAAAGTCCTAATGTACTGCAGCCATAGCGGCATCGTCGAATGTTAAATGCAGCACCAGCATCGTCAAATATATATAAATAACATCATATGCACGAATCATGTTGTCAGTAGCACTTGTTCCATTTAGTTTAGAGCCTTGTTTGTGACGTCTTGATTCGTGTCTTCATTGGTTCCCTTACTTGGGTACGATCTTTTCTTCCTCCGACCGTGTTCAAATGGTGTACTGCTTATTTTCAGTGCTTTCGCTGCCGTCTGTAAGTTAAGCTCTTGTCTATCCGTCTTTCTTTTCATATATTTTTGTCAGGACAGATCATCTCACAATTACTTTCTGGATTCCCTATTACAGAAACTTACTTTGTAACTTTGGAAACACTAAATTTCACACTGCCGTATCATTTATTTATTCAATCTGACTGGCAACTGTTACATATAACGAACATCTCGCAGGGAAAAAGGTACAAATACACATAACTCATCCTTTACTGACAATTTATTAATTACAGGCCATAAGTTCGTGACGTCAGTTTCCTGCAAACAGAGATGTAATAGCCTTGAAGAGTTAAAAATTATCAAACGCCTTTCTCTTAATGACGGTTTCATTCTCAATGAACAGTTGCAGCTGCGCACTAAAAATTTCTTCAAGGGTATAAAGTCATCACTTAAAAACGTCGAAAACTGACTTCTCTTTTTCCTCATAGCAGTCTCTAAAATATCGTCTTCCTATCTCTTTTAATGTATTACACTGCAGTTTCATTTTCATACAAAATGTATAGAATAACTGCTATTGCAATGCCGTGTATAAATTTCAGTTTCATAATAATGACTGTTGACTTGTAAAATGAACATACAGAAGCTATTTAAAATATTTTTGTAATTTAAGCTGTCGATTTCTTCGATTGTTAATAGATGGCGCGACTTTTTCGTGTCCACGTTGTAGAAATTTCGTCCTGTGAGCCTCTTAGTCTGCCTGGTTCCTCTTAGAGCCCTTAGCGGCGTATGGTTTGCTGCGTCATATTGCTAAAATTTTAACGACAGTTGCGAATTTCATGTCAGTTCCAGTATCTATAAATTCCATATGGTTTTAAATAATATCTTTGTAGAAAGTATTTTGTATGGGGAAAGCATTTTTCAGGTAAACCTGTTCAGCTGCCACTACAAGTAAGTAGTCTCCTCATAAATATCTTCGATATAATAACCATCTATTCTTGGTTTTTCTTTACGTTAATAGTTTTGTAGTCTTTTTAGTTAATTGTTTGGATTTTCTGATGAGAACACCCATAGTGGTTCAAATGGCTCTGAGCACTATGGGACTTAACAGCTGTGGTCATCAGTCCCCTAGAACTTAGAACTACTTAAACCTAACTAACCTAAGGACATTACACACATCCATGCCCGAGGCAGGATTCGAACCTGCGACCGTAGCAGTCGCGCGGTTCCGGACTGCGCGCCTAGAACCACGAGACCACCGCGGCCGACCACCCATAGTGAGTGTAGAAACCAGATACAGTAAAATCTCATTGCAACCGCTTGGCTGTATTATACAAATGGAAATCATCTGTTCACGTTTATTGCCGCGTAATCTTCCTCTGGGTCCAGTAGAATAGCATGGCTACCTTTATTTTCTTTAGGTGTGATTGTCAGGAAATGTTTTGCTTATATAATCTTAAATTTAGTTTTCACAATTTTCTTACATTGAGAAGTGCGGGATCTCATTATCCTTCGTACTTTTATCCGTTAGGTTTTTCGTTACTGGGCGCATTATATCTTAAAAGTTTTGTCCTTATTTCCCGTATTCGTTTCGTCGCATCGTTTTTTCACAAAATACAGTGGTTTGGGTGACACTCTTCTCCTTCCATACTGCTGACATTTGATACACTGTATAGAGGAAGGTTTGTTTTCTTTCTAAGAAATGTTTGTGATTGGGATTTGGGGGGGGGGGGGGGGTCATCCCTGCCTGATACCTGTCACAAAGCAGCACCATCAGCTCGAGATGTTTTCGTTCGTCAGAGCCTGTGAATTCCTTCACCTGCGTTCGCTTCTTCCATTGGTATTGATTTGAGAAGCAGCACATTTCTGTACATGCGCCTGCTTCCTTCTTACGGCTGTGGGAGGCGCCACTCTCATATCTGGCACCGACGCTGGACGTCAGGTTTTCACGCCGTGCCAGAAGTTTATGCCTACTCATTTCCTTATTAGCAACTCCACTGTGAACGTCCCAGATCAACTGTACCACGCAGTGACTCAGGCGCCGTTAGTGTTTGCGACTCTTAAGTGCCTGGCGTCCTCTGTTATAGTTTAGTTTCTTTTTCATTTCTCCTTTTACTGCCTAAATCCAAAATTTGCTTACTTACAAGAACGCACGAGATGTTAATTATATTACTTTGATACAGAAGTTCATTGGACGTTTTGTTTCCGGTACTATAACAGTATTTTACTTGGAGATGATCTATCGTTTGTCATTTTCCATCGGACATTTGAAGTATTGAAGTAAGCTTGAATTTTAAAATTTGAATGCAGTTAGTATTTTTTCTTCTTTAGCTGAGAAATTACATTAACGACTTCCTTTTCTTTGAGTTGTATGAGATGCTTCAGCATCCCCCTCGGTGATCAAGAGCCGCATTTAGTTGTCCTAACTGGTCGATGTTTTCTGTAACAACCTTTCTATCTTCTGCTTTAACTCTGCGTGTTGTTTTCAGCGGCGCGTCGGGGTATCGGAATCTCACGGTAATGTACCACCTTACAAAAAATGAAGCACGTAGAAGACGAGCAGGAAACGAAGTGAAACTTCACTGATTGAGAGGATATGTGATGTTACTTCAGTGATAACAAAAGAAGTCAAATTTTCAAGGAACTCGGCACTGTGAGCTCACTTACCAGTATGTCTTTGTAGACCCTCTGCCTTGGGAAGGGCGTCGCAGAGCTGTTGTATCCTCTCGTGAGTCAAACAGTCCCATCACTCTCGGAACTGGTCCTCGATATTCTGGATACCGGCGGTGGGACGGAGTAGACGACGTCCGAGCTGGTTTCACACTTCCTATCGGGAACAGATCTAGGGATGTTGCTGGCCACACGAGTATCTCAACATCGCGTAGGCAGCTCATAGACACGTGCCGTGTGTGGTCTAGCATCGCGCTGTTGAAAAATTGTATCATAATATTGCCATGTAGAGGATAACACAGGAGGACGCAAGATTTCCGCGACGTACCGTTGTGCCATCAGCGTTCCCTCAATAACTGTCAACTGTTACCTGGAATCGTACCTGATGGCGCCTCACACCATGACGGCAGGATTACCATCGTTGTGTGTCTGCAGTATATAGGAAAAATGGCCTCGGTCGTCGCCATACTCGCGAACGACGGTCATCCGGGGTAGTGCGGAACCATGTTCATCGCTGAATACCATGCGAACCATTCATCAGTAGGCCGTGATTCTTGATCAAGGCACCACTCTAAACTCGACCGTTTGTGTTGTGCTATTAACGGCAGCCTGCGCGAGGACGGTAATTCCATTGACCGGCTGCTGCTGGTCTCTGACCACTGGTGCGGGATGACGTAGACCGTTGACAGTCCATTACTTGTGTTATGTCCGATCTTGTTGTTTTTTATTCCCCATAAGTCTGAGTTGCTTTGTATGTGCGGCACCCCTTTATCATAGGCTACGTCTTTTCGTTGTTACTCTGTGTATACATAATTCAGTTTTGTCATTTGGTTTTTGGTAATTATGGGACATCCTTTTATGCCACTACGTCACCTCCCATCAGCCTCAGACAACTAAAAACTTTAACCGCTGGCTCCCTCATCATAGGCAGTAACGATCCTATCCAATTTCCTTGAGATACAGCGGAAGTGTGATAGGTCTGTTACTGTTGACGTCTAATGCTAGTGCAGAAGTGACATTTCAAAGATTTGATTTGTGTGAAACGCTACTTATGCAAAGTAGTTGTAATATTTTCCATGACACAGGATGGGGTATATGGCGAAAATGTCTGCACTGCGCTCGTAACGGACGTTCCGTGGCGTTGTATTCCCCCTTAACTGGTGCTGTAACGAGATTTAAATTTGAAAATTAGCGAACAGTGCACTAAATAAACGAATTTCACAAAACTTTATTTCACCCTATTTTGTAAGAGTGTGACTGGGCTCATATATTGTATATTGATCAGAATTTAGCCATACTGTCAAGAATGTTACTGCTCGAAAGAACGTCATTGATCGGTCCGAATCAGCACTTACCATAGCCTAGGTTTGTTTAGCTTGAAGGAAGGTGGTTTAATGCTCCGCTGACGACGAAGTCAGTATAGACGGGACAGAAGATTGTTCTACCAATGATCGTTTGTACAAAATACGGAACGTCATGGATTTATTAGGAAAAATATTTAGTCAGTCATTTCAACCATTCCAAAAGCTGTGTGTAGACAAAAGTTTACTGTTGTATAAAGGGCGGCTGTCTTTCAAATAATACATACCGTCAAAAAGAAACAGATTTGGAATAAAAGGTATGAATTAAAGAACGCCTTCAGTGACAACTTTTCGTGATTTATTCAATACACGATGCATTTCGGACCCTGTGGGTCCATCTTCAGGTGTAATTCGTCTTAATACATGCTTTATCTTTCCTCTTGAATGAGATGAAATGCGCATTTTTGTATTGAGTACAGCCACGTTTGAAGCTGCATAATATTGTTAACATTGAAAAAAAATAAAATCTTTTGTTTTGTGACTGTGAGACAGGAGTTTTACAAGATTTAATTGTTTATGCCGGATCATCTAGCCGGGTGGATACCAAAAATAAGGATATTGGAAGTCTGGAGCAATATTGAAGCACTTATGAAGCCCTATTTAGGAAAGGTCTATACCGTTTACGTAGATAATTGAAATTCCAGTCCAGCTTTATTTAGAATGCTAAACAAAAATTGAACAAATGTGTGCGGGACCGAAAGGAAGAGAAGGAAAGGAATGCCTAAAATTGATGAGCGATTAAAAAAGAGGACAGGAACCTAACCTGTCGATCTTGCAAAAATGTAATACTCATAAAGTGGATGGATAATAAAGAAGTCTATATGCTTTCTGCCATGCACTCAAATGAATTTGATATAATAGTCAAGCACGATAGGGAAAAAGTTATCCAAAAACCTGTGTGCGTATTGGATTATAATAATTCAATGGGTGCAATTGATAAAGCTGACATGGTTATAAGCACTGTAGAATCAACACGTCTATCTCTGAAATGGTATCGCAACTATTTCTTTCACTTGTTGGACATTTGTGAGTGGAATGGTTAACTTCTGGGAGTTAATGATGTATTTCCACATGTTACATTAACATTCATATGTATAGGTACGTCAGATTCTCTAATAAATGAAGCATGGAGTACTAAACTAAGTTGAAAATCAAAGAATAGCACAGCACACAGAATTGTACATGCCGCGAAATATTTATGCACACTGCCACTGAGCTTGCGTGGTGTGATGCTCTACAACCGATCTGGGGGAAACCATGGAAAACCTAAATCTGGTTTGTTGGACTACGGTTCGATCACCATTCCTACTCTGTGGAAGTCGAGTGTCTTAACCAATGCGTAAAAAAAAAAAAATATTTTTTTAAGAAATATTGGCGGCCGCAACTGTAAAGGACGGAATGGAAGTAATATCCGATTTTAACTCTCTGTGTACGTCGGTCCTATCTTCTTAGAGAATCATGACAGTATTCGCCTGAAGTGATTCTGGGAAACAACGGAAAGCCATTAAAAAATTAACCAAATAGAGAATAGAAATCTTTCTTGGAATTAAAGTCCTAATATACAGTTGTGAGCGGCAAAGTAGCCTGCCAGGTCTCGGTACGTGGTTGTCCTGAGTTGATCTAACGATATAGAACAGTAGCACATCACTCGGCGAATACCACTTCATTGTGGGAGAATTGTCTCAACACGGGCACAACGTGACGAACACTGTTACATGGCAACGACGTTGAAGCTCGAGCGGTACCGCGTGGGTCAGTGCTGCCACAACTGATGCACTCAACAGTGCCGTGATCCAGAGCAGGGCGGCAGTTCGCCGCTCCAGCCCCAGGCTGGGCAAGCTCACGAGCCGTCGCACCATGTCTGCTCAAGCCTGAGCCAGCCAATGAGCTAGAAGTGGATGTATAGATCGATTAATTGTGGTCACCCTTCATAGAGCTCTTTCCAAGCTTCTGGAACAAGCAGTCGTCACGAATTTCTTCGTTGTCCTTTTACCTCTCGTACAATGAATCGCGTGACAGATGCTTACGAAGAATGTCCAACTTGAAGAAGAGGCAGCAACTGTAAGAACGGTTCTGTTTTACTTTTAGTGACTTCTGCTAGATGAGAATCGTAGCTAGACTAATTTGCAAACTGGGTACAATCTTCTCAGGCATGCTAAATTCTCTTTGGCATTTTCGATACTCCTTTATAACCGCCGAACTAGCTTTAAGACATATTTATAACCAGTTCCAAGCCGGCTTATTTGTTCGTCAGGCCACGCACTACCTTTTGCTGATCCCTTCCAACCGGTATGGCACGGAGATTCGTAGAGTGTGAATTCGACACTAAATATCTATTTATTTTTTATTTTTTTAAAAGCTTGTACATGACATCCCGTTCCACCCCCACCCTCGATATCACTTCTGTGCGTACGGCTATTATAGATGTGTACCCTAACTGTATTTGTTTTCATTTAATATATCATATGTTTTCTAAGTTCATTTAAAATTGCTGCAAAAGTTTGAGTTATGCCAGAACACACTCATTTCCATCAACTTTAATACACAATGTGAAACCCAATTTCAACGAGAAAATTCCGAGTGGTTTAAAAGTTTCCTGAGGAACAAATTAACGATAATAACGTTTGCTCGGAAACGCCATACAACGAAGGCACATGGAAGTTATGTCAGTTAATACCTGCCGCTAGTTTGTACACTGACTGATAGCAGGCGCATTTCCTCGCAATGAGCGTGACAGCATTCACGATGTTAGATAACATCTAACGCGTCCATGCCTGTCACAATAACATAGTGGAGCTCGCTAAACGCACTTGTGGCAGAAGCGTCAGCGTTACAACTCAAATTTGCAGTCAGTGGGAGGCGTTATTACCAATAACTTCACACGCTGTGGCTTCGCTGGGAGACGTCCTTCTACTCAGTTTGTTGCTCAGGACATCCTGTATTACTCCTTGACATTTGTCAGTTAGGCTTCGCTCTGTAAATTGCCTTTTACCATTAAAATCGTGGTAAAAAGTTAAATTGAACAGTGCTTGTTTTAATCTTCTGCTCATGATCAAAAACACAGTTAACCCTTTCGTTACGGCAGTCTGCTCCGCTGCAGTGGCGCCGCTGAGCGCTGCGCCACTGGTCGGTGCAGCCTGTCGCCATATGTGCACGTTGCACGTCAGTAAGCTGATGCGCAGGTCATCTTATTTGTGTTACATAACAATATATTTGTAGATTTTACAAGTATTATAAATAAAAATGCAATTTAGGATCATTCAAAAGTTTCTGAATAGTGTAATTCAGTATTATAAATTTGGAAAAAAAGCGTCAACACACAAACCCTAAGCTCTAAGCACTATGGGAATTAACATCTGAGGTCATCAGTCCCCTAGACTTAGAACTACTTAAACCTAACAAACCTAAGGACATCACACACCTCTATACCCGAGGCAGGCTTCGAACCTGCGACCGTAGCAGTCGCGCGGTTCTGGACTGAAGCGCCTGGAACCGCTCGGCCACCGCGACCGCCATTACAATTTTTACACTCATATTTGAATTATCGTCTTTTCTTCTGTTTCTTCTTACCGATTTGTAAACTGAAGGAAAATGTCTTTCTGCTAATTTCAGTGGATGGTTATTGACTGTTGGATGTTGACATTTTATTCTTTGATGGTACTTTTCTAGTAATTCCCTAATTAACTGCAACTGAAATTTTGCCATGGATGTCGGTTCTTTCCTCTTGTGTTTATAAAGGCAATAGGCATTCCACTCACAAATGTCCAACAAGTGAAAGAAATATTTGCGATATCATTTCAGAGATATGCGTGTTGATTCTACAGTGCTTATAACCATGTCAACTTTATCAATCTCACCCACTGAATTATTATCCAATACGCATACAGGTTTATGGAAAACTTTTTTCCATCATGCTTGATTACTGTATGAAATTCATCTGAGTGCATGGGAGAAAGCATATAGAATTCTTTTTTATCCATCTACTTCATGAGTATTGAATATTTGCATGATCGAGAGGTTAGGTTGCCTGTCCTCTTTTTAATCGTTCATTTTTAGGCAAACCTTTCCTTCTTTTCCTTACGGTCCCACACGCATTTGTGAAATTATTGTGTAGCATTCTAAATAAAGATGGACTGGAATACCATTTATCTACGTAAACGGTATAGGCCTTTCCTAAATAGGGCTTCATAAGTTCAACTATTGCTCCCAACGTTCCAATATCCTTATTTTTGGTATTCACCAGGGTAGATGATCCGGCATAAACAATTAAATCTTGTAAAAATCCTGTCTCACAGTCACAGAACAAAAGATTTTTTTTTATTTTATCCATATTTTGCAGCTTCATACGCGACTGTTCAAATGGTTCAGATGGCTCTAAGCACTATGGGACTTAACATCTGTCATCAGTCCCGTAGTCTTAGAACTACTTAAACCTAACTAGCCTAAGAACATCGCACACATCCATGCCCAAGGCAGGATTCGAACTTGCGACCGTTGCAGCAGCGCGGTTCCGGACTGAAGCGCCTAGAACCGCTAAGCCACAACGGCCGCCTAAACGTGACTGTACTCAATACAAAAAAGGGTATTTCATGTCATTCAAGAGAAATGATAAAGCATGTATTAAGACGAATTACACCTGAAGATGGACCCACAGGGTCCGAAATGCATCGTGTACTGAATAAAACACGAAAAGTTGTCACTGAAGGCGTTCTTTAATTCATACCTTGAGTGAAAAGATTTTATTCCAAATCTGTTTCTTTTTGATGGTATGTATTGTTTGAAAGACAGCCGCCATTTATATAACAGTAAACTTTCGTCTACGCACAGCTTTTGGAATGGATGAAATGACTGACTAACTTTTTTTCATAATTAAACAATGACGTTCCGTATTTTGTACAAAGGATCGTTGGTAGAACGGACATTATGGCTGAAATGTAGCATTCGTAGTAATTTGAAATAGCGGTCTCTAGCCATTAAATCTTCAAAAAGTCCGCCCCCCCGGTAGCTGAGTGGTCAGTGCGACAGAATGTCAATCCTAAGGGGCCGGGTTCGATTCCCGGCTGGGTCGGAGAATTTCTCCGCTCAGGGACTGGGTGTTCTGTTGTTCTAATAATTATCATTTCATCCTCATCGACGTGCAAGTCGCCGTAGTGGAGTCAAATCGAAATACTTGTACCCGGCGATTTGTCTACCCGACGGGGGGCCCTAGTCACACGAGATTTATTTATCTCCAAATCATTAAAAATAATACGGCAAAAAAACAGTATAGTTCGGCTACTCCAGTTCCTTCTGAATTGCTTGTTGTTGTCGTTGTTGTTGTCGTCGTCGTCGTCGTCGTTGTTGTTGTTGGTGGTGGTGGTGGTGGTGGTGGTGGTGGTGGTGGTCTTCACACTTACCCTCACTGGTCACGATATTTAGTATGTTGTTCAGGAAACTCCCTCGTAGCACTACGCAAGAATTTGTGACTACCAGTTTTTCCTTCTAATTATCTTTCGTTGAATGGACTAATATGATTGTTATAATTTGCTTGTAACCTTGTTACGATGTTAGTTCTCGCTCCTTCTATGGGAGTTCTAATGTGCAGATACTGAAACCTTGGTAATATCGTTGTCACTTGGGAGGAAAAAAATATTTCTGTCCGAACTGATAATGTAGCGTTATACGGTAGGGACACTTTTTTGTTCTATAGGCGCATACTGACCTCATAAGTTACACTCCTAAAAGCGTTCATCTTATTTATTAGTGGTGAAAACCTATTTTCCTCCTTCTGTTGGTATCAGTAAGCTTTAGCAGGGGACGTTTCTCCATATACTCTTCTGAATGCTGTCTTGATACGTGTTACAATAGTCCTAGGTAACACCGACAGACTTGAGAACATTCTGACGGTTCCACCAACAAAGCGGCCAGTTACAATTTACAGTCTGTGGAAGATCATAAGCAGTGATGTGGCTGTTATCAACCACCCTATAACGGTCACATCTTAGGGATCTCATAAAATTTAAATTTTCACCTCGAGGAAGGGGGGGGGGGGGGGGGGCTCTACATACTCAATCATCGTTGCGGCAAATTTTTCTCAGCGCTGGATAACTTGGCGGAGACCTTGATTGTAGACGTCTGTATTTTATCTGTTCAGAAAACGTGTCACCTACACTATCAACTCGTCGTCATTCCGGAAGTGCTTGCGACACAATGGCTTCTCCATCCGAAGAAAGGGGAAGAAGTCACTGGGTGCCGTGTCGGGAGAATACGGAGGTGAGACAAAATCTTATAGCCCAAAGAAGCAGCACGTGTGACTGCGTCCTGTGCAGAATGGACTGGAGCGTTATGACGCTTACCGCGCGACGCTTCCTCTTGAAAGCGTCTCGTAATCGTGCCATATGATTTTAGTAGTATGCTTCGGTAACAGTTTGTAGTGGGCATGTGTTATCTGTGAACACCAGTCAATGGCAGTCGCAATAGACATTCAGCGTAACGTTGCCTGATGATGATAGTTGGGTCTACCGTTGTAACTCAACATATTCCCACTGTACTCCATTGTCTCAGGGTCGTGGTAATACATCCACCAGTCGGGCACGGTGATTAGGCGGCTAAAGAAGTCATCTGGATTGGCCTGACACAGCCGCAACATCTCGGATCGACGGACTTTTTGAACTGGTGTGAGCAGTCGCGGGACCCAACAGGCAGAGAGAGACCTTTGTAATGCTGAAAATATCGTACAAGATGTAGAGTACCAGGACTGCAGAAATGTACCTGCTGAAAATAAAAATAAAGAAATTGTGGTGTTTATTCGATATCGTTAAAACCTTGTGACTAAACCCTCTGACATGCTGACAACAAGGAACTCTTTTTGGATATGCGGCTGAGGCGGAAAATAAGCTGCAGAAACGTGGTGTTTTCGCGATTATTTTATCGGGTCCATGTATTAGTATTAGTAGTAGTAGTAG
Organism: Schistocerca serialis cubense; assembly: GCF_023864345.2. Taxonomy (NCBI): domain Eukaryota; kingdom Metazoa; phylum Arthropoda; class Insecta; order Orthoptera; family Acrididae; genus Schistocerca; species Schistocerca serialis. The sequence continues at coordinate 226,703,029 of NC_064641.1, forward strand.
TAGTAGTAGTAGTAGGTGGATGAAGTTGTGGTATGTTGGAGAGAGGGAGTGCCGGTGTCTGCGGCACTGCGGCAGTGCGGACGATGGCGCGGGCGCTGCCGCGGGCAGGGATCGACCCCGAGTCGAGGCGGCGGCTGCTGCGGGCTCGCTGCCTGCTGCCGCAGTCCGCCCCACACCTGCCCGCCCTCTCACGAGCACCGCCAAATAAATCTGTTTACCAGCGCCACCCTGCTCACAATCCGTACACCAGTCGGAAAATCTTCCAGAAACGTGTGGCACGTTCATCTTCCTTCGCGTGTTTACGAAACGTGTGTGTGTGTGTGTGTGTGTGTGTGTGTGTGTGTGTGTGTGTGTGTGTACGGTCGCCCGCCCGTGCTATTTTTTCTGTGTATCTGTGATACGCATGTAGTTGGCCACTTTCAGAATCCTGGAGCTGCAAAATACTCACCACTATTCCTTTGGGCAAAAAACACTGCTGGCCATGAAAATTGCCATGGAGGAGGCAATTACAGTACCATGAAGGAGGCATGTAGCAAACGTCGATTTGGCATGAAGTATAGGTATACTCGGATATGCAAATGAGTAGTATTTCAGCGCCACCGCACGACGTAGAAGTAATTCCATTTACTTTCTGGACACCAGGGGCGTTCAGTAAGTAATGCAACCCATTTTTCTGAAAGCAAGTTGGCTTTATTCAGGATTTCAACACAGTATTATTCCCCACTCTTCTGGCTACAGAGCCATGTTTTTCAACATAATCTGGGGACCTGTATGCCCTCACGGTACCCGTCTACTGGTGGATGTCGGAGCCAACGTCTTGCTGCACCAGTAACCTCCCTGTCATCTACGTACTGGTTCCTGGGAAGTGCATCCTTCCCTGGCCCAGACATGTGGAAATTAGAGGGGTCAAGATTCAGGCTGTGTTGTGGATGAGGAAGTTTTAGTCAAATGAAATTTTGTCAGCTGCTATTGGGTGCGCAGACTTGGATTGTGGAGCGAGGTGTTTCATTGTGATCCGTCGATCACCTCGAATGAGTGTGTCCGCACGCTCCAACCGTGCAGAAATCACAGCTGTGTGCGGGCGACAGGCACACGGGAATATGGGCAGATTTGCGCGACCTTGTTCCGATGATGACAGACGCCTCGCCGAACGATTCGACGCGCTTTTGTTTACTGCCACGTCTGCGTAGACATTCTGCGAGCGCCTATGAGTATCTGCGATGCTCTGGTTTTCCGGAAGAAAACAAAAAAAAGAAAAACAACCAACTCAGTGACAGCTCTGCTGGAACGCGCCTTCTTTATAGACGGCAGTTTCAAAGGCTATGTATAGCGGTGCCACCTATCGGAACTTCGAGAAACTGTAGAGGCTGAAGCAGGAATATTCCACGATGTTCCACAAAAAAATCCGTATTTTTCAACAGAAATTGGCTGAGAAAAATAAGTGCTACATTTCTTACTGAATGGCCCTTCAGTAAGAAAAAATTACATGGCTGGTTTCTCCTTCAGAATCACATTTCAGTGTCTATTCTTTTTGAGAAGATCGTGTTATGCCTCGTTGAGAAAGTTGAAAAATCTAATAGCACTTGTCGGAATTTGACAACAGCTCTGTTACTGTCGATCTAGTATGCTGTTTATCATTCTGGAATATTGTTACTTGTATTGATCAGTATCCTACGACTGTCGTACGAATTTGGTAGGTTCAGGATAACCGTGCAGGATCTCGACAGCCCCACGCGACTTCCGCACGAGAGGACGGAGACATTGTTCCCTCCCTCCTGTAGGTTCGTACAGCCGTGTCACGTCCCGTAAGTCACAAAATGGTCTTATTTGCAGCAAGACAAGCATCCACATTGGCAGTACGACTACCTCTCAAACACGACGGGTTGTCATCACGTTGACTATTGTTGCGGCTTCTCTTGATGAGGCAGCAGAAAGAGGCACGCCGACAATTGAGTGTCCAAGAACAACACTGAACACAGGAGTGTCCCCGCCTTGTCTTTCCAGACGATTTGGGTTTCATCTTTCAGCATCAAGATGGACGCATCTGTATGGGGGGCTCTGTAAAGAACTATCCTCGGCATTTTGCATCCGTTATGGGGATAGCATGAGGGAACAGTGGGTACCTATCACGATCATCTGTGGTTCACATAGCTGGTCATTTGGACAACAGCCGTTACATTTCTGACGTATTAAGATCTCTCTCTCAGATCTCAGAGACATTATCTTTCGACGATATAATTCAAGCCCACATGTTGTTAATCTTGTCCTGTGCTACTTCAGTATAGAGGGTGTTCGACTGTTGCCGGACCAGCTCGTTTTCCAGATCTTTCACCTATTGGAAATATCGGGTCATGGGTTTCAAAGAGGCTGTTACCCTCACCAATCGCCAGTTACTACGATTCATGAACTGTGGCATAGACTTGAAACGGTATTGAATGAAGTACGTGTATGTATCATCCATGCTCTGTTCGGGTTAGAGCTCTTGTTACTGCCAGTGGCGGCAGCTCTTTGTACTAAATGTCACACACTGTACACTCCCAAATCACATAAAACTATATGATGTACGAGGCTATTCGGAAAGTAGGGTCAGATAGGTCGTGAAGTGAAACGACAGTAAAAATCTGATGACACTTTGCACAAGGCAGTGTCTCTAGTAGACCCATCGATCGCGTCGTGTCACGTCCGTTGCGAGATTTCGCCTGATTTCATGCAACCCTACATAATGCATGTCATGCGTTGCCCTTTCCAGGACAAATTCTCGGCCGCACACTGCAGGAGCAATGCAGCTTTTTCGACGGGGAGTGTTTGATTTCCTAGCATACACCTCGGATTTGGCTCCCTCCGATGATTATCTCTGCTCACGTGAACGGATGGCCATGAAGACCATTTTGGCACGGACAACGAACTGCATACCAGCGTAGAGAAGTGGCGGAAAGCACAGGTGGCTGCCTTCTGTGACGAGGATATTGGAAATTCAGACGCACTGTGGCTTCCATTTCGTGATCAATCGGACGTTACTTTCCGAATAGCCCTCGTATGCTTCCGGCTACACGTTATACTGATAAAAATTTCATTCTTTATTTTTAATCTTCCTCGTATTGCAGTTTTAATGATCAGCAGTATAATATGAATGTTATAGTCACCTCAATTCTTGGTTATCTATTTAAACAATGTGAACGCTATGAGCGACCAGTACGCCCCTGATCGTTCGACTATTTGCATTCTTTTTGCCGTTGGGAAACACCTAATTTAGTATTTCCACGCCAGTCTTGTGCAAACCTCTTCATCTCTGCATAACTACGGAAGCTACCCCATGAAGTTCATCAAGCCTTGGTTTCCCTCTTCAGTTTTTACTCCTCATTTCTTTTAATTATCAAATTTGCGATCCTTGATACCTCAGGATTTATCCTATCAACTGACCACTTCTTTTTGGCTAGTTGTGCCATAACTTTACTTTTTCCTCGATTCAGTTCAGTACAGCTTCATTAATTATCCAATCTATCCATTTAATCTTCAGCAATTACTGTAGTGCCTCATTTCGAAGACTTCTTTTCTTGTCTAAACTGTGTGTAGTCCTAGTTTCACTTCCGTGGAAGGCCACACTCCAGGCAAATTTCTCGAGAAAAGATTTCTTGAAGCCCAAATTCTTATTTAATGTTACTATATTTTACATTTTTCGGCAAAAGTGTTTTCCTTATGTAAGTCTACATTTTATGTCTTCTTTTTATTCCGCCATTGTCAGTTATTTTACTACCCAATAACAAAACTTGCCTAGAAATTACTTGAGGCATATGTTAGAATAGGCCTTAAACAAGGCGGTGCCAATTCCGTTTCCTATTGTTTCACAATATGTCTTCTGCTGAGTTACTGACTACGGAGACTTACGTTTAACAGTACGTTTAACTCAAATGTTCCTTTCTTCCTGTAACTCAATATTACAGTGGAACCTCGCTTAACGAGCACCTCCCGTATCGCGCAATTCACATAACGAGCAAAACAAATTGTAAAAAAATGACTCGCTTAACAAGCGATCTTTCGTATAACGAGTGACGACTATTTAGTGTGACGTCACCAGCCGTTCTCACGCGGCGGGGAAAACGTTCAACAATATGGACACCTCTCATTGTCGGCAGCGGCATATGGACAATGCCTTTAGTACTTACTGCAGTCCGGGTTTAGCACTTTCTTCTACCATGTGAGTGCAGCGTGTGATCACACATTTTTCTAAACTTGTGTTCACACAGTGTTTTTTGCGTTTGCAAATTCTTATAACCTTCGAAGAAATGTCATCGAAGATTAAGCCGGAAGAAGACGATCATAAGATAAAGAAAATTACCTTAGAAATTAAACATAAATCATTGAAAAACGCGAACATGATGTGAACTTTTCTGATTTAGCACGCACACACAATCGGTCGACATCAACTATTTGCACCATCCTCAAGAACAAGGACAAGACTAAGGAGGTAGATGCTTCAAAATGACTGACAAGAATATCTAAACAACGGTTTCGTATTCTGGACGATGTTGAAAGGTTGCTCCTTATATGTTTAAATGAAAAGCAGTTGAAAAGCGACACTATTAACGACATCATCAGAATGATTTTCGACGACCTTGTTAAGAAGATGCCAGGATCATCAGCGGCCGAAGAAATGTTTAAGGGTAGCCGTGGGTGGTGCGAGAAGTTTAAGAGAAGAACCGGTATCCACAGCGTTGTGAGGCTTGGCGAAGCAGCCAGTCTGACACAAAGGCAGCAGAGAACTTCATCAGCAACTTAAAGATGCTCGTAGATCATGAGGGTTATCTGTCGCAATAGGTTTTTAATTGTGACGAGACGGGCTATTCTGGAAAAAGGTGCCGAAGCTTACATTTATAATAGCAGAGGAGAATACATTTCCCGGTCGCAAGCCAATGAAAGACCTTCTCACACTGGTATTTGTGCCAATGCAACAGCAATTTGAAAATCAAACTTCTGCTTGTTTACCATTCAGAAACTCCACGGACCTTCACATAGTGTAAAGCCCAGAAGAGCAGGATAAATGTGATGTGGCTGTCCAACAACTAGGCTTGGGTGAGACGTGATATTTTTTGTGATTGAATTAATGATGTGTTTAGTCCTTAGGTGAAAAAATATTTGATTGAGATGGATATGCCAGTCCATGTCTTTCTTGTTATGGACAACGCTTCTGCCCTTTCTCCAGGTCTACAAGACCACCTCCTTGAAGAATTTCAATTCATCGAGATCAGATTTCTGCCTCCCAACACACTCCGTTACTCCAGCCTATCGACCAGTAGATCATTTCTGACTTTAAGAAACTGCAATGAAACACTCTTCGAGCCCTGCTTTGAGTTGACTAAAGCTACCAATCTCACTCTCAGAGAATTTTGTAAATATCACTTCAACATTGTTGCCGGCGTCAAGATGATCGAAAAGACGTGGCACGGTGTTATCAAGAGAACGCTCGTGCAAGCTAAGAAATGACCACCGAAGAGCTTATGGAGTTGTAGTGTGTTTCACTCCAGTAAGTTGTGGAGAGGAGTTCTTCAGAGGACGAGGAGGAGGAACTTGTAACAGCAAAGCAATAATCTTCTGACGCAGTAAGAGAAATGCTGAAAGCATGGGAATCGGTGGCGTCGTACTTTGAAAATCATCACCCCAATAAAGTCGTGGCTACGCGCGCTACAAATTTATTAGATAATGCCGTGTAGCTTTTCCGCCAAGTGTTGAAGCGTCGACAGGAACATATGACTATAGATAGCTCCCAGTAAAAAAGAATAAGTTATGTATCGTGAATAATAAAGTACGTAATACTGTGTGTATAATTTTCTTTGAATAAATGGCATGAACAAGACAAAACTTTTAATACTTTTTCTGCGTGGAAAGCATTATCGTATTTTACATTAATTTATGTGGGATAAATTGATTCGCTTAACGAGTGTTTCAAACTACGAGTAAGATTCTGTAACGAGCTATGCTCGCTGTGCGAGGTTTTGGTGTATTTAGACACACAAGAAACGACATTAATCACATCGCTAAGGAACTATTTATCGTGGCGTACTCGTATATTTCCGCGTGCCTGTTTTTCTGTCCTTATGCCGTAACAAGTTTGATCAAAATATCAGCTCATTGGCAGGGGACGAGAGTTCTCACTCTCGGTTACTTACAAGGATCTGTGCGACTGTTCACAGGCCAGTGAGGCAATGCCACCTCCCAATAGGACCACTGTGTGTTCAAGCTGCACTGTCTTTATGTAGTATACACGATTACCACACAGCAGTATTTACCAACAGAAAACAGAACACTATTTACTGATGTCCGGATTGACAATTTGTTGATACTTTCTTACTTAAAAGCTATCTTCAGTAGCTTCGATAGTCACTCCACAGCACACTTCCCAGCGATGAGCGACTCAGTTCGTTCGTGCTGAAAGCACACCTGCTCAAGCTGTGCCACAAGCAATCGTTCATATTTGTATTTGTTTTGAGCTAGACGGTTATTTTGGAGATTGTATCAGTTCCCCAGTCAGCGCTCGATTTCTCGCTGCGTCGATACACGAACTGTGAGTGATTTAAGGAGTGTTGGGAGACTTCTTGTAAGACTTGTAGACTTGCACTCCGTGTCGAGATCGTGTATAAACAGCAAGTAATGTAGTAGTTCTGTAAAGTGACGGATTTTCCGTAGGAAGATACGAGGGTCGTTCAGTAAGTAATGTCCCACTTTTTTTTTCTCAGAACATATTTATTGTTAAGAGTCTGAATTTGGTGTCAATATACATTAACACGTCTTGTCCTTGTCCTATTTTTCTACGTAGTCTCCATCACGTTCTATGGCCGTACGCCAACGTTGTGGAAGAGCGTGTATTCCCTGCTGTAAAAGCTCTTGTCCTGTGGGCGTAGCCATATTTTCACTGCATGACTGACACTCTCGTCGTCTTCAAAGTGTGTTCCCCGTAGAGAATCTTTAAGCGGCCCAAAGAGATGGAAGTCCGAGATACCCAGGTCTGGACTGTACGGTGGGTGAGGCAATGATATCCAGTGCTGTGACAGGACGCCCCGAGCGTGGCTGATTATGGAGCTCTGTTTCTGCATTTCCTGCGACTGTAACTTTCTTTACGCGTCGCCCAACTGTACTTCTATCAACTGCAGCATCACTGTACATAGCACACAAACGTTTATCGATGTTCACCACGATTTCTTTTTCCGCACACAAGAATTTAATAACAGCACGCTGCTTGTAACGTGAGTCGTACGTAGACGCCATGTTGACTTTGTACTACGGCTCTGCCATCTGCCAGAACGGTTCGAAACTTCACTGGCGCACTGAGCGAACATCATATGCGAAGCACCAACAAAGATGTTTGTCTGTGTATATTAATGGCTTTTTTTTAATTGTGGCATTACTTACTGAACGCCGCTCGTAATATGATTAAGAAGGAGCACTGCAATTCTTATTGTTTACAACTTTTTTTAATATCTTCGTAGTTTCCATAAAGTGTTCCCGTCGGCTACATCCTTAACAAGCCCCGCATTGATGCGGCAGATTTATTCTTTCACATCATGTCAATATGGACTGGTATGTCTGATGGTCTTGTCGTCAAGTCGTTGACCTTCCTTTATGAGCCGTGTGTCTCGGTGAATATACAAAGTGACTGAAGCATACAGTAGCAAAAAAAATTGAAATGATGTTTCCCAATTTGCGCTGTTCTGTTTTAGAGACGACTGATCCTTTCACCAGTTTTCATTAATGTGATTTGGGATTTTAAGCTGCAGACTGCGTTACAGCTCACAAATTTTTCCTGGCGAATAGCTGTCGTGTGAGAGTACTGTAGGATAAAATGAACTCTGAAAAGTTGTTATGGAAGTTTGTGCATTATTAAAGACAGGCTTCGCCCATACATATTCGGCACTTCTGGCCCGCTGATATTTGCTTTGCTGCCTGAAAATATGTATAAGTTTAACAATTTTGTTGTTGACTTTTTCAGAAAGTCAATTAATTATCCACACATGGTAGCGTCTGTGAATGGTGAAACATTTGTAGATGAAGTTTGAAAAGACAGTACTCACATGACGAGAAATTTCCTTAGCAAGGAGGGGAATAGGAGTAAAAATCTAAAGACGATATCAGTTTCCGTGAAAAATACAAACGGTTGCTTTTCGCCGTAAGTGACGCTGCTGTATATGAGAAAGCATTTGCAATACGGTTAATGTAAGAAATGTGACCCAGCGCTCGTGACAATAATTTGCAGAGTGGGTGAAGACAACAGACGGTGGAGCGCTGTCCATAGCGGGGCAGCGTCCCGTTTTCCTGCCTGTGTGGAGGTCGTTGTCCACACAGCTTCTGACGTGGCACCCTAGCTGACGCAACTAACTAGTCTGGCTGGTAACGAGCTGACTCTCGTTACTGTTGTTCTGAAGCGTTCGTACGCAAGGATTTACCTGAAGCCGTTTCGCGTGAAATTGGTAGGTACTCATTTTAAGCCGATGTGGACACGTACTGGGTATCATACCATCTGTATCTTTCATTAAGAACACCGTGTCTGAATACTGTATAGTGTCCACACGTAAAACACGAGTTTCGATTAAGCTTGATCTTTTCTCAACGGTGTCTACTGGAAGCTACATTCGGTAGAAGAAATGCAGCGTCTGTATTATCTTACTGTACTAGACGAGGTTGTGGAGTAGCTGCTGTTTATTCATGATGCTCTTTATCTACATCTACATGGTTACTCTGCAATTCACAATTAAGTGCCTGGCAGAGGGTTTGTCGAACCATTTTCATACTACTTCTCTACCATTCCACTCTCGAATGGCGCGTGGGAAAAAGGAACACCTAAATCTTTCCGTTCGAGCTCTGATTCCTCTTATTTTATTATGATGATCATTTCTCCCTACATAGGTGGGTGTCAACAAAATATTTTCGCATTCGGAAGAGAAAGTTGGTGACTGAAATTTCGTAAATAGGTCTCGCCCAAAGAAAACCGCCTTTGTTTCAGTGACTGCCACCCCAACTCGCGTATCATATCAGTGACACTCTCACCTCCATTGCGCGATAACACGAAACGAGCTGCCCTTCTTTGCACTTTTTCGGTGTCCTCCGTCAATCCTACCTGGCAAGGATCCCACAACGCGCAGCAATATTCCAGCAGAGGACGGACAAGTGTAATGTAGACACTCTCTTTAGTGGGTTTGTCGCATCTTCTAAGTGTTCTGCCAGCAAAGCGCAGTCCTTGTTTCTCCTTCCCTACAATATTATTTACGTGGTCTTTCCAATTTAAGTTACTCGTAATTGTAATTCCTAGGTATGTAGTATTATCATATACCCAAAATTTATCGAATTTCTTTTAGTACCGATGTGGATGGCCTCGCACTTTTCTTTGTTTAGTGCCAGTTGCCACTTTTCGCGCCATACAGAAATTCTCTGTAGATCATTTTGTAATTGGAACTGATCGTCTGATGATTTCACTAAATGGTAAATTACATCTGCAAACAATGTAAGGGGGCTGCTCAGATTATCACCTAGATTATTTATGTAAATCAGGAACAGCAGAGGGCATATGACACTACCTTGTGGAACGCCAGATATCACTTTTGTTCTGCTAGATGATTTACCGTCTATCACTACGAACTGTGACCTCTCTGAGAGGAAATCACGAATCTAGTCACACAACTGAGACGATACTCCATATGCACACATGCGCTCACTGCGTAGTAACCAGCGAGGCGCAGGCGAGAATCGACACCCACTTGCAGTCGGTGCAGTATCTGACTGCTATTGTGCCATGTCAAGGAAGGTATTTGCAGCACTTGAGAATCCATATAGCGTTCATACGTCTTGTGCCACAGTAGATAACTGTGTTAGGATTGGTAGGATTCGCTGACCCGTCATGCAGGATTGAGTCCATCCACCACTGGGGAGACTGCCATCACCAGCAATAAATATCCTTGGACGCAGTGATTTGTCAGACGAATTAGATTACGTTCAATATATTATTCACGTAAGATTACTAAAAAGTTTTTTGTGTGTAATGAGAGGCAAAACGGCATTGCCTGATGAGACTGGGAGTGGCATGGACCAACTCAAAGGCATTTTTTTTTAATGATTCCACTAGCCATCACAGCGTGAAAATGGAAAATATCATCAGAAAAACCAGAGAAAGCATGTTACGAGAGGTAAAAAGTTGGTGTAATGATTGATAGCTCTCTATGGGAAGGGGTAACTGCAACCTAAAGCCGCGCGGTTTGAGGCGTCATTTCACGGACTACGTGGCCCCTCCCGCCGAAGGTTCGAGTCCTCCCTCGGGCATGGGTGTATGTGTTGTTCTTAGTATAAATTAGTTTAAGTAATGTGTAAGTCTAGGGACCGATGACCTAAGCAGTTTGGTCCCTTAGGAATTCACACACATTTTGCAAGCTAAAACTATTGCAAAGAGAGAAATAACAATAGTATTATAAAATTAGTGGAGGGTTTCCCAAATTTATCCTCTGATGGAACTCATTATTTGTTTTGAAGTTTATGAAAATTTTTGAAAAATGAGAAAAACATGGTTAACTCAATGAATAATTCAATTTTAAATCATAACTAATAACACAGAAATCATAAAATCTTTAAAAAATAGTGACTTCAAAATGTCTAAAAAACACTATTTTATTAATAATTTTTCACGCAACACTTGTTCACTTCCTTCGGAATGCAGTTTGGGAAACGCTGGATTAGTGGAAAACAGATAGAGCTTTAAATATTTGTGGGGAAGAAGGTTAAGGAGTGGATGAAATGGGACGGTCATGTAAAATCAGTACCAGCGAAGGCAGATGGGAGACAGATTTGTTGCAAGGGTTCTTGGAAAATTGCAGCACGAATGTAAGCAGTTCTGGAGTATTATTCCAACGTTTGGGTTAGTTATACAGTAGGCATGACGAGAGACATCGCACGAGTTTAGAGGTGTGTTGCTGGGATACTAACAATAATAATCTGATAACGTAAACTGGAATCCTTAGAAGAAAGGTGACCTAGTTATAGCGAAACACTCTTGGGTTATCTGTGCGTGGGGACTGTGCGATCTATTGTAACAAGAAACAGTGATTCATTCTATCAAGCGACATGTTTCCTTGATCCACAGTCCAATGTCAACGATGCAGTGCCTACTACAATTGTAGTTGTTGGGTTAACACTGGAACACAGGCTGCCTTATCGTGGTTCACAGAGTGGGCAAGCCTCTGACATCCACGTTTTGTGATAGGCACGGTCATAAGGACCACGGAGATAAGATAGAGAAATTAGAGGGATGTAGGCAGTCGTTTATCCCTCGCTCTATTTGCGAGTGGGACAGGAAGGAAAGTGAGTAGTAATGGTAGAAGGTACCATTCGCCACTCTCCATATAGTGTAAGCAACAGATCGCTATTTCCCCGTCCAGTGTCTAATTCACGACATAATCATACGAACTGTCAACAGATGTCCGTAATACCGTGTTCTGCACGGAAAATGGCATTCCGGTAAACGGACAACCACTCTAACGATGACGTCAGGCACCTGTCAAACGGGGTAGTGTTTGCCTGGTAGTCCCACATCCACAATCGCTGTGTACACAGTCACAGACGGTGCAATGTGCCACCGAGAAGCCGTCTATCAGATTGCCTTGCGGTGGAGGGTCATTGGAAGAACGGAGACAGTCGCAAACTGATGTGACTCGATGGCTTAGTTTGAATCGTTCTGTCGTTTGTCGGATGTGGTGACAGTTTATAGAGAGCGAAACTGTGTCCCGAAGACCAGGGCAGCGCCGAACACATGTGAAATCAGAAAGACAGGACCGTTGTTTGGCTGTAAGGGCACGAAAGGTACCGCCTTAATATGGCACGGCAACTGGCAACTGACTTCACAGCATCCACTGGACTAGTTGTATCGAGGCAAACAGTGTACAGAAGGCTTCGGCAGAGTGACCTTTTTTTGTCAGTGACCGGCTGTATGTGTACCTCTGACGCGTCTTCACGGAAGGAAACGTGTAGAGTGGAATCGTCAGCTTGACAATTTGACAGTGGAGAACCAATGTTCTTACCACAGATGAGTCCTGATTTGGTCTGGAGAAAGATTGTCGACGGAGCATCTAGAGGGAACGTGGAACACGATTTCAGGACCCAAACATTATGGAAAGGGACCGATATCGAGTAGTATTTTAAGGGTGTAGTCAGGGATTGTTTTGGCCACTCGAACACTTCATGAAATTGTATATGTGAAACGGCTGTCAGGTATCATGACGATATATTGAGATCTCATGTGCGGTTGTTGGGAGATGCTGTGGGACCAGACTTCGTATTGGTGTACGATAATGCTCTACCTCATAGAACACGGGTGGTTGATGTTTTGTCTGAAACGGAACGTATTCTACGCGTTCGTGGCCTGTTCACTCTTCCTGTTTGAACCATATAGAGCATGTCCGCGATACACTAGGGAGACGGGCTGCATCACGTCAGCATTCACCAACCACTCTCTAAGACTTGCAAACAGTTCTGCAGGAATAATGGACTTTGTTGCCTCCACATGAGATTGATGACGTCTTTCACAACACGTCCGCCGTTTCAGGCGCATATTGCTGCCAAATGCGATCACACCATTTACTGAGCACATTAATCAGTTGTCGTAATGTGAGAGCAAACACGTTAAGGTGCAATATTTTTGTCTACCGTTATGCATGGTGCGGTTGTTTACGTTCTGTATTCTTTACAGTTTGGTCCCACAACCCCTCTCAATGAATCAATCAGTCTGTATTCTTTACATTGTTTCTACTTTCCTACCACCTGTTTATGCTGTTTTGTGGCAAAATAAACGTATCCTCGCAAAATTTCCGTTTGTTGCTTTAATTTTAGACACCAGTGTATATGTAGAACACACGGGAGTCGCCTACTGAGAGCGCCGCGTTCAACTGCTGATCGGTGTGACCTGAAACATTAGTGCCTGTGCATGCAAAAGTGCTGCAGTCGGTTGTCAGATCTGCTGCTGACCGCTGTCTGTCCTGGTTTAAAGAGCGGGAAACCTCAGACCTTCACGTTATGTGATGAGGTGCGGTGGTTGAACATATTGTCGCCTAATGGAGGTTTCACCACCTTTTAACAACTTTCCATAGTGCTCACGACAACAGCATGCGAACATTCGACCAGCTCCGCCGTTTTCAGGCGCATGCCTTTTACGCTGCTGATGTTAGTGGATTTTCTCATTTTTCGCCTGTATCGCGTTTTTTCACCAGGGCAGTGCCTCATAATTCATAAGAATGTTCAGATCGGTATTTTTTGTTGTTTTTGTTTTAGAATTGTGGCTTGCCCCGTCGTTCTCGTCGCAATCGCTAAAAGGGCATGACATAAAAAAATCATACCTCCGTTGCACGTATAACTGAGACGTTGCCAGTACGTAGCGTTGGGCGGCTGCTTGCAGAACGGCCAGCTGCGGCGCCGCCGTGCTGTGGAGGCGCGTGCGCAGTTCCTGTGGCGGACGCCACGCGTCAGTCCTGCCACTTTCTCTCGGATCGCTTTCACCGCGTCCTTCCGCCCGTTCTTCGAGCCCCCTGCCTGCCGCGCCTGCTGTCGCACATATCCGTACTTCCCTGCCTCCTTTATGCGTCTCCTTCCTGCAATTGTTCCCACGCCGCCGACTATTGTATTTCTATGCCGTGATCTGGTTAAGATAGTCGTCTGATTACGCCGGCAACTGTGTTTCGGAAGACTTAAATCATTGCATTGGCACCGAGTTAGAAAACTGCTGCGGAAGCAAAGGGAACTTCACAGCAAACATAAACATAACCAAAGCCTTGCAGACAAACAAAAATTACACGAAGCGAAATGTAGTGTGAGGAGGGCTACGCGAGAGGCGTTCAGTGAATTCGAAAGTAAAGTTCTGTGTACTGACTTGACAGAAAATCCTTAGAAATTTTGGTCTTGTCAAAGCGCTAGGTGGATCAAAACAAAATGTCCAGACACTCTGTGACCAAAATGGTAATTAAACAGAGGATGACAGACTAAAGGCCGGAATACTAAATGTCTATTTCCAAAGCTCTTTCACAGAGGAAGACTGCACTGTCGTTCCTTCTCTAGATTGTCGCACAGATGACAAAATGGTAGATATCGAAATAGGCGACAGAGGGATAGAGAAACAATTAAAATTCCTCAAAAGAGGAAAGGCCGCTGGACCTTATGGGATACCAGTTCGATTTTACACAGAGTACGCGAAGGAACTTGCCCCCTTCTTGCAGCGGTGTACCGTAGGTATCTAGAAGAGCGTAGCGTTCCAAAGGATTGGAAAACGGCACAGGTCATCCCCGTTTTCAAGAAGGGACGTCGAACAGATGTGCAGAACTATAGACCTATATCTCTAGCGTCGATCAGTTGTAGAATTTGGGAACACGTATTATGTTAGAGTATAATGACTTTTCTGAAGACTAGAAATCTACTCTGTAGGAATCAGCATGGGTTTCTATAAAGAGGATCGTGTGAACCCAACTCGCGTTATTCGTCCACGAGACTCAGAGCGCCATAGACACGGGTTCACAGGTAGATGCCGTGTTTCTTGACTTCTGCAAGGCGTTCGATACAGTTCTCCACAGTCGTTTAATGAACAAAGTAAGAGCATATGGACTGTCAGACCAATTGTGTGATTGGATTGAGGAGTTCCTAGATAACAGGACGCAGCATGTCATTCTCAATGGAGAGAAGTCTTCCGAAGTAAGAGTGATTTCAGGTGTGCCGCAGAGGAGTGTCGTAGGACCGTTGCTATTCACAATATACATAAATGACCTTGTGGATAACATCGGAAGTTCACTGAGGCTTTTTGCAGATGATGCTGTAGTATATGGAGAGGTTGTAAGAATGGAAAATTGTACTGAAATACAGGAGGATGTGCAACGAATTGACGCATGGTGCAGGGAATGGCAACTGAATCTCAATGTAGACAACTGTAATGTGCTGCGAATACATAGAAAGAAAGACCCTTATCTTTTAACCACAATACAGCAGGTCAGAAGCTGGAAGCAGTTAATTCCATAAATTATCTGGGAGTAGCCATCAGGAGTGATTTAAAATGGAATGATCATAGAAAGTTGATCGTCGGTAAAGCAGATGCCAGACTGAGACTCATTGGAAGAATCCTAAGGAAATGCAATCCGAAAACAAAGGAAGTAGGTTACAGTACACTTGTTCGCCCACTGCTTGAATACTGCTCAGCAGTGTGGGATCCGTACCAGATAGGGTTGATAGAAGAGATAGAGAAGCTCTAATGGAGAGCAATGCGCTTCGTTACAGGATCATTTAGTTATCGCGAAAGCGTTACGGAGATGACAGATAAACTCCAGTGGAAGACTCTGCAGGAGAGACGCTCAGTAGCTCGGTACGGGCTTTTGTTGAAGTTTCGAGAACAAACCTTCACAGAGGAGTCAAGCAGTATATTGCACCCTCCTACGTATATCTCGCGAAGAGACCATGAGGATAAAATCAGAGAGATTAGAGCCCACACCGAAGCATACCGACAATCTTTCTTTCCACGAACAATACGAGACTGGAATAGAAGGGAGAAGAGATAGAGGTACTCAAAGTGCTCTCCGCCACACACCGTCGGATGGCATGCAGAGTATGGATGTAGATGTAGAAAGTTTCTGTCGTGTAGCAGTTACACAGATGATACGTGCAACATGAAACTAACAAAAAAATGGCTCTGAGCACTATGGGACTTGACTTCTGTGGTCATCAGTCCTCTAGAACTTAGAACTACTTAAACCTTACTAACCTAAGTACATCACACACATCCATGCCCAAGGCAGGATTCGAACCTGCGACCGTAGCGGTCGCGCGGTTCCAGACTGTAGCGCCTAGAACCGCTCGGCCACTCCGGCCGGCTGAAACTAACAGGCAGACCTTGAAGGAATGGTGAAACTATGCGGACACCTGTATCGAAATTCGCCATTATTCTGCTGCAGTTACTGCTTTGCATACGAATCAGAAATACGGTGAAGTTGGTGAAACTTACAACACCAACAAACAATGACTCGGTTGGATTCAAAGTAGGAAAAAATTAGTAGTGTGCCAGCAATGAAATACTGTGCCAGCAATGAAATACTGGGATCGCAAGGGAAGTGGCGTACACGGACGCCCAGCAGTGTGTGGGTGTGAGTTTATCTAAGGGTCATCGAAGGAAGCTGGAAACGTTAGAGCAGTTGCAATATTCGTAGTCGAACTACACTGCGCAAAACAATTGAAGGACCTCTTTTTCAATCCCCCTCCCCATTTTGCCACCGTATTCACGGAAGTGTCAATTTGCACCCCTTCGTGATCACGCCACATTAGGGCTCAAATAGCTTAAGCACCCTTTGCTGCTTTGGATAACGTTAAAATTTCGTCGTACGATTTTGAACAGTCCCTAGTAGTTCGGTCCTGCACACGAGAGAAATAATAATTGCAGTCGCACTGCACTCCATAGTGGTGCGATCACGGACAGTCCTTAGAGAGGGGTTGAAACATCCGGGGTGTCAGCAGCGTCGAGGGTTATCAAGTACGTCTCCCTCTTGCTCATCGCACCGAGAAAAGTCGTTTTCGACGGCGAAATGTGCGAGAATCAACACCGCAAGGAAGGGGTGGTTTCATTGATACCTTTTAATGTTACGCTCTGAGACATTTTGGTGTCGATTCTGAGCGGCGGTATGTCTAAATTGCATTCCTCGGCCACACATAAAAAAAACCTGTGGTTTCATTGCTGGGTGACGCGGTTCTCTGACCTTTATCGCAGAGGCGTCAAAAGAAGGGATGAAATGTGGGTAAGGGGGTTGTGACGACCTCCGCATCATGCGATGCGTCCACGGTGGCGTTGAGCAGAATTGTGGTGAAATTTGGTGCGAATGTGATATGATTAACCTGCCTTGCACGTCGCATGAACTTCTGATCTCCTATCTTTTTTTCGCACGTGTCGTCACCTTACTGTCTGAAGAGTAGCTGTGCGGCTGGTCCCGGCGGAGGTTCGAGTCCTCCCTCGGGCATGGGTGTGTGTATTTGTCATTAGGATAATTTAGGATAAGTAGTGTGTAAGCTTAGGGACTGATGACCTTTGCAGTTAAGTCCCGTAAGATTTCACAAACATTTGAACATTTTCTGAAGAGTCGTCGAGCGCGAGGGTGGCGCTTTTGCACCATTACGTAGAAAGATTGCAGGCACATCTGAGCTAAATTTCAAACTTATCCGCCGCAGTGGGAGTCAGTTTGGTGGTTTCGGAAAGAGATTTCCTTTAATTGTGTTGTGCGGTGTAACTTAGCCAAGTTTAATCGTTCAGCGCCGAGCCCCGTTATGTCACGGGCTACCGAGAGCGTGCCCTCGCTATCAGGCACCTGGTATGATCGACCAATGAAAGCACGACCTCACTACGGCCCCAGACTAATTAAGTTTTTTAATATATTCGCTATGATCAGCTTACTGTTATAAAATGTAACACAACCAACCAGACTTTGTTACTTTTTTCTCACAGTCCTTCATTTTCTGGCGATGCGTTTTGAGGGAAGTAAGATATACGCACACTGATAATATTAAACACAAAACACTCGCCTTACTGCCACTGTTCAGAAGACAACGTACAATATTCTTGATATAGTTAAATCGTCACTCGCCTTATGATGAAAGGTTGTTTCATTATACTCATAAATCCTGCTCGATCTGTCTCCGGTTGATATGATCTGTATCATTACTGATAACGTTGAAACTTCAGAGGGTTTTAGCAGTTATTTCTTCAGCTGCTTTCCCTAACCCGTCTACTAGTCTCAAATCAAAACAATAATATTATCACCTTTCACTAGCTGCATATGACCAAATTTTTCCGCAACATTTCAACTTAACGTAGTGCAATAGTCTCCTTCATAACTTTACTGAAAATATTATCATCCGTTTGTGCCTCTTTCAACAGATTATCACAGCCCACTGTTTCCTTGACATCATTGACTTAGTTGAGCGTGTCATACAATCGTTCCCCATTCTCAACATCATTTAACACCAAATCTAATTTCTCGAGTGAGACTTTAGCCTGCAGTCCAGCTTCATTGTCAAATATACAGAGTACGTCAGGAGATGAGATACAAGCACTGAGTGGTCATAGTATTAGTGGTTCTGAACAAAAAACCTCATATGGACATATGCCCTATTTTGAATGGTTTCAGAGAGAGAACATTGTTATTTATATTCTGTATTATTCAAACAAATGTGTTCTGTCTCGGAAATCGTTCGGAATGCGTATTTCCGTTTGAAGCTTTTTGTTCAGAATCACTAGTAATGTCATCCTTGAGAGCATGTACGTTCTCCCTGATTCCGCAGTGTATGCCTTTACATTCTCCTCCTCATTGTTAACAGAGCACATTTCAGACGAGTTCACTTGAGCCTCCTCCCTATTGTTCAGGATGTTTCACGTATCTAGTGTGCTTAATTTACTGTCAACTAGCTGATGGGTAGGGTTAAACAAATTCTGTGTTACTAGAATCTACTGAGATGGAATCAAACTCTTCTGTTTATGTATCTTTATTAATTACTTATGGTCGCTCATTGGTCACTGGCTCCAATTTAGTGTCTGCCTTGGAGCGCCAACTTTCTCATAGACGGGTATTAGTTTTCCTCTTGACGTACACTACTCTCTCTTACAACTGGTGCTGACTGATAACATTTTGCACACCCGTACGTCTCAGACGTACAAAGTACCTTTGTTTGCCCTCGTTAAATCTCTGAAATCGAGATTACTGCTGACCTGCTCTTCTGTTACGCCACTGAGCCAGGTGGCGCTGTGGTTAACACACTGGACTCACATTCAGGACGACGACTGTTCAAATCCGCGTCCGGCCCTTCAGATTTAGGTTTCTCGCGGTTTCCCTAAAGCGCTTAAGGGCAATGCCGCGATGGTTCTTTTAATAGAGTACGGCCAAGTTCCTTCCCCGTCTTTGAAATCTTCCTAGCTAGTGCTCAGTCTGCAATGAGATCGATATCGACGGCACGTTAAACCCCACACTTTCTTCTGTTACCCGTGCCATTAAAATTGCCGCCTGTGTGTCGAACTTTGAACGTCTAGCATTCACATTTTGACCCTGTGTTGTTGCTATTCGTGAGGTTTATATTATTTATTTGCTCTTCCGTAGCAGCCACTCTGTCTGACCTATCCAAATATTAAATGAATTTATCTGGATTGTCTCTTGGTGCGGAAATGTCAATTCCTTGCCCGTTTTCATTCAAAGCTCGTAGCGGTCGATTTTGCTTTAGTCTATTCTGTCAAATGTGGTAGGCGTGAAATCCAAACTAGCTGCGAATTCTTCCTGACTTAAGACCAGGCGTAAACTATTCCCATTCCAAAATTCTCTGGGTACATCATTTTGTTTATTTAAAACGATTCTTTAAACTCAGCGTTTTCCATCGCAACGTTACTTCAACTACCATCGGAAAGCATCACCTAACAAATGACGTATAAACGAAGTTTCTTCATGCTCATACCACCCACGTGGCAACACATCCTCAAAATCATTCCAGAAATCTAGTGGATGTATCTGTTTTGTCCAGATCAGGTAATGAAATCTACTGATGTCCTATGAAAGTAGCGTTAACGGAATTAACATGTTGCTCTGTGGTGTTAGATAAACTACGAAAATTTAATATTAATGTTCAGATCTGCAGTCTGATTTTCTATTGATTATACTTTACTGTCAACTTTACCATCCCATTCATCTACTTGTTTTGCCAGTTGTATTCTAATCTCTGCTTCACGAGAAATCTTTTTATCCAATTGTTCAAATTTGTGGGTAGAATCGGTTTCGACCTACAAAATTTCGTTCTGTGTATTTCTGAGGGTACTGTTCCATTCTTTCTGGTAATCGTATTTCTAACAAATCAATGTTAGTTTTACATTCTTTACAGAGTTTACCAGTTTCGACCTTAAAAAATTTTATGGATCGTCAAATTGTTTCCCTAGTTCTGTTTCAGCAATGCAACTTGTAGTTGAATCAAGTTTTTTCATTCATGTCATGACTCAAATTAGTCATTTCATATTTTATTCCCGTCTTTAATTTCACTGTTACTGAATTCAAGTTCAAAACTGGAATGACTTATTTCAGGCTCCACATTACTCACATCGTGCTTTAATTCCTCATAGCGAGGAACAGAGTAACTGTATGCATTCTAAAAAGTTGCAACGGAATTTTCTACGTTGTTTTGACTTGACTGTATTCCTGAATACTTGAACTCTAAACTCCATTCTGGCCTATTGGTTAGAAGCTATCAACAAGTAAGTCTCCTTGACTTACACTGTCTATAACTATATGGAAAGGCCTAGACGGCCAATATGTCCACCTTCTTCAGTGCGCGTGCACAATTACGCCCGAGTTGTTGCCGGAATTTCAGATTATCGCGCAAAGAGCAAATAGACGGGAACTGCGGGTAGGTGGCGCTCGGTAGGAGTGAGAGTCGGCCGTGAGACGTACCGAGGTAGTCCGCACAGTTGTCATAATCACTGTGTCGTGGGTGGCGTAGTGGTTAACACATCTACCTTGTAAGCAGGAGATCCTGGGATCAAATCTCGGTCCTGCACACATTTTCACCCGTCGCCGCTGATTCCGTGTGATGTCCCGATGTATGTGACATCATTAACCCTTCGCTTTCCTTTCCTTTCTCCCCCGACGCTCCCCCTCCACCTTCAGTTTACATAAACTGTCGCCGGGCGGAGTGCCGCGCGGTTAGAGGCGCAATGTAACGGATTGCGCGGCCCCTCACGCCGGAGTTTCGAGTCCTCCCTCGGGAATGGGTGTGTGTTTTTTTTTAGCATAAGTTAGTTTAAGTAGTGTGTAAGTCTAGGGACCGATGAACTCAGCAGTTTTGTCCCTTAGGAATTTGCACACATTTGAACATTTTTGAGTATAAACTGTCTGTAACGCCGCTTGATACCGTAACGGTGATGTGACGCAATGATGAAGCCTCCGCCAACACCAACACCACTACTAGCAGCTGTTGCTGCTGCTTTGAAAGGTGCTGGTATCACCTACTGCAGCAGCGTAAGGCGGGCGGGACGGGAGTGGTGACAGCGCGAGGCCTCTCGCAGATCCAAGCAGCACCGCCATGACGCACGTCTCCGGTTCCCATTTCAGCAACAGCAAGGCGTCGTCTTCCTTCCGCTCGTAGCATTCAGCGTCATTGGAGGTTGCATCCACTATTATTTCACCACGCCCACGATAAATTACTACTTGTACGCACTATTCATTTCACTCACTGTGCCTCATTTATCCTCGCTTCGTCTAAGTCTCTGTGTCATCCCAATTAGCTTTCCTCACTGACTATTTTTGCTGTATTCTCGTCGATAGATTTAGTCCAAATTTAAATTTAGTCGATTTGCACAAAAAAGGCCTGCGGAACCATATTGTCTTCCACAGCCAACACCCTGCAACGCCAGCGTTGGCCGTACGGTGTGACTCACGTGGCACGGATGGGGCTCGCGAGCTAGCTCCGCGGTAAACGGAGACAAGGTGTCACCGAATGGACGCACGATATGACGCGATACTAGATCCGACGACATAAGCACACATTTACCATCTTTTGGATCTCGACTTTGGATCGGCACTGTTTAAATTAGAAATTCGTATTTATGTTGACTTACGTTTTAACCTTGTCCGTACTTGCAGCGTAAGTTGGAGCAAATGTATATAAAAATTATAACAACTAAAATCGTGCAAACTTTGTAAGTAAAGCTACTCAGGAACGTGTAAAAGTACCTAATCCTGAGTCTGATATTAATCAGATGTACACTTTCACAAAAAATCGATGTTTATCGAAAATTTTAGAAGCGCTAAATTTTAAATGGTGAACGTATTATAGTACAAAAACATCGCGCTGAAGTTTCTGTGTCATTACATTAATATATTTAGAAATTTTGTGGTAAATGTGAAGTTTGGGCTATAATCAACTACATAAAATTTCATGGGTTATCCACCTCTTAGATGTAAGTTATCCACCTCTTAGATGTAAGTTATCCACCTCTTAGATGTAAGTTAGAACATACAGGAGAATTCGCAGCATTATATTCTGTTTGCAAAAGATGTACCACTTTTTAGGAAAACGATTTAGTATTAAACGGTTAATAAAGTGAAGACTGATGGCGCTATTGGCTGGGAGACCTCTCGTGGCTGGTGAGACCCCATGTGGCTGGCTGGTGAGACCCCTCGTGGCTGGCTGGTGAGACCCCTCGTGGTAGGTTCACCCACCTAACTGAGAAGGTTTCTCTGTCCTTTTGTGCACAATGGTACCCTTCCTTCGTGTAGTTTGTGTGTTGTGTTGTGTCGTGTCGTGTATGTGTTATATGATTGAGAGAAGAGAGAGTGCCAGCACACAGCCTACTCCTCTTGAAGAGCAGGAAGAGGGCTTCTGGGTCTTACGAACACATCCGACGGACTGGTCACCATGAACAGTGCCACATGTCCTCACTTCATGAGACGCTGTGGAGAGCTTTGGAGCTTAATCTAGAAAATTAGCACAAAATCTAGTGATCAAGAACTTTACGCCCCCTTCCCTCCCCTCCTCTCCATGCCGTAATAGCGAAGGGAAAGCAGTCAACAGCATGTGGCTATCCAGGTGGTTATCCTTCCAAGAACTGACCACTTCCGGTGTTGCTTAATTTATTTTCTGTGATCTGACGAGAACCAGTGTATTCAAGGATGCAGGCCATGTGCACAAATGGTACAACGATGACAGAGAGCAGTTCACAGGACAAGGACGACTGAGCGTTCCATTTAATATATATATATATATATATATATATATATATATATATATATATATATATATATATATATATCCGTATTTATTTGAAAAACGAATTCAAATTTAGATAGTATGTTTTACAAACAATTATATCTAGTGAAGAAAAACTCGGGAGGGAAATAGATTTCCAATTGGGAGAGACATGTGAGATTTAGTGTTGCGAGAGGATGAGTTCTGATCAGATAAGTGGGTGCGCTAGCGGGCACCAATCGAATGTTTTGGCGTCCGCACTGACAGAATAAAAGTGACACCGTTAGATCAATCATAATGTCAGCTGGCGTCACTCGCTGTGGGACTTAACATCTGAGGTCATCAGTCCACTAGAACTTAGAACTAATTAAACCTAACTAGCCTAAGAACATCACACACATCCATGCCCTAGGCTGGATTCGAACATGCGACCGTAGCAGTCGCGCGGTTCCGGACTGAAGCGCCTAGAACCGCTCGGCCACAACGGCCAGCGCTCGCTGTATTCACCACATGGCGGAAGCCGTATTGGCAGCAGTGAGCGGATGGCTGTATCTGAGAACGTGCAAGTTATCGCGAGCGAGACAATGGTCGTAATTGAACTTTGGTATGAGCACTGGGAAATTTTAAGAGAGTATTTATTGCCTAAGCTGTTTGTTTGACGAGTTTTTATGTGCTGAGCGTGTTCGCATGGCGCATGAAGGCAGAAATTGCAATTACTGGAACTCTTGACAGGATTTCGAATCTGAATTGTGCTAGGTACTGGGGGAAGAATAAGATTCTGTGAAGTTTTACTTTTTTGTGTTTGTGAACCAGTGGAACTAAAAATATACAAACTTTTTCTTGGAACTGCGTTATATAATTTTAGTGGCAATTTCCTCATTACCTCGCATTATAAAGCAATAGTTTTTCCAGCCAGGGAGCGCTGGAATGTCAGTAAGCGGACTAGGAGTGATAGGACAGAGTTAAAATATAAATCAACGTAAATACGTATTTCTAATTTAGACAGTGCCGGTCCAAAGTCAGGATCCAAACGAAGGATAGTAGATATGTACTTATGCCGTCGGGTCTAGTGCCGTATGTATTCGTGTGTCGTGAGTCCGTTCGGCGACACGTTGTTTCCGTGTGCCGCGGTGCTCGCTCGCGCGGTCGATTCGTGCCACGTGAGCCACACCGTACGGCTGTCGCCGACGTTGCAGGGTGAAGGCTGTGGAAAACAATACTGTTCCATAGCTTTCTGGTTTCATTTGGTATTGCTGACAGTTTTCTGCCGTTAAATAATTAGCAGGCATGCTGAGTTTCTTACTCGTAATTTGTGCGTTTGATAATAGGGCAATGGCTGAAGCTGTCAGTAAGAAAACACGAAAGGTCTATAAGAACTTAAGCTTGTGTGGCCCGATTCCATTCCAGTAAAATTCTTCTGGGTTTATGACCGCGTCGTATGTGATAAAACTACCGACTTTCTACTTCTGTTGGACGCGGCCAACATATGGTTCAAAATGGCTCTGAGCATTATGGAACTCAACATCTCAGGTCATCAGTCCCCTAGACTTAGAACTACTTAAACCTAAGGACATCACACACATCCACGCCCGAAGCAGGATTCGAACCTGCGGCCAACATATGTATAAGTACAGTATCCATAGTAGGAAACATGATTCTGGACAGTTTCTGTTGGCTGGGCGCAGCCGCTTCGCATGTCTACAACGCGATTTTGTAAACGTCTCGATGACAATGCCTGTTCATAGCCCTATAGACAAGAATCGTTTGCGCTTCGCAGTTGAAAGTTGCCAAAAGCGCTGTCAGATGTCAGGGATTTCCTTAACATGACTCGACTGTAGGAGTGCCTCAGTAGTCAACAATAAATGTGCTAAAACTTTATGTATGATGAGGCAATTTTCCACGCTTATCGGTCTTTGGCGTCATTTCTCTTGAACTGTGTGTCCTACAGTGAAATATTTATGAAGGTACATTTAATGGCATACGTTGATACTGCCGGCAAAACATGTTGAGAATAGTCAGTAGCAAAGAAGTAATAAATAGAAACGTCATTCATGTTGCAGCAGTTTTTCACACGTCAGTGTCTGTGACATGACACCTGATGACCTGTGATAGGTAGGTGCTTGTTACGCCCACAGCGATTGTTGCCTGACAGTAAGGGATGTGTGTACCGAGTTTGATCGAAATTGGTCCAGTGGTTTAGAGCGCCGCGCGAATATAGTACATAATGAGATGAGACAAATGCTACTTTAGTTCTCAGCGCTTCTGAAGCGTTTTTTAATTGAGTTCCAATGTCTTACAGAAAACCTAAATTAGGATGACCGAATGGAATTTTATGGAACAAGATTTGGTTAGTCAACATTTTATAAACTGCGACAGTTTGATCTTGTGGACGCTAGTAATTATGACGCACAAATTTGTGTTAGTGTTAAGTCACCATACAATATTCTGCAGAAAATAAATTGGGCGTACGTTCTGATAAAGTTTCATGAAGCAGCGTTATCAGCTCTTTCAGTAGCGTTCGACTGCCACGCGTTACGACAACGTTCTAGGCACTAAATGTGTCCGGAAACGATCACAGAAAGGTGCAGTACTGCAGACTGTAAATAGTTCAGTGTACTAGATCACTTTTTCTGTAATATTAGTGCGTCAATCAGTGTAGCAGTTAACGTTGAGTCGTAAACGCAGATTGGCTTATTAGCTACTAGGGTCGTTGAAAAAAGTATTCACACACCGTTGTCCGCGTGGAATAACTTTATGTTTTAGAACTAAAGATCACAACCAAACTTTTTTTTAACGGTATGAGGTTCCCTCCCTAAACTCTAGATATAAAAGGATTAACTAAATTAGTCTTCTGTGAAAAGTAAATATAAATTCTGTATCTGTTGTCTTCACTCAGCGCAGGAAAAAAGATTCATAAACGCCAGCGGGATAGCCGCGCAGTCTTGGCGCCATGCCACGGTTCGCGCGGCTTCCCCCGTCGGGGGTTCGAGTCCTCCCTCGGGCATGGATGTGTGTGTTGTCCCTAGCGTAAGTTAAAGTTAGATTAATTAGTGTGTAAGCCGGAGGACCGATGACCTCAGCAGTTTGGTCCCATAGGAACTTAACTCAAATTTCCAAAGAGAAAATTACAATGTAGATAAACAATGTTATTAGTTTGTAGGCATTCGTCTTCCGTGTATAATTTCTGTGAACATCTTTAGCATGGAATGAAACAGTTTTGTGGTAGTCTATGAGATAATACTTTGCCATTCTTTTTTATACTTCTTTTAGAGCAGTCTTAATTCCTATTTCATGTTTTCTGACCATTATTTCAAGCGTACTCCGAAAGATTTTCGATTGGATTAAGGTTTGCGCTCTGTGCTGGAAAGTTGAGAACGAGAGTATGGTACAACCACCAAAGATGAATAATTACCGCTGTATGCTGAGCGTCACGCATAGGTTCATTGTCTTATTGAAAGTATTAATCTGTGCCTAAACCCCAAGCTGTTAACGCTTTTCTGGAGATTTTCGTTTAGGATATATATGTACTAAAATCTATCCATGTTACCTGCAACAAAAGCAAGTTGCCCAACACCAGATGTAGCCATAAGCCATACATCCCCATATAAAAATTCCTCCACCACCGTGCTTCACTGTCGGTTGAATGTGTTCGGGATCTGACTCAGTATTTGATCGACTTCACACCAAAAGTGTGCCATCCTGTAGAAAGTTGCTAAATTTGCTTTCGTCTGTGAACATTACTTTGTCGTAGAAACTTGTGCCCTTGCTTATATCCTCTGAAACAAATTCAAGTCTCAGGTTCTTGTTCTTCTTGCTGATGTGTTGTTTTCTTCTCCATAACCTGCACTGCTTAAAATATAGCGAACATCCCTTGGTGTGATTTCCTTCCCAAACCCATCATTAATAAGCGTAGACAATGCAGGAGCTGTCAGTTTAGGATCTTCTTAAACCGTCGTTATTAACATATTTCTTTCTATTTCGTTACTTTCCGTGTTCGACCACTTCTTTCGGTATTAATGACTAGTATTTCTTTCTCTAAATCGCGATATTATGGACTGCAGAACTTTCCGTCTTCTTCCAATACTATCAGCTATTTCTGAAAATGTTTTACCTTTTTCTTATTGAGAGATAACAATTTGCCTTCCCTCTGTAGTTGTTTCCTTCCCTTTGCGGCCCATTTTGCTGTTGCAAGGCAGTCCACGCTTATCAGAACCAACATGATCGAGGTGAGGCTTGTCACTGAAGGCACTCTTTGCCGCAAGCGGTTCGTTAGTCGTTTTATTTTTACGTTTCTAGTAGTGTATGAATACTTTTTCCCCATGTATGAGCCCAGCTGGTACAGAATTATTTACTTTTTTCAGAAGGCTAATTTAGTTACAAATTAGGAAGGAAACTACATACTCTTAATTTTCCAAATAACATCTCTGAATTGTCACATATAGTTCTAATAAATAAAGGTATTGTTCGTGAACAAGCCAGTCCTGACAAAACTACCATCTGGTGAGCAAGATGTATGAGACAGGCGAAATACCCTCAGACTTCAAGAAGAATATAATAATTCCAATCCCAAAGAAAGCAGGTGTTGACATGTGAAAATTACCGAACTATCAGTTTAATAAGTCACAGCTGCAAAATACTAACGCGAATTCTTTACAGACGAATGGAAAAGCTGGTAGAAGCCGACCTCGGGGAAGATCAGTTTCGATTCCGTAGAAATATTGGAACACGTGAGGCAATACTGGCCCTACGACTTGTCTTAGAAGCTAGATTAAGAAAAGGCAAACCTACGTTTTCAGCATTTGTAGACTTAGAGAAAGCTTTTGACAATGTTGACTGGAATACTCTCTTTCAAATTCTGAATGTGGCGGGGGTAAAATACAGGGAGCGAAAGGCTATTTACAATTTGTACAGAAACCAGATGGCAGTTACAAGAGTCGAGGGGCATGAAAGGGAAGCAGTGGTTGGGAAGGGAGTGAGACAGGGCTGTAGCCTCTCCCCGATGTTATTCAATCTGTATATTGAGCAAGCAGCTTCCATGGAGAAGAAATAAAAACTTCGAGGTTCGCCGATGACATTGTAATTTTGTCAGAGACAGCAAAGGACTTGCAAGAGCAGCTGAACGGAATGGACAGTGTATTGAAAGGAGGGTATAAGATGAACATGAACAAAAGCAAAACTAGGATAATGGATTGTAGTCGAATTAAGTCTGTTGATGCTGAGGGAATTAGATAAGGAAATGAGACGCTTAAAGTAGTAAAGGAGTTTTGCTATTTGGGGAGCAAAATAACTGATGACGGTCGAAGTAGAGAGGATATAAAATGTAGACTGGCAATGGCAAGGAAAGCGTTTCTGAAGAAGAGAAATTTGTCAACATCGAGTATAGATTTAAGTGTCAGGAAGTCGTTTCTGGAAGTATTTGTATGGAGTGTAGCCATGTATGGAAGTGAAACATGGACGATAAATAGTTTGGACAAGATGAGAATAGAAGCTTTCGAAATGTGGTGCTACAGAAGAATGCTGAAGATAAGGTGGGTAGATCACGTAACTAATGAGAAGGTATTGAATAGAATTGGGGAGAAGAGAAATTTGTGGCACAACTTGACTAGAAGAAGGGATCGGTTGGTAGGACATGTTCTGAGGCATCAAGGAATCACCAATTTAATATTGGAGGGCAGCGTGGAGGGTAAAAATCGTAGAGGGAGACCAAGAG
Source organism: Schistocerca serialis cubense (assembly GCF_023864345.2). NCBI lineage: Eukaryota > Metazoa > Arthropoda > Insecta > Orthoptera > Acrididae > Schistocerca > Schistocerca serialis. The sequence continues at coordinate 226,731,497 of NC_064641.1, forward strand.
ATGAATAGCTTTAAGCAGATTCAGAACGACGTAGGTTTCAGTAGGTACTGGGAAACGAAGAAGCGTGTACGGGATAGAGTAGCATGGAGTGCTGCATCAAACCAGTCTCAGGAATGAAGATCACCACGAAAACAACAACAACAACGTGAGCAATGATGTACGGATACTTTTTTCCACGACTGTATGCAGCCTTAAAGCAAACATGTGCAGGACCGACACGCACTTATCGGCGGTGACTCACCCAGAAGCTAAAGCGCTACGAAGGGAGCGAGACAACTGCCGCGGCAGATAGTGGCGTATCGCGCCGCTACGCGTTTGCCGAGTCCCAGCTGACGCCAGCGGCGCACCCAGCACGGCAGCGGACGGGCCCGCGCCGACGTCATCCTCGGTTTGCTTACGCTGGCGATCCCTAAGCCGGCCACGGCCGCGCCCTCTTGTTTATTTTCACGCAATGATTAATGTTTATTTTCACAACCACGTCACTCCGGACGCGAAGTATTTGTTTATGCTGATTGGGAAAGGTGCGCCATCGCTTGTGCAATAGAGCCGTGCCGCGCCGACCAGCCCAAAACGCTCCAATTTTGAGACGCCACGCTATGTGTAGGGCAGGCGAAACAAGAATTAAAAGTTTTGAACATGGCTGATGTTTGCAGCAACCGCATACACATATTTCAAAAAAATGAAAATATCTGCCAACGGGTTGCATAGGTTTTCTATATACCTTGACCACCTTAGAGGTGACGAAATCTGCTCAAGGTATATAGAAAACCTATGCAACCGGTTGCCAGATTTTTACATGTTTTTCAGAATTATAAATGTTAGCGCAGTTAAAGAGTTGCCCACCCCCTCTTTGAATGCGAACGCCATATTTCGACTTGTGTCACAGAGTAAAGAGCTACAACAAAGGACAGTTTTATGTCATAATCGATTGTTAGCATACAACATTTCAGTTTACTTTATCAGTGAAGTTAGACTTTCTCTTTGCAGTCTGGAAAATGACTTTCTCGATGGAAGAAAGAATTAAAATTGTGGAAGCATGTGTGAAAACAGGTTCGATTAAGAAACTTGGCAAATTCTTGAGGGTCATTTACCCGACGGAGTACTACCAGCAAAGAGAGCTATACGGAGTCTGTATAAAAATAGGGGCACCTGTAGATTTGGGCAAAATATAGAACGACAAAGTTCGCAGACCAGAAGTTATTGCAGATATTCGTCGCAGAATTATTCAGAGCCAAAAGATGTCTACACCTAAATTGGCTCAACGGGTGCATGTAAGTAGGAAGAGATGCCAGGAGATATTGAAAAGTCGTAATTTGAAGCCATTTCGTGTGACTTGTGCAGCAATGACGGGAAGATGACAGACAGAAACGTGTAGATTAGTGCACGTGGCTTCGGATAACACCATAGATGTTTCGTCAGACTTTATCCATTACATCACGAGTGATGAATCATGGTTTCGTCTTTTCGCTCATGGAAATACACAGAAAACGAGATACTCGGCAGCGGGACCCTAAGATCTCCATGGTGAAAAAATCGTCGTTTGGTGCGGTGTAAGAGGAACGTGCACGTTGGACGGGTATTTTTTGACACTACCCTCTACACGGTTGCACATAGGGAAATTTTTGGTACATTTTGTGCTCAACTCAGTGAATATAAAAGACAATGCTGCGTCTCCCAGCAAGATGGGGCAACATGCCACACGTCAGTGCCTGGAACGAGTCTACTATGTCTTCACTGAGAAACGAACTGTCAGCAAACATTTATGGTAACCACTTTCGCCGGATCTAACAGCACGCCATTATGTCATGTGCGACTCTTGAAAACAAAGGTCTATGAAACAAATCAACACTCAATACAGGAACTGAAAGACATCATCAGCCGTGAAGTGCAGCCATCGATATCCGAACTTTACGACGGATGTGTCGGAACACGTCTAGACGTGCACAGCTGTGTGTAGATGTTCCAGGGGATCACTTTAACAATATTCTACAAACGTATTTTGCATTGTAAATAAGTGGTTAGTCCATTTCAGCTCTTTGTTTCTGTACTTCCACTGTTTCCTTTATACGTACGCGGGCTACTTTTTTCTGCGCCATCCAGTGCGTGTGGTATTTCTCATTCTCTTTTAGCTAAGTGACCTTAATTCATTACAGCATTTAATCGCAAAAATTCGCATTTACTTGTGTCTTTATAAAGGTGCGTTTACACTGCGATTTGTATCGGCACATGTATGAGATACAAGTATATGCGACTTTGCGACATGTATCGCGACTTGTATGAGTTGACAAGTATCAACCTCATACATGTATGAGCGTGCGTTTACACTGGTTGATGTGTATCACTGTGCGATAGCTTCCGACGACGATTTGGAAGTTTTCACATTTTTATGTGCTGATACACTTGCTCTTTTGGAAGATGATAAGAAGAAAAGGCGGAGGAAGCGTAGATGGTGGCACAGAGAGTTTCTCGCGAATTAACGCTAGAGGATGGCGCATATTTTAGAAATTATGTTAGGATGAGTATGGAGGATTTCCGCGGTTTGTTATCACTTTTGGCTCCTCTTGTGTCCAAAACCAACACAAACTTTCGGGAAGCGATTCCACCAGAGGATCAGTTGGCAGTAAGAATCCGTTTTTTAGCCACTGGGGATTCCTCGTAAAACGAAGATTTCATGACAAAACATTTGCATTGTCGCGCGATAGCTAATGCCAACGTCTCACACACGATTGTCGGCATCCGTTGTCAACATTATCACGCGAGGCCGCCGGAATAACAGCAAAACATTGATATACGTGCCAGATGCATGAAAAAATTATATAATGTATTACATACTCTGATATATATAAAACTTTTACCTTCACTTATTGGGATAAAACTTGCACAATGGCCTCTCAAACACGAAGAATAATGTTGCATATGGCACTTTTTGATATTCTATGCAGATACATTAACGTCGAAACGACAGTCGGCACCTTCAAAACTCAAACAGCCGCCAAAGAGCCTGGTACTACGCATACGCTAATCGTCGAAATAAGCGGCAGTCGACAAGGCGACAGGAAATGATAGTACTGCGCATGCGCGAGTTCTTCAAATGTCGCTCATACATGTCGCGTATATGGCCAAAAAGCGATATACAAAATGTATACGCGACATGTATGAGCTCGAGGGTCCGCATACAAGTTCCGTGAATTTTTGTATGAGGTGATGTATCGCGACATGTCAAATTGACATGTCGCTCATACATGTCGCGATACATGTATCCCAGTGTAAACGTACCTTAATACAGTACTGAGCAACGTCGTCTTACCTTGCATCTGTGCCACACACTGGATTTAAACGGTTGAAAGATGCCACGTGTGTTATTGTAAGAGTTTCTCTTGCTTTGATATTATGACATTTACGTATCAGCCAAGTATTTGTTTGCTTTCTGCAAGACCGGCGTCACCTTTTCAGCGGTTTTTGGCTTTATTATAGCTTTTTAATGAAGAAATGATGAGAAATAAAACTGAAATACACACACAAGTGATTTTAGTACTGTGGAACCCTCATGATAACATATCTGTAGTCATATTCATCATATTCGTGTAGTTACTAATTTATAGTGGTGCCACGTGGGTTGGTCATACCGACTTGGAATAAAATCCAAGAAAAATATTTGATTTATGTTGATGTATGATTCTGGCAGGCAGTAATTGTTGACATTGGCAGGCACTCAAATTTATATTTGGATTGCATGCTGCTCGTGAACCGTGACGACTTTATACCTCTATAACACTGTTGTGACTAATATTGTTTTGACTGCAAGATTGAATCCAAAATCGTGATGCACGTGAAAATAGCAGCCACGTTGTCTACGGTATCCAAAACTGAATTGAAAGACTTTAACGGCAACCTTCTACAAATTAGGCCTGAATTAGCTAACTCTGTGTTTTCTGGTGTGTTACTAAGTCCCGTCCGTTTTCATAGCTGATGTTTGGCACCTCTGTTGCCACACAGAGCTCCCGGGTTCGATCTGTTGAACCGCTTGGGAGTTTACATTGGTAGAAGTATTGAAGTACGGTCTGGAGAAAGTTGAACTATTAGAAGTAACAGCTTCGCTTTGTAAATCCAACATCTTCAACATACGTTACAAGAATTAACATCAAGTGAACGATATTCTAGAATGCTCCTAAGAAGTATTTTGTTGTCTTCACTCCGAAGATAGTTTTGCAATAGTTTTTTTCTTCTTCTGTTTTTGATGATTTACCATACTTTCCAAGTACATTCGCGAAGGATCACCCAAGTTGTCTACAATTTGAGCAGTATACGTCTTGCATTCTTACTATTTCGCAAACCTTCCAATATGTTCAGTAATAGACTCTATTATATCTCTTAAAAACATAATGTAACTATTTATTTAGAGGAAACACTCTCCTATTAAATTTGTTTGTCCTTTGATTTATCGTGATCTGTTACTGATTTTTAGTGGAGTTAGTTTTCACTTTTAGCTTTCAAAAAAATACAAAAGAGATATAATAAGCAAAATAATGAATTTCGTAGGTTGCCAATTACGTATTATATCTGGTTTTATCGAGCGCCAGGCTCCCTACAAATTACTGTAAATGCAATAGCGTAGTATTACTCAGCACCAGTTCACTATCATAGAAAATGGACAAGTTTTAATAAAATTATTTCACTGCATTACTTCAATTAATCTCACTGAATATTTTTACATAATTTCTTCCGCTCCGGCTATCAGACGTTGTGCTGTGAAAAAATATTTTTAAATGTACCGCGTAATGGCGGCTAATTGTTAACAATCAGAGATCACTGTTACTCGCTCCGCAGCAGCTGGAAACATGCTAAATAATTTTCATTAAATATTCTTTTCATAAGATAAATGTGGATAAGGTTCTTGAAATAACACACGGAGATCACTGTATACTAATATATTCTTACTAGGACACAGTTTACACCATTAAATATTTGCAATTACGTTACGACAGAAACAAATGCTAGCGTAGCACAATAGCTTGCGTACCTTATTCCAGCTAACACCAGAACGAACAGAACAAAACAGACTAGACAGAAGAATGAACATTGCATTGTGTTTTATACTCTTACAGAGATGATAATACTTCTTTTAATTACTTACACATTATAATCTCATACACTAAAAATGTCTTTTCTGTATCTATCGATCTATATTGTATATTTTTACAGTTAGTGTTATTACCTTTCGTAGATAAATCGGTTTGCAGTTCATTTTCGGTCACATACAGTCATTTTTATTTATGTTTCACGTCGATAAGGGTGAATATTGCAAAAGGGACACTACAACTCTTACACCTAAGTATTCGATCCACGCCAGAGTCACTTCGTACTTGCTGACGTTCCAAGGTTTTATACGTCCAAGGCTTTAAACGCCTTGTATTCCTGGGATCTCTTCGTTACTAACATTGGCCGTCCACTCACTCAGCGGTAGCATCTCATCTGAAAATCATCACTTTTGTCTTCCTCTTCATACCAATACAATTTTTTTCATCCATAAAGAGAAGTAATCACTGCAAACTTCTCAATGAGTTGCTTCCTTAATCTCATGTGCACGATATGATTTCTTTTTTTTTTTTTTTTTTTTTGTTGAAAGCTTCCTTACTCTAGATCTATCAGACTACACTCATCTGAGGTTATCTTGCTTACGAGAGAGATGACAGTCTCCTTCTTGTACACGTATTGTGTCTTCAGAAAGGCATTAGACCTCGTGCTGTGTCTGCTCACTGCAAGGACTCCAGTCCTTTCTCGTACTTCAGTTAAACACTTTTGGGAATATACAGTAATAATTTCAACGAAAGGAAACCGTCTCGTCTGAGTTTTCTTGATCGGTGTTTCCTCCTGTTGATCAGCGTATCTCACAACTGCTACCTGATATTTGTGAATCTTCATATGGGCAACCTGTGTTCGTCATGTCTGTATCTCCAAGTGTTCCAAACGGTTGCTCCCACTTCTCCCAGTCAAAAGCATTCTCAACATTTGTGGAATCAGTAAAGATTTGAACTGCATGATCTGATGATGTCCAGCGGGGCTGACAATTCCATGTTTACATACTGCGTACGTGTGTTGCTGCTAGCGATGGTGCTGTAGTTGCAACGTGGACTTGAACCAGACTGTGAGGTACTGTTAGTAACTTACCGCTATTTATACCACAGCTTAACTGGTGCCGGGAGTTCCACTTCAAATCTGTTAGTTCAAATGACAAATACATCTATAATAAACACTGAGGACGTTTTGTTTGGAAACAATGTTGTTGGGACACCGTTTCGAAATACGTTTATCCCGAAATGTCATTCTGCATCTCCATAGGCTCCAGTCTCTTTGCAGTGACTGTTGCTTCATCCATACGTGCGTTTCTCGTGATTGATCAGAAGCGAAGAAAATGAGCAGATGGAGGACAAAAAAGTATTGTTCCCGTAAGTGTGTACACAAAGCATCGGTTGGATGTTCTACAGCTGTTTAGTTTAGTGGCTCGTGTTTCTGTAATTTCGTAAGAATGATCAAGGGATTTCCGAAATATGTTGCAACTTATTTCGGACAGACACTATTGCTTGTTATTGCTTTTGAATCAAATAGCTTTTTGTACCTCTTTAGAATTTTAAACTACAATTTTTTGCCAATTTTTACCACTGCTGCTATTGTTACTAATTATTATTATTATTATTATTATTATTATTGCTGATTCAACACATCAACACCGGGTTGTTATTATCTGACCTGTGTCTGAAAAGTCTCAAGTATTTCAAGGTTTGGTCAGTACTGCTCATGACCGACAGTCTCTTTCGCGTGTTTACTGTTTGACTAAGGTACGAACCATTCTTAACACCACAATACAGACATTTGTTGCGAAATGGTGATTCGTGTCTTCCATTTCGGTTAAAAAAAGAAGTCTTTCGGAATTCTTTCTAAACATCAAAACAACGAAACGTGGTATGAGGACTATTTGAGAACATGGACAGAACATTGGAGTAAAATGTTCCGCAGTGACACACTGCCCTGAATGCCACAGTATGTTGCACCTGATACCAGGTAGATCGGTTGTCAAAATATTGTGCGTAAAAAATTTCAGCCCGAATGCATAACTGAAAAAATACTGTCTATAAATCGTGCTGGCAATACGTCAGAATTCGGAATAAAGATATACTTGTTTATATCCATATTTTTTTCCTACATTGATTTGAAAGTCAGGCTCGCTTCCGTGGATGGTGTAAGTGACGTGTAAACTGGCAGGTAGGCGAATAGGCCTTATAAGACCCTGCGTGCCTATTGGGTAGTTCAGTTCTCGTATCAGATAACCGCTGCGGTCTCTTGCATCGTTCGTCGTTACGCAATAAGGCGTTTAGACGACGGATAACCTTCGATCTTGTACGACTTTAGCACCATGGGAATAAGACATTAGTTTGCGCTATAGGCTGCGTTTAAGGACTCTGCGCAATAAGAAGGTATACACTGTGTATCGTACTTAAGCGTTGTGATGCCGCCATGTTACATTATACAATTTTCTGTATTTGTAGAAAGATATAACTGCCATTTGACTGTGTGATATGCTTCATTACGCGATTTAGATTTCAGCCTTGGGCCATTTTAAAGTGTTAAAACAGGAATAAATGAATACCCAATAAAAGTACAAACAGCAGAAAAGTAGGCAAAAAGTAATTAACGTATATATTACATGATTTGATTTCTTACTTACGTGTCAAAAATCATCTGACTTGGGTAAAAACAAAATACATCTTCGTTTTCCTAAACGTGACGTTTCGTAAGTACATGTGAGAACGTCTTTGTAATAATATATTGGTTGGCAAGTTGCAAAACGTATTGACAGTGCAAGACTGTGAAACAAAACGGATGATCAGATCACAGGTTTACACTTTTTTTCACTGTGTCTAAGGAGCAACCAACATGAACATAAGTGAAACGATCGTCGAAGGTTGTCACAGAGACATTACAGTCTACATCAATTAATCTATGGTATTTCAGGGAACCAGGTAGTGGTATTGTTTATTTAAAAAGCTGATTGCATTATCTTTGCAATAAGCACAAGATGCCAATATTTACACTATGCTCGACTTTTCACTGAACGTCACAATGAACCCTGTAATGCTCCATTTACAGAGGGGAAGCTCCTCAACGTCCTTGCACATTGCCGCAACACAGCTCCTGGGCCAAATCTTATCAACAGTCAGATAATCAAACACCTCTCGTCCGACAACAAGCGACATCTCTTCGTCATTTTCAACCGAACTGGTGCGATGGCGTCTTTCCATCGCAATGGCGGGAGAGTACCACCATTCCAGTGCTAAAACCCGGTAAAAATCCTCTTGATGTGGATAGCTATCGGCCCATCAGCCTCACCAACGTTCTTTGTAAGCTGTTAGAATTTACGGTAAGTCGGCGGTTGTGTTGGGTCCTCGAGTCACGTGGCCTACTAGCTCCGTGCCAGAGCAGTTTCTGCCAGGGTCGCTCTACCATTGATAATCTAGTTTCCCTCGAGTCTGCCATCTGAACAGCCTTTTCCAGGCGCCAACACCAGGTTGCTGTCTTTTCTGATTTACGAAAAGCTTACGACACGACCTGGCTACAACATATCCTTGCCACATTACATGAATAGGGTCTCCGTGGCCCGCTCCCGTTTTTTATCCAAAATCTCCTATCGCTTCGTACTTTCCGTGTCCAAGTTGGTGCCTGTATTGAGTGTATCTCTATTTTTAGTGGCCATTAACGGTCTAGCAGCAGCTGTCGGGCCGTCGGTGTCACCTTCTCAGTATGCAGACGACTTCTGCATTTCGTACTGCTCCTCCAGTACTGGTGGTGCCGAGCGCCGCCTGCAGGGAGCCATCCACAAGGCGCAGTCATGGGCTCTAGCCCACGGCTTCCAGTTTTCAGCCGCCAAGTCGTGTGTCATGCACTTTTGTCGGTGCCGTACCGTTTATCCGGAACCAGAACTTCGCAGTAATGACGATCCACTCACGATAGTGGAGACACATAGATTCTTAGGACTGGTTTTCGACGCCCGATTGACGTGGCTTCCTCATTTTCGTCAGCTGAAGCGGAAGTGTTGGCAGCACCTCAATGCCCTCTGCTTCCTGAACAACACCAACTGGGGTGCAGATCGCTCTACGCTGCTGCAACTCAACAGAGCTCTTGTTCAATCCCGCCTTTACTATGGTAGTCTGGTTTATGGTTCGGTGGCGCCCTCAGCGTTGCGTTTACTCGACCCAGTGCACCACTGTGGCGTTCGAATGGCAACAGAAGCTTTTGGGAAAAGTCCGGTGACCTGTGTCCTGGTGGAGGCCGGAGTCCCTCCAGCGAAGGTTAGGGGTGGAAAAATGCTCGCCAGTTACGTTGCACAGATTCGTAGTTCTCCTGAGCATCCGAATTACCGTCTCCTTTTCCCATCCACGGCGGTTCATCTCCCGCATCAGAGGCCCAGGTCAGGGCCTACGCTTACGATTGCGGTTCGCGTCTTCATCTCTTCTGTCTGAACTGGAGTTCTTGCCTTTACCACCTATACTCGAGGTCAATTCGCGTACACCTCCATGGTGTACACCTAAGCCGAAGCTTCGCCTGGAACTTTCACATGCTCCTAAGGACTCAGTTACTCCCGCGGCTCTCCGCTGTCACTTTCTCTCGATTCTTGACGTGTACAGGGACCATGAATTGGTTTACAGTGACGGCTCGATGGCTGATGGTCACGTTGGCTTCGCGTATGTTCATGGAGGACATACTGAACAGCACTCCTTGCCAGATGGCTGCAGTCTTTTCACTGCAGAGCTGGCCGCCATTTCTCGTGCTCTTGAGCGCGTCCGCTCATGCCCTGGCGCGTCTTTTCTCTTCTGTACTGACTCATTGAGCAGCCTACAAGGTATCGACCAGTGCTACCCCCGCCATCCTTTGGTAGCGACCATCCAGGAGTTCATCTATGCCCTGGAACGGTCCAGTCGTTCCGTGGTGTTTGTGTGGACCCCAGGCCACGTCGGAATCTCAGGCAACGAACTTGCCTACAGGCTGGCCAAACAGGCTACACGGAAACCCCTTCAGGAGATCGGCATCCCTGTAACTGACCTGCGATCATTATTACGCCGCAAAGTTTTTCAGCTTTGCGAGACGGAATGGCATAATCTTAATACGCACGGCATACTCCTTAAGAGACTACGAATGTATGGAAGACCTCCATGCGGGCCTCTCGCAGGGACTCTGTGGTTCTCTGCCGGCTCCGCATTGGCCATACGTGGCTAACACATGGATACTTCCTCCGTCGCGAGCCCCCACCTCGGTGTCACTGTGGCTCACATATGACTGTCGTCCACATCTTGCTGGATTGCCCACTTTTAGCCGCTCTGCGGGGGACTTTTAACCTTCCCAGTACCCAACCTTCGCTGTTGGGCTACAATGCTTCAACAGCAGATTTAGTTTTACGTATTATATGTGAGGTTTTTTTATCATACCATCTGAGGGTGGGCATTTAACCTTCTCTCCGAGGTCGCCACCCTTCCTCCATCTTAACTCTGTCGCACTTTCTTTGCATTTGTTTGTCTTTGTGGTCGTCATCTCGCCTTGTCTTTTTGGGGTGGACATTTTAATGTTTTGCAGAGTGGCTGACTCATCCTCTTTTATTATTGTAATCAGCTAGTCCAGACCATCTGCTCTATGGTTTTAATACCTTCTCCTGCTTTTCCTTGTGGTGTATGTTTCCCAATTTTTTTGTTCATTCCATTCGTTTTCTTTTTAGGTGTGGTGTTGGGTGTTTTTGTACCATGAACCTTGCTTGCGTCAGGAAAAAGGGACTGACGACCCTGTAATTTGGTCCCTTTATACCCCAAACCAACCAACCAACCTTCACATTATATGGCCTGGCGAACCAACTTCCTAGTGTGCAAGTAAAGATCGCGGTATGTACCATCGTAATCTAAGAGACATAAAAGTTCAACCTTGTGAGATTGTTATAAAAACAAATAGTTATGAACATCGTTAACGATTAAAGCAACTGTACACAAGAGGATTAAAGCCACCTCACGTAAGAGCATGTTTTATACACGATACATATTATAAAGTAAAAGGTTATGAACATCATTATAAGTTATAACCCCCTTTACACAAAAGATTTAAAGATTCTCATAAAAGACCAAGTATTCAAGAAGGCCAAAGGGAAAAGGAGTGGGGACATGGCGGGGTTATGGTACAGATTGGAATTAACGGAAATAAATTGCAAGTAAGGTTTAAAGAAGGGTGGGAGGGTTGTGGATGATCCGGGAATGGAAGTAAGTTGGGGTAGTGTAATTAAGTAGTTAGAGAAAAGACGGTGGCCTGGGGGGGGGGACACACCAGTGCACACTGTGAAGATGGCATCTTGTACTTATTGCAAAGATAACGTAACCGGCTTCTTAAATAAACAGTCGCACTAACTGGGTCTGTGACATTCGAGAGATTACTTGATGTAGACTGTGATGTATCTGTGACGATCTTTGACGACCGTTTCACCTATGTTTATGCTGGTTGCTGCTTAGACAAAGTGAAACGAAGTGTAAAGCTGTAAGCCGGCCGAAGTGGCCGTGCGGTTAAAGGCGCTGCAGTCTGGAACGCAAGACCGCTACGGTCGCAGGTTCGAATCCTGCCTCGGGCATGGATGTTTGTGATGTCCTTAGGTTAGTTAGGTTTAACTAGTTCTAAGTTCTAGGGGACTAATTACCTCAGCAGTTGAGTCCCATAGTGCTCAGAGCCATTTGAACCATTTGTAAAGCTGTAATCTAGTCATCCGTTTTATGCGCAGTCTTGTCCTGTCAATAAGTTATGCAATTGCGAGCCAATTAACATATCACAAAGATATTCTCACTTGTACTTACGAAACGTCAGGTTTATGAAAACGAAGATATAATTTTACCCAAGTCAGATGATTTTTGACGTGTAAGAGAGAAAACAAATCATTTAGTCTATAAATAATTACTTTTTTTGCCCTACTTTTCTGCTGGTTGTACTTTTATTGTGTATTCATTTATTCCAGATTTAATGCAGATTCATCCATTTTAACTTGCATGGGCCGTCAGTTGACGATTTTCGTCAGGTGTGTCCTACATTTTGCCATAGTGTAAATTTTTGAAGCGTGTTGCAAGAGACATGAGAGTACGCAGGTACCCGTGTCTATCCGCAATAATAGTTTCTTTGCGGAGAAAACCCTCACCGACGCAAGTATTAGCAGGTATTTTTTGCAGATGTCCATAACATTAATTACTATGTGATATCCCACAACAATAATTACTTTGTAGTTAAAGAACAGTGTTAAGATTTTCGCATTATATGCAATCGAAAATAATTCCTATTTTTTATGTCACTATTATTACATGTGCCACTGTAGGGGATTCAGTGCTGAGTTCTGGAGAGAGTTGATGCTTTGCCTACATTAGCAAATGCTAAAGATGGCGACATGCTCTTCGTCCTGGGTTTCCGTAAATTTTACTTGCACATTCTGATTTAGTTCTACCAGCAACTGCTTTATATCTAGGTCATTCCTGGTCCGTTTGCAGTAACCGTTCTCACGTACATAATTACGGAAAGCTGCCGCAAAGCGATATGAAGGCAGTTCCAGGATACTCCATGCGTCAAAATATTTGCTTCATGACCTGCCTTCTGTATTCGTAGAACATACAACGTAATTTATGATCAATATAAAATGAAATCTATCGTGTTTCACTTAAATATATTTACAGGTACTCAGTGGAACGCTTAATCCAGTGAGAAGTGTAAAACGTTTGCATGACTTAACGTTGTGATGAATTAACGCACGTTTGACAAATAAACTACATGACTCACATTTAACGGTAAGCAAGATGTAACGATAATCTAAATACGACTTTATACGGGTTATGAGATGAACACGAACGAAAGTAAACCGCGTGTATTTGAATATAGTAGAATTAAATCAGGCGATGGTGAGAGAATTTGATTAGGAAATGAAACACTGAAAGTAGTGGATGAGTTTTGGCCGAAGTATAGAGGATATAAAATATCGAGTGTTAATAGCTAGTAAAGCATTTTTGAGAAACAGGATTTAGTTAACATCTGGTATCATTTTAAGTACTAGGAAGTATTTTCTTAAGCTATTTGTGTGGTATGTAGCCTTGTCTGGAAGTGAAACATAGACGATAAGCAGTTGACACAAGAAGCCTTCGCAATGTGGTTCTGTAGAAGAATACTTAAGATTAGATGAGCACATCAAATACTGAGTCAAATTAGGGAGGAAAAAATAAATTCATGGCACACCTTTATTGAAAGCAGAACAGATCGGCTGATAAGACACATCCTGAGGCTTTGAGAAATTGTTCATTTGGTAACTGAAGTAAGTGTGGTAGTTAAAAATTGTAGAGGATACCAAGTCTTGACTAAGTTAGTTAGTTTCATTAGTTATTCATAGATGATGAGGCTTGTGCAGCTAAGCGTGGAGAGGTGCATCAGACCAGCCTTCGGACTGAAGACCACGGGAACAAACGTAACTTTTTAGTGTTGCTGAAATGTCCCACAAAAAACTGTACAAAATCTTTTTTCGTAATTACCACAGAAAGTTGCAACCTGTTGAAGATGTCAAGAATATGACTGGCTCTGTAGTGTTTAAATGTGGCCATGATCAGCAGTCACGTACTTACCTGTGAAACGTAAATTACTCAATCCGAACACATCGACGAAAATCGGATCGTGTGCAAGCTTATCTGGCGTACATAAACGGGTTAAATTGGTTTTCGAAATTTTAGTATCCATGGATGCTGATAAGACTTTCGAATGCGGTTTATCATTCCTGTTATCTGCACAGACCTCTAAGCGATGTACTAGCTATAACACACACAGCGAAAATTTATTCTCTGGTAAATGTTGCAGTACTTCGTGAGTGGTTGCAGCATTACGGTCTGTTCCATCAGAACAGTAGTGTAGCCGCGGATCCACGGTTAGATTCTGGTCTCTCTCTCTCTCTCTCTCTCTCTCTCTCTCTCTCTCTCTCTCTCACACACACACACACACACACACACACACACACACACACACACACACACACACACACTTACTTACTCGCTTTTTCTGTAGTTTTGCCGGTTCTGCTGTGTACGCACGAATCGTGTCGGATTTGTTGTTGACAGAAAGTACGGATAGCTTGAGAATGTGCGCATTTATCTAATCAGAAAGCCCATCCGTGTGGGTAAGCCCTCACTCAGTCAACTGAAAAGGAGCTTGTAATTTTTAGAATTACTTACCAATTTTGAGACGCCTTTAGTTTTCGTGTGGTTTTATTCTCCGAAATTTGGAAATTGATGTATTCAAAATAATATAGAGGCTTCTACTAAAATGTTGCTTGGGGAGGGGATTTCACGGTGCACTCCCCCTCTTCGCTCGTGGATTCATACCTGCAGTAATGCGTCATTTGGCACGCATTGGTTCTGATGGAGAGAGCATCATTGATGTACTGACCGTAACCGCTCGAAGAGAACAGTAACAAACTTTTAGTAGATCCATTCCAGAAGACCGAAAACATGTAATAGCCCACGTGTTCTCCCATTGCGGATGTTGTTAAAGTAACTTGAAATTTGTATAGCTGATAGGCACCCTAAGATCTGAAAGAATTATGAGAATTCCCTGTGTGCTGTGTTGACTACCTGCAGGTGGTCGGAAACTGGCAGGTTTTTCCGGCCCACCAGAATGCGTCTTTGTTTAGGAGAGTGGAAGCGGTATCCGGCAACATGCGCCGTTGAGAGGCTGCTGGAGGTATCTTGGCTCCACACGGCCGCACTATCGGCTTCGTGGTAAGATACGCACTAGCAGTCTGTGTGTTCTAATGCTGCTCGTATGTATGGACGAATGTAATATGTATTACCTATTACGTGCACGTGTGTTTCGTAAGAGTGGTCTCTACTGTCTACTGGATACCAGTAGAACCTAACACGCGGATAAACGTTACAGGCTGTTCTGCATTACCAAAAGTAGTTAATTTGTAGTAGTTTTGTATTGCTGAAACGGTTGCCAGGGTACCAAAAGATGGTTTCATAAAACTTATTCTGTTGATAGCTGTGATAAACCGTTTCCTGGAGTGAATTTTCATCACGACGTGATGTCCAACGAGAGAAAGAGAAATGACTTCCTATACTCATTACACCATCTTACACAATTGCTCTGTAATGAATTACATGTCGCTACACGGATACGTTCTAGTTCCCTGCTGATTCGATCGATATTATGCAATCAGATTTTACTTGTAGGACTGTGTTGCGAAAATGTTGTTTTTCACTATGCATTGATTCTCACGAAGGAGCCGAGGAACTCATTGTAAACTGCATATGACCCAGGATGTACAAACATACGTTCATTTTCTGCCTATAGATTCAAAAAATGTTCAGATGTTTGTGAAATCTTATGGGACTTCCTTGCTAAGGTCATCAGTCCCTAAGCTTACACACTACTTAACCTAAATTATCCTAAGGACAAACACACACACCCATGCCCGAGGGATGATTCGAGCCTCCGCCGGGACTAGCCGCACAGTCCGTGACTGCCGGGCCTTTGACCGCTCGGCTAATCTCGCGCGGCTGATTATAGATGAAACAACCTGGATGAAAAGCTTCATGTGCTATTGGACTGAATTTATTATTAAAATTATTACTCTTACATTCTACCGTAATATCAGAGAACGCTACTGTAAACGTTTCCAGCGTTAAAGGCAGTTTATCTGACGCGTACAGCGTTAAATCTTCTGTCTTTTACCTCTGGTGAAGAGTTCATATCTAAAGTAAGTAAACTCTACTATGTACCCAGATTACGTTTAAGGATATGCTCCTCGATAAAAAAAAACTGTCATTAATCAGCTTGTTTTACACATGTATGTACATTTTGGGTAGGAAGAAAACTTATTACAAAGAAGAAATTCTCATGGAAATTGGTTGACCAGTTTCTGTGTGATATTTAGTTTGCGTGAATTGTCCGATGTTAACACGTCGTCGTCGTCGTCGTCGTCGTCGTCGTCTTCAGCGCGAAGACCAGCTTCATGTAGCTTTCCACTTTAGGCTACCTGCGCAGGTGTTGTCATCCCTGCATAACTGTTGCAAGCTGCATGTATTTCAACCTGCCCACTGTATTCGGACTGAGCGAGGTGGCGCAGTGGTTAGCACACTGGACTCGCATTCGGGAGGACGACGGTTCAATCCCGCGTCCGGCCATCCTGATTTAGGTTTTCCGTAATTTCCCTAAATCGCTCCAGGCAAATGCCGGGATTGTTCCTCTGAAAGGGTACGGCCGACTTCCTTCCCCATCCTTCCGTAATCCGATGAGACCGATGACCTCGCTGTTTGATCTCTTCCCTCAAACAATCCAACCCAACCCAACTGTATTCGGGCTTTGGTCTCCCTCTGCAATTTTTACCCTTCACACTTCTCCATTACCAGATTGACAGTTCCTTGTTGTTTCAATTTTATTCTGTGCCTTCTCATTAGTTATTCGATCTACCCATCTTTTATTCAGCTATCTCCTGTAGCACCACATTCCAAAAGCTAGTTATTTTTTTTTTTAACTACTTATCGTCCACGTTTCACTTCCATACAAAGCTTCTTCCACACAAATACCTTCGGAGAAGATTTCTAATACTTAAAATTATTTTAAACATTACCAGGTTTTCAGAAATGCTTTTCTTACTGTTCAGTGTCTGCATAATATATCCTTCCTACTTGAAAAGTCCATCAGTTATTTTGATACCCAAGTAACAAAACTCATCTTCTGCTTACAGTGTCTCATTTTATAATCCAATTCCCTCCGCATCGCGTGATTTAATTCGTCTACATTCCATTACCACTGCTTTACTTTTGTTGACGTTCATCTTGTATCCCGCAACTGTTTGTTGAAAAGACCGGTCTAGTTGCTCTGAAGAACTTCGAATCCACTACTCGTTTCGCTTTTCTGTTAAGCCATTCTCAAGTGGATCTGAAATTTCCATACATATTATAGATATATACAGGTGTATGATTGAAGCTGGAGAAAGTAACGCTTGCATACAGCGTAACAATTATTGATCTATATGAAATAAAATCGTCGTAACTTCTGAACAGTTTGGGTTAGGACGTTGAAACTACACGGTTGGCCGTGGGGCATAATGGGAATAGTATGCGCATGCATGGTTTAGTTTAGCGACGAAGTCCAGTTTCATTTGGATGGGTTCGTCAATAAACAAAATCGGTGCATTTGGAGGACTGAGAATCCGCATTTCGCGATCGAGAAGTCTCTTTACCCTCAGCGGGTGACTGTATGGTGCACAAGTCCAGTCACGGGATAATCGGTGTGATATTCTTAATGTCACGGTGACTACCGAACGGTACGTAAAGATTTTGGAAGATGATTTCATTCCCATTACGCAAAGTGACCCTGATTTCGAAAAGATGTGGCTCATGCAAGACGGAGCTCGACCCTATCGAAGCAGCAGAGTGTTTGATGCTCTGCAGGAACACTTTTGGGACAGCATTCTGGCTCTGGGATACCCAGACCCATGCGACTCCTTTTTTTTGGGGGGGGGGAGGGGTTGTTATAAAGACAAGTTGTACAGCAATAACCCCAAAACCATTGCTGAGCTGAAAACAGCCATTCAAGACGTCATCGACAGTATAGATGTTCAGACACATCAGCGGGTCATGCAGAATTTCGCTATTCGCCTGCGCCACATCATCGCCAATGATTTCAGGCATATCGAAAATGTCATAACCTAAGTCCGAATATCTGTAGTGACGTTTACATGTTCAATAAAGTGTGTGTACGCCGTAGTTTGTAACTAATTTACATTTTTTTCATATTGTTCAATAATTGTCACCCTATCTGTTTATATAAAGACTATAAAACTTACATTGGCGAAATAATATCCAAATGATACAAGTACAAGCCTGGTGGATTTAAAATCGTTTTTATCTAATGATGTGATATTTTTTCCTCAAGGCTGTATAGTTCATTATTTTTTAATGTACTTTGGATTTATAGAGATTTATTTTTTGACATATTCGATATTGCGTGTTAAGTAAGGGGCTAAAAATAGCTTTTTAATAAAGATGCAACATAGTTGCAGTGGACGAAGCGTATCCGAGTCAAGTAGAGAAAGAACGTAACTAGTTACGAAACAGAGCCCGGAAAACGGCTACCACATTATGATAGTTGATGAAATGTGTGATTTCACAACGTCGAAAAGGACCAGTTAACCCAAATCACGTTGCTACATTAAAAAACAATTTATATTACATCCTCTGTGGTAAAGTCTCAATCAGACCCAGTAACCTTTTTAAAGAACACAGTGAACTAATCGCATATAAATCTCTATCTCCATTCCCCCCTGCGGATTCGGGGGTTAGAATAGGCCCGCGGTATTCCTGCCTGTCGTAAGAGGCGACTAAAAGGAGTCTCAAATGTTTCGGCCTTATGTGATGG
This sequence comes from Schistocerca serialis cubense, assembly GCF_023864345.2. NCBI lineage: Eukaryota > Metazoa > Arthropoda > Insecta > Orthoptera > Acrididae > Schistocerca > Schistocerca serialis. The sequence continues at coordinate 226,749,956 of NC_064641.1, forward strand.
TCCCCTCTCGGGTTTGACCTCCATCTTTCTAATTGTTCCGAAGAGCGAGCCAATTAGGGAAGGGCGCCTTATATGGTGCACTGTATCTGTCGTGCATTGAGACCTTTAGCCGGCTTTCTCGTCGTTGCAATGGTGTCCAGCACGTTTTCCATCTCTTGGGCGAGGATACGTCCATGGGTGCGATTTCCACGCTGCACTGTGCAGTGTTGTTTTTCGCTGCGACGACGACCTCATACATTTTTGCACCTAAGATCCAGCACGGTAGCCAATCCGTTGTGGTGGGGCCGCCATGTACCCTGTTGGTTGTAGCCCCCTGACAACACAGGGATCGCTCTACTGATGCCTGCGCCGTTTACTCCCCATGTATGCCAAGGAGTAGATGCCCATCTCCCTGGGGCATCAGGACTCCTGGCAATGGCCATCCTGCCAGGTGGCCCTTGCTGTTGCTGGGTGGCGCCCATGGGGAGGGCCCTTGGTCGGAGTAGGTGGCATCAGGGTGGATGACACGCAATGAAGCGTGGCACATCATCTCTTGCTGGTGGCCAGCCACCAGCAGTTTCTAAGCGTTCGAGGGCTCATTTTAAAGGTAATATTTATGACCCCAAATCGTTCCCATCCTTGGCCACACCATGGGAGGAACGAAAGGCAATGAATGACAGTGACACGTATTCGCTCCGGTATCTCGTCTGTACCAGAGCTGATGGGGAATTCTTTGTCTCCGTGAAGCCTCAGTTCTTTGTAGAGCATTTAGAGGACAAGTTTGGGGAGGTGGAGGGCTTGTCCAAAATGCGCTCTGGATCAATTTTGATAAAAACGGCATCGTCCGCCCAGTCACGCAGGTTACTTGCTTGTGACAAGTTGGAGGATGTTAACGTTGCCATCACACCACATAAGAGTTTAAATATGGTCCAGGGTGTTATTTTCCATAGGGACCTACTTTTGCAGTCTGATGACGAGCTGCGCGCCAACTTAGAGCATGGAGGTGTTCATTTTGTCCGGCGCGTTCATCGGGGTCCGAGGGACAATCAGGTTGTCCTTCGAGGGTGATACATTACCGGAGAAGGTCAAGGTGATGGTCTTCCGTTGTGACGTCAAGCCCTATATCCCTCCCCCGATGCGGTGCTTTAAGTGCTGGAAGTTCGGCCATATGTCTTCCCGCTGCACTTCCAGCCTCACATGTCGAGATTGCGGACGCCCATCTCATCCCGATACTCCATGTGCTCCGCCTCCCATTTGTGTCAACTGTGGAGAGCCTCATTCACCTTGCTCGCCAGACTGCAGGATCTTACAGAAAGAACGCAAAATCATGGAATATAAGACCCTGGCCCGACTGACTTACACTGAGGCTAAGCGGAAAATTGAACGGCTACATCCCATGCGCATGATGGCATCTTATGCCTCAACTGTCACTCCTGCTCCAGCTCCTTTAGCTGCACCACAAACAGTCAGCTTTCAGAGTCAGAGGACCTCACCTGCCCCCTTGACGACGGAGGCCCCGTTCCCTCGCTGTTGCTCCCACACCATCTACCCACTAAACCACCGGGGACACCAGTCCCCACTTCTAAGCCGGAGAAGCGTAAGTCTTCTTCGGCTTCTCTCGCTCGGAAGGGATCCCTTGGGTCACTCCCTTCCCAGGTTCCTACCAGCGGCACAGCAGACACCAACCAGTGGCTGAAGAAGCCACAGGTCGCTGGTCGTCGAGCTTCGCGATCATCTTCGGTCCCGGAGACTGAATCCAATAAGCCCTCTCAACAACGACAACCAAAGGAACAGCGAGAGAAAACGACATTGAAGACCCGTAAGACCAAGACACCTGCGGTGGCACCTACTCCACCGCTACCTACAAGCTCTTCGTCTGAGGATGCGGTGGAGATTCTTGCGTCCGCTGAGGACCTCGATCTCGCCGGTCCCTCAGACGCAATGGATAGCACTTGCACGGGTGCTCCATCGGAGGCAGCAGGTGACCCAGAGGTGTAATCCGCCTTCCCAGTCCCGTCACACCTTTCTCAGCCATGGACAATTACATCCTGCAGTGGAACTGCAGCGGTTTCTTCCACCATCTAGCTGAGCTCCGACAATTTATCAGCCTTCACCCTTTCTTCTGCATTGCTCTTCAGGAAACTTGGTTTCCAGCAATGCGAACCCCTGCCCTCCGTGGCTATCGGGGTTATTATAAGAACCGGGCAGCTTATGAAAGGGTGTCTGGTGGCGTCTGCATATATGTCCTTAACTCTCTTCACAGCGAGTCTATCCCTCTACAAACAGCTTTAGAGGCTGTCGCTGTTCGGGTGTGGACGCCACAGGCTGTTACAGTCTGCAGTCTTTACCTTCCACCAGATGGTGATGTCGCGCAGCATGTCCTGGCTGCGCTGATAGCCCAATTGCCGCCACCTTTCTTATTACTGGGCGACTTCAGCGCCCATAACCCTCTGTGGGGTGGGTCAGTGGCGACAGGTCGAGGCGCCACCATTGAGCATTTATTGGCACAGCTCGATCTTTCGCTGTTAAATTATGGTTCCTTCACACACTTCAGTGTGGCGCATGGCACGTACTCCGCCATTGACCTTTCGATCTGCAGCCCTAGCCTCTTACCATCTGTCCAATGGAGAGTGCATGACGACCTGTGTGGTAGTGACCACTTTCCGATCTTTCTGTCACTGCCACAGCGTCAGTCTTCTGGGCGCCCTTGCAGGTGGGCAATGAATAAGGCTGACTGGGACTTGTTTTCCTCCATTGCCGCTATTGAGCCTCTCTCTAATGATGGCATTGATTGATGCGGTGGTTCAATCGGTCACCACGGGCATCGTTACTGCCGCCGAATCTTCCATTCCCAGTTCTTCTGGGTCCCCTCGGCGGCGGACTGTGCCTTGGTGGTCGCCTGAGATCGCTGAAGCGATTAAAGATCGCCGGCGGGCGCTCCAGCGTCACAAGCGACATCCCTGCATTGAACACCTCATTACCTTCAAACGTCTGCGTGCGCGGGCCCGCCGCCTTATCCGCCAAAGCAAGCAGGAGTGCTGGGAGCGGTATGTGTCCACCATTGGCCTCCATGTCTCTCCATCGCAGGTCTGGGCCAAGATCCGACGCCTCTATGGCTATCGGACCCCTGTCAGCGACCCTGCGCTCTCACTGAATGGAGCAGTTTGTACAGACGCCGACGAAATTGCCAACCGCTTGGCAGAGCATTTTGCTCTGAGTTCAGCTTCTTCCTATTACCCCCTGGCCTTCCGCTCCATTAAAGAGCGGATGGAACGTCGGAGCCTTTCTTTTCGCACCCACCATTCTGAATCCTACAATGCTCCATTCAGTGAGTGGGAATTTCACAGTGCCCTTGCCGCTTGCCCTAATACCGCGCCTGGGCCAGATCGCATCCACTGTCAGATGCTGAAACACCTTTCAGTGGACTGCAAGCGACGCCTCCTCGACCTTTACAACCGTCTCTGGGTCGAGGGTGAGTTTCCGTCGCAATGGCGGGAAAGCATTGTCATCCCCGTTTTGAAACCGGGCAGGAGCCCTTTGGAGGTGGACAGCTACCGCCCCATTAGCCTCACCAACGTTCTTTGCAAGCTTCTCGAACGGATGGTGAGCCGGCGCTTGAATTGGGTACTGGAGTCTCGGGGCCTTCTGGCTCCGTCTCAGGGTGGGTTCCGTAAAGGCCGCTCCGCCACCGACAATCTGGTGAGTCTGGAGTCGGCCATCCGTACTGCCTTTGCCCGCCGTCAGCACCTGGTCGCTGTCTTTTTCGACATGCGGAAGGCGTACGATACGACATGGCGTCATCACATACTTTCTACGCTTCATGGATGGTGTCTTCGGGGCCCTCTGCCGCTCTTTATCCGAAATTTTCTGTCGTATCGTACCTTCCGCGTGCAAGTCGCGGCCTCCCATAGTTCCTCACGAGTCCGGGAGAACGGGGTACCACAGGGATCTGTCCTCAGTGTCTGCCTGTTTTTAATCGCAATAAACGGGCTCGCTGCGGCGGTGGGAAATTCTGTCTCCGCTTCCCTGTATGCTGACGACTTCTGCCTTTACTACCGCTCTACTGGCATTGCAGCTGTTGAACGTCAGGTACAGGGCGCTATCCGCAAGGCGCAGTCTTGGGCTGTAGCGCATGGTTTTCAGTTTTCGGCTGCCAAGACCCGCGTTATGCATTTCTGCCGGCGCCGAACAGTCCATCCTGAGCCGCGGCTTTATCTTGCCGACGAACTCCTTGCTGTGGTGGAGACCCACAGGTTTTTGGGTGTAGTTTTTGATGCCCAGCTGACTTGGCTGCCTCATATTCGGCAGCTTAAACAGGCGTGTTGACGGCATCTAAATGCTCTGAGATGCTTGAGCCACACCCGCTGGGGCGTTGACCGATCTACCCTGTTACGGTTCTACCAGGCGTTAATCCAGTCCCGTCTGGATTATGGGAGCCTGGCTTATGGCTCAGCATCCCCATCTGCGCTGCGGGTACTGAACCCAATCCTACACAGCGGAATACGCCTTGCCACTAGTGCTTTCCGGACCAGCCCAGTGGACAGCATACTTGCGGAGGCAGGTGTCCCTCCATTGCGGTTCAGGCGCCAAAATTTACTGGCCGCTTATGCTGCCCATGTTTTTAGCTTGCCCGGGCAACCAAACTATCGTCTCCTGTTCCCGCGATCGGTCGTCCATCTGCCAGAACGTCGGCCCCGGTCTGGTTGTACGATCGCAGTCCGCGTCAAAGAACTTCTCTCCGGGCTTAGGGTTTTCACTGTTCCACCTCCTTTTGGGCCACTTTGCGTACACCTCCATGGTGTGTTCCTCACCCTTGCCTTGGCACAGGGCCCGAAGGACTCGGTCCCTCCAGAGGCCTTCCGCCGCCGCTTTTATTCCATCCTGGCCACGTATCAGGGCTCTGACGTTGTTTACACTGACGGTTCGATGGTTGCTGGTCGTGTCGATTATGCGCTAACTCTAGGGGACCATTCCGAACAACGTTCCTTGCAGCGTTTACACTGCTGAGCTGGTCGCCATCTTTCGAGCCCTAGAGTATATCCGCTCCTGCTCAGGTGAGTCCTTCGTGATCTGTAGCGATTCCCTGAGCGGTTTACGAGCTCTCGACCAGTATTTCCCTCGTTCTCGTCTGGTGATGGCTATCCAGGGGTTCCTGCATACTCTTGCCCGTTGCGGCCGCTCTGTGGTCTTTGTGTGGACCCCCGGTCATGTCGGTATCCCGGGCAATGAACATGTTGACCGCCTTGCGAAAGAGGCCACCAGGCAACCATCTCTGGATGTTGGCCTCCCAGAGACTGATTTGCGAGCGGTCCTCCGCCGAAAAGTTTTTGCGCTTTGGGACGCTGAATGGCGCGATCGGATCACGCCCAATAAACTCCGTGCCATTAAGGAGACGACGACTGTGTGGCGGTCATCCATGCGAGCCAACCGCAGGGACTCAGTCGTCCTTTGTCGGCTCCGCATTGGCCACTCCCGGCTGACACACAGTTACTTACTGCGTCGGGAAGACCCTCCTCTGTGTCGCTGCGGGGCGGCTTTGGCAGTGGACCACATTTTGTTGGCCTGCCCCCTTTTAGCTGTGGTCAGGCGGACATTTGCGCTGCCTGATACGCTCCCTGCCCTTTTAACTGATGACCCTGCTATGGCTGGCTTAGTTTTACGTTTTATTCGGGCAGGGGGTTTTTATCATTTAATATGAGTGTTCATGTTTTATTTTATTGTTTTGTGTTGATTCTGGCCTGTGGCCTACGGTTTTAAACTGAGTTTTTAATGTGTTCTCGGTGGTTGGCTTTTCCCTTTTTATTCTATGGTCGGCCAACCACTGCCACACTCCGTGTGATTTTAATTTGTTATGTCTGTTCTTTGTCTGAGTTTTTCTTGTCCTGTGTTGTCTGTTGTCTCTATTATCCGGTTTTTACTCTGTGTGGTAGTTTTTAAGTTTTGGAACAAGGGACCGATGACCGTTGCAGTCTGGTCCCTTTAATCCACAAACCAACCAATCTATCTCCATTATTGCGTCTCTTCATAGACGAAATCAAAATAACGTAAAACTTAAACCGAAACAGTGGCCTCTATTAAATTTTCTGCTGTGATTGTAAGGCTAGCTACATCGAACAAGCAGAAAAGAAGGAACACGCAAAATAAATCCGCCTTCGCAGTTCACCTTATACAAGAGAATTACACTGTGCACACTATCAAAAACAACTTCTTCATACAATGAATAAGGGATACTTTATGGAAATTTTTTAAAAAATAAAAAATCCAAAAGAAAATGCGCACGTAAAAGTACCTGTTTCTTGGACATCTGTCGCCCCGTGATAGATAGCTTCTTCAGAGTTACTTCGCAAATTCGCAACCGTGTCAAGGTGTTTTACATATGCTCTGTAAAAAGTCCACGACGCACCCAAGCTATGCTGACATCCAATCTATGATAAAACAGAACTATACCAACAGCCACTGCAGTTACCTGTAAGTGGACCTTTGCACACTAAAAATACATACCAGCATTTGAATTGGATGCTCCGTCCACTGCAGCTATGTTGCACATGTATTAAAAAGCTATTTTATCGTCTTACTTATACAATATGCAAATTCGAATGTGCCAGAACAAAAGTTTCTATAAATCCAACAATAGTTGTAAGGTAATGAATTATAGTCTTGAGATGACAAAAAAATCACTGCAGCATTATACAAGAAAGATTTTAAATCTACTAGGCCTGTACTTATAACTTTTGGATATTACTTAGTCAGAGTAATTTCTATAGTCCGTGCATAAACATATGTAAGCATTATTTTTCCATTGTCAGTCATATACATGTATAAATCTATAATAAGTACGGCAGATTAAGATCTACTTCAGAATGGCTCAACGAAAAAGTTGAAATCAGTAGTGGACTCAACAAGGCTGTACAGAGCAACTGGAGCTCCCTTTTCGTTAACTATACGTTACCTACAACTCATCTTCAAAGTCCTTTGCCATCTCTAACAATTACTATGTCATAGGCAGACTTAAAGATTATTTCTTCTCCTTGAACTTCAAATTGTTTTCAAATTTCTTCACAGCTTGCGCAGTGAACAGACTGAATAACTTTGGGGATAAGTTACAACCTTGCCTCACTCCCTTCTCAACCACAGCTTCCGTTTCACGTCCTTAGATTATTATAGTTGCAGTATGGTTCCTGTACAAGTTGTAAATAATCTTTCGCTCTCCGTGTTTTGTCCATGCTACCTTCAAAATTCCAAAGACAGTTCTGCATCTAACATTATAATTAGCTTGCTTTAAATCTGCAAATGCCACAAACGTACATTTACCTTTCTTCATCCTATCTTCTTCGACAAGTCGTAAGGTCAGTACTTTCCTCGTGTTCCTGCATTTCTCCGGAACCCAAACCTATTTTCCAAGAGATCGGCTTATACCAAATTTTTCCACTTTGTCTACCTTGACTTATAAAACTGATGATTCGGTAGTATTCGCACCAGTCGGCACATGCCTTCTTTGGAACTGGAATTATTTTATTTTTCCTGAAGTCGGAGGACATTCGCCTGCCTCATAAATCTAGCTTACCACGTAGAATAATTTTGTCTTGGCTGGATTTATCAAGGATTTCAGTAATTCTGAGGAATGTTGTCTACTCCAATAGTCTTGCTTCCACTTTGATTTTTCATTGCGGTGGCAGATTCTTCCCACATTTCATTCCTATCGTCTCATCTTCACCTGTTTCTTCTCTTGTTACTATAATATCCTCTTTAAGTTCTTTTCCCTTGCATAGCCCATGTAAGTGTTTCTTTCCGTCTTCAACTTTCCCTTATTTCCCTTGTGCTAGCTTGCCTTTTGATTTCTTGATATTCATATAGGTGGTTCTCCTTTATTCAAAGGTATCGTTAATCCTCCTATAGGCGGTATCTGTATTCTCCTAGTTATACATGCTTCTACGGCCTTGGATTTGTCCTCTATCTGTTCCAGTCTAGTCATTTTGCACTTTGTCAGTCTCATTTTTTAGATGTCTGTATTCCCTTTTGCGTGCTTCTTTTGCTGCCTTTTTCATATGTTTTCATTTCGTCAGTTACATTGAATGCCTTTTGCGGGATCGGAGGATTTCTAGTAGGCTTATTCATTGTACCTGTGTGACCTTTTGCTTCTTTTCCTATTTAATCTCTCGAAGCTACACATTGGTCTTCTGTTGTATTATTTTCCCTCCTTTCAGTGCAATGTTGCCTTGTATCCCCTCCGTAACTCCGAACAACGTCGGGTTTCTTCAGTTTACCCAGCTCCCATCTCCTTAATAGCCTGTCGTTTTGCAATTATTCTTCTTTAATACGCAGTTAAATCTGTTAACACATAGAACTCGAATATTATTGAAAAACATATCGCGATAGATATACTGTAAACCGCAACTGGTTTGATTGTAATGAAATGAATTCAGACAACCCAATACGTACGTCATTCCGTCCTGTATGTTGCTAGTTCCACAATCATTTACACTGAAGCGCCAAAGAAACTGATATACACCATGTGATCAAAAGTATCAGGACGTCTGGCTGAAAATGACTTAAAAGTTCGTAACGCCCTCCATCGGTAATGCTGGAATTCAATATGGTGTTGGCCCACTCTTGGCCTTGATGACAGCTTCCACTATCGCAGGCGTGCGTTCACTCAAGTTCTGGAAGGTTTCTGGGGGAATGGCAGCCCATTCTTTACGGAGTGCGAGGCCTGGCACGAAGTCGGCATTCCTAAACATCCCAAAGATGTTCTATAGGATTCAGGACTGGACTCTGTGCAGGCCAGTCCATTACAGGGATGTTATTGTCGTGTAATCGCTCAGCTACAGGCCATACATCATGAACAGGTGCTCGATCGTGTTGAAAGATGCAATCGCCATCCCCGAATTGCCCTTCAACAGTGGGAAGCAAGAAGGTGCTTAAAACATCAATGAAGGCCTGTGCTGTGAGAGGGCCACGCAAAAGAACTAGGGGTGCAAGCCCCCTCCATGAAAAACACGACCACACCATAACACCACCGCCTCCGAATTTTATTATGGCACTACACACGCTGGCAGATGACATTCACCGGGCATTCGCCATACCCACATCTTGCCACCGGACCGCCACATTTTTTACCATGATTAGTCCACACAACGTTTTTCCACTGTTCAATCGTCCAATGTTTACGCTCCTTACACCAAGCGAGGCGTCGTTCGGCATTTACCGGCGTGATGTGTGGCTTATGAGCAGCCGCTCGACCATGAAAATCAAGCTTTCTCACCTCCCCCCTAACTGTCATAGTACTTGCAGTGGATCCTGATGATGCAGTTTGGAATTCCTGTGTGATGGTCTGGATAGTTGTCTGCCTATTACACATTACGACCCTCTTCAACTGTCAGCGGTCTCTGTCAGTCAACAGACAGGGTCGCTATGTACGCCTTTGTGCTGTACGCGTCCCTTCACGTTTCCACTTCACTATCACATCGGAAACGGTGGACCTAGGGATGTGTAGGAGTGTGGAAATCTCGCGTACAGACGTATGACACAAGTGACACCCAATCACCTGACCACGTTCAAAGTCCGTGAGTTCCGCGGAGCACCCCATTCTGCTCTCTCACGATGTCGAATGACTACTGACGTCGCTGATATGGAGTACCTGGCAGTGGGTGGCAGCACAATGCACCTAATGTAAAAATAGTTGGTTTTTGGGGGTGTCCCGATATTTTTGATCACGTAGTGTAGGCATGTGTATTCAAATACAGAGATACGTAAACAGGCAGAATACGGCGTTGCGGTCAGCAACACCTACATAAAACAAGTGTCTGGCGCAGTTACATTGGTTGCTGCTGCTACAATGGCAGGTCATCAAGATTTAAGTGAGTTTGAACAGGTGTTACAGTCTGCATACGAGCGATGGGACACAGCATCTCCGAGATAGCGATGAAGTGCACATTTTCCTGTACGACCATGTCACGATTGTACCGTGAATATAAGAAATCTGGTGAAACATCGAATCTCCGACGTCGCTGCGGTAGGAAAAAGATCTTGCAAGAACGGGACCAACGACGACTGTAGTGAATCGTTCAAAGTGACAGAAGTGCAACCTTTCCGCAGATTGCTGCATATTTCAATGTTGGGCCATCAACAAGTGTCAGCCTGCGAACCATTCAACGAAACATCATCAATATGGGCTTTTGAAGCTGAAGACCGACTCTAGTACCCTTGATGACTGTACGACTCAAAGCTTCACGCCTCGCCTGGGCCCGTCAACACCGACATTGGACTGGTGATGACTGGAAACATGTTACTTGGTCGGACGAGTCTCGTTTCAAATTGTATCGAGCGGATGGACGTGTACTGGTATGGGGACAACCTCATGAATCCATGGACCCTGCATGTCAGCAGGGGATTGTTCAAGCTGGTGGAGGCTCTGTAATGGTGTGGGGCGTGTGCAGTTGGAGTGATATGGGACTGACTAGATACGATTCTGACAGGTGACACGTAGGTAAGCATTCTGTATGATCAGCTGCATCCATTCATGTCCATTGTGCATTCTGACGGACTTTGGATGTGTGGGGTGTTGCATTGTCCTGCTGGAATTGACAGACTTGCTACAGAGTGGCTCCAGGAACACTGAGTTTAAACACTTTCGCTGGCCACTAAACGTCCCCGACATGAACGTTATTGAGCATACCTGGGATGCCTTGCAACGTGCTGTTCAGAAGAGATCTTCATCCCATCGTACTCTTACGGATTTATGGCCAGCCCTGCAGGATTCATGGTGTCAATTCCCTTCAGCACTAATTCAGACATTAGCCGAGTCCATGCCATGTCGTGTTGCGGCACTTCTGCATACTCGCGGGAGTCCTACGCGATATTAGGCAAGTGTACCAGTTTTTTTGGCTGTTCAGTGAATTAACTGTGGTTCATTAGTTATCATAACAACACAGTAATTTTGCTAACAGAAAAACTGAGTAGATGATATAGAAGACGTGTACCTAATGCTGGCATATTAAACACTTCGAAACGCAACACTTGAAATTTATATTTACATTACGTCATGATAGGTTGTCAACAATTTATTGCTTTTACGCTACAGAAGAGAACGATGATAATCATATGTGAAATAAATATCAACGAAAGTAAGTAATATGAAGTATAGTTAAAATGCAGAGAACATTTTAAAATACTGCAAATTTAGTGCTCTTTGGAATATTTGGCCACATGAGGAGGAAATACTTAGCAGACAAGCACCACTCAAGAAGTTCGGTGAAGTGCTCAGTGATAAATAAGCAGTGTATACTTTCCGTCAACGACATATTTTACCCTGGGGTCTGGTGTACTGGTGATTCTGTACCTATGTGTGTGCGGGTGGTTTTTTTTTTATTAAAGTCTTCAATCTGAATCTAAATAACAGACAGGCAGTATCACAATCAAGAGTGAATACAGACTCAGCTAAAAGAATGCCATTCGAAGCGAAAACGTTCCAGTAAACATGGGTCTGAAATTGAGTCGTTCACAAGATAATGGCGATGTGTGGGTAAGAGCCGCTACTGACTCAGTTTGAAATGTTGTCGCAGGTAGTACTGATGATCTATTTGAAATACGAACATTTCGATTAATTCCCTGCGAAATTGGGCTCAAATTTCACCAGGTTCTACCTTAACAAGAAATAAAATAGTGCTTCGGCGCGTTACGTGTCACTGCGTACTCGTACCTGTAAAATGTGTCCCAGTGTCGTCCACGCCGTAGGATGCGATACAGCACTCGTCTTTGCAGTAATTTACGACTTCTTTCACGCACCCGCAGATCATCTTGTAATTATTGACTAGACTGAACAACACAGTAGCGAAGTGAAATCAGTTTACTAGATTAAAATTATCAGAAGTAATGTATGGCAAATGTAATGCATTATTGGGATTTAAAAGGATGAGTTTTAATGTCTGAATAAAAATTTGCACTTATACACATCACATCATAGCATAACATTTCGGGTTACAAATCATTTGACCTAGTATGGCTGCAAGTTGCTCTAGTTCATAAGCGACATCAACATTCAGTTATCAGTGATAGAGTTAATTTCTGAATGAATTTAGCAGCTATAAAATCCCTTCCCCCTTCAGAATTATAAGCTACATCACAATAAAAGTTATTATGCAAACAGTTCCACACATCATTGTGGGAGAAAAGAAACGTGATGACGACCAGACGAGAGTTTTGTACAACCATAGAAAATACGGATACAACAATCACAACTGTGAAGTCCATATGTGAAAGGAGAAATGCAAACCATATGCGGGTTTTCCACTGTATCAGCAAATATTGCACATTAAAATAAGTTAGCGAAGCTATTGAAGAAACGTACATGCCGTGTTCAACGTCTTAAAATCCTTTAGGATGTATGACAACGAACGTAAAAAATTTACAGCAAGTGTGCCCTAACACCATTAACTGGGGATGTCTTAGAGTCGATCGGATATGTTTTTCGCTGGCGTTCCGTTGACACTGTAGGAGAATACCGCCCTTGCGGGCAGACGTGTGGCGTCTGCGGAAGCTAAAAGCGGGTACGCCCGCATGCGCGAGTGCCGCTGTTTTTCGCGACGACGGCGGCGATGGCAGCGCCGCGGCGGTCGGACGCCGTACTGCGCGGCGCGGCAGACGTGAGATGGGCGAGCGGCCTTCAGTGTGGGCGCAGCGCCAGAGCGGTGCGGACCGTGATCATGGTGAGGTGATAGGTGCGGCATGGAGACAGCGGCGATGCTCAGGTCGCTGTTAGGATCCCCCCATCACTCGCCCTCCGCCGGCAGCGAGGGCGGCTCTGGGTCCGGCGTGACGGCCGCGCAGGTCGTGGAGCTGCCCGCTGCCGCGGGGGCCAGACTTTCGTTGCTCGACTCCTGCCACCGCAAGATCCGTCTGCTGGGCGGCGGGCCCGTCGCCTTCCTCGGAGGACTCGTCGCGTGAGTACCGTTGCGACATGTGTCTCATCGTCTTACGCCGAGCTTCGAGGATATATGACACTTGACATTCACCTCGATCGTTTGGTACTGTCTTGTCTTTTGCAAAGAGGAAGAAAAAGAGATTAAACATTACAAACATCCTGCATACATTTGCCAATTTCCTATATTTCGGTGGGAGTGTGAAAGGGTCTTGCGATTGTCTTGTAATAACAGACAACCAAAAAAACAAGAGTGCCAGGCTATAGTGATTTGTGTTGGTGTTTGTAAAAGTTGCTTACATTTATTTTTATGAACTACATTATCTGGAAAAGCTAAATTCACTGTGTCACGTAATGGCAAAGAAAGACTTAAGTGATACACAGAGATGGCAATTGAAATTAATTCCGTTACTGCATTCGTTCAGTCGTATGTAGTTGTAATTAAAGAAAGCAATTTCCTAATTCATTCTCTCTCTCTCTCTCTCTCTCTGTGTGTGTGTGTGTGTGTGTGTGTGTGTGTGTGTGTGTGTGTTTAAGATTCAGATCATTTGGTAAAACAGTCACTAAATGTGAGGAGGGATGAAATATTTCAGTTTGTTTTTACTTCAGCCATGGGCTATTAATTTGCTCTTTTGGTTAACAAACATTGGGGTATGTAACTAATAACCACCGCCATTGTAACCACATTGAGGTAGCGTGCAGCCGTGTGAAGATTAATACTGGTATTATGTTATAAGTAATTGATAAAAGAAACAACGTAGGTTATGTCCTTTTTTTAGTTCATCCATGCTCGCTCTGTAGTTCTTAATTTTGGTAAAAAATACAAAGGTAGGCAAACAGTAACCGATTGCTATTAAACGAATATGTACTCAGTAAGAGTAGATCGATGGCACAGTGTTTGGTTTCCTGAGCGCTGAAGCAGTTCAAACAACGCGCAGCGTGGAAGCCGCTCCTGTGGATCTGACGAACTGTGTGTGATGTGTACGGCGAGCTGGAAGCTGTTCCCCCGCACATGTTTCGGCAAGACGAAGGGGGGGGAGACACTTTGGAGAGGCGGCCCTCGAGTCCAGTGCTTGACCCGAATCGATTGCCACTTTGTATGAGGCGCGCCGTGTAGCACCGCGGGTCACGCCACACGTCACGGGATTCGTACGCAGCTGCCGCCTCAGCTGAGATAACGCCTGGCGCAATCTGCGGGAAAGTGAGCTCTGCCGCGTCGGGACTGGACCGCGCCGGGCCGACTGTAGCCGAGCCGCCCCGAGCCCACTTTTTGTTTATTGTCGTCCAATGAGGTCGCACCGGCAGCTCTGACGTCACTCCAACGAGCGAGTCGAGGCGAACGTTGGCCGCGAGCGCGCGCGCCAGCCAGCCTGGTTTCTTCGTTTTCCTTTGCTTCCTGGTGGCGAGTGACTCACTGTGCGCCGAGACCCGCACAGCTGACCGCGCTCCGCTGTTGCCAACTCGGGGAAACGTTTCGCTAATCGTCCGGTTCGTCTTGCCGGCCCTGCGGCGTGGCAGTCTCGTCCTTACGCAAGATATGCGACTTGCTTGTTTTCTCTTTTAACCTTCTGCGTCGCACGCGCGCGTCAGCCTTTTAGCTTCGGAACGAAAATACGACTCGTAACGAAAATACGACTCGTCTTGCCCATAGCGAGGAGAGTGCGTTGCAGAGGTGTTAGTTGCTTCCTTAGCCCAGTGTTAACAGCTACATCACTGCGAAAACTCGTGCTAGTAGTTTATGGCAGGAATGAGTGTCGTCCGATAAACCAGTGGTTTACATGACGTCACATAGCTGCGTAGACCCGGGCGGTTTGTATTCGTATCCCCCCTCCCCAGTATGTTATAGCCTGCCTGAAGTGTCTTGTCAGCTTCCCATGACAGGATAGGTGGTGCAAACTTGGATGTACCTAATTTTTACCATATTCCCGCAGCAAGAGATCGACGATAGTACTGTTTTATGTAAATAGGCAACGTTAATTCACGATATCCGTGGTCCGAATAAAACCAGCAGGTTCAATATGTCAGAGGTTTCCTGGCGTGCTTCTAAGCCGTGTACACGTCTAAAGGAAAATAGCTCGCATGATTTACGAGGAAGTGTTTATTGTTAGAGGAAACACTATGTTAAAATATTGATTCGTGAATCTGGCCGGACATGGAAATGCAGTTTCTAAGTTAAATTGTTGTGCAAAATTCCATCAAACAATAAAGTAGCGTTACCATTACGAAATATCTTTCGTTAACTGTCATATGAACGTCACGGAAGTTCACATTGGGCATGTATCTTGCCACTGCTGCACGTTCTCTTTGTTTCGGCACAAATGGCAGATGATTGCTTACTTATTTATATACAGCAGAATGAATTTTTCACTTTGCATGTCGTCGTTCCCGCTAACACATTGTCCAGTTTGTTCCTTAAGTGTATTAGTGTTAAGTATAGTAGTGATTTGGAAGAGAGAGCATGCGAGGTGAGTTTAGCGACTTTGACGCATTCGATGTTTGTAGAAGGCACAATAAAGGGAGTTATCTCTTTGTCACCTTCGGAAAGTGCCATTTCGTTTTTTCATTGTATACTCTCTTCCTGTAATAGTATTTTGTCAAAATATGTAATCCTGCTTCCTTCAGTACGAATCGCAAACTGCCAATTCATCGTTTGATTATGCAGAGAAGGCTTTGACAGCCAGTGTTTACATTCATTGTGTGAGTCATCTAGAGGTTTCTTTCCCCTAACGATTCTTTTTATATCCACTGATGATTATTACGACGCGCAACGTTAGGCACAGAAGCAGGTCTTAGGCCCTTGTGTAATGCCCGTATAGTTAAAAGTCAACAAGGACTTGGTTTGGTTTTCATAATTTGACGTGGCTATTGTGTCACACCATACTCAGTTATCATCACTCTGATTTCCACTTCTCCGTATACATTTTTTTCGTTGTTGTCTGAAATGACCAGTGCGTTTACTCGAATTTAGAATTAATTTTTTTTGTCATAATTGGCGACACATTCTCCAATGTTCGCAGCGTTGTGTTTTGTATCGCTATCATTACTTCATGCCCTGTCAGTCAGGAAAAATGGCCCGAACCGGTTGCTTGGGACAGGGTCGTGAGATAGATATATTTTAAGCTGGACATCATTGTCCACAACATGTTAAACGGGAAGGCTGTATCGGTTATGAAATAGTAATGTGTGTAAAGTAATTTTTATTACAAAATAATTCTAATTGGTTAGTAAATTGGTATAAACTTATTCTTGCCCACCGGCTCAAGAATCTGTCATCTTATTGCTTCCTGAAACCTGCTGCTTGTTTCAGATTCGTTGATTCAACTGTCCTCAGCCTTAAATCTTCACGGCTTTCATAAAATCATGATAATGATGATGTTTACTCGCTTTCATTTTTCTCTTATTGAACACACTTTTTCAGTTGCTCCTGATATTTGTACACTAGATTTAAGAACTCATCGTTACTGCGCTGGACGTAACGTCAAGAACAGAAAAGTTTCTTCGACCACGGTCATACAACTTGAAGACTCGTTAGCAACTATGACATCCGGTCGTGAAAGGCTTAATTGTGTGATCATGAGAGTACAGTACTTTTTACTATACATCATTGAATGTTCTCGGAAAAAATAATTATTAAGACACAAAGGAATTACAGGCGTTGGCTGCAAGTGGGCATTTATTTAAATCGAGGGAGAAAGGTGAAAATTCGTGACGAACCAGGATTCGAACTCGGTTCTCCTGCTTATGAGGCAAATGACTAAGCCAACCGGATAAAGTAATCATTGCAACCACACGGACTACCCTAGCAAGCTTCAGCTTCCCGACAGACCCAACTTCTCAACTTATCCACACACTACTAATGTAGTGACCCTTTCCCATTATCCTCATTACTCGCAGCATTTCGCCGATTCCTGTAAGAGTTCGATCGGTTTTCCATACAGGTTTAAATTTACAATCTAATGTACTTCTTGGAACAGAATATTTCTACCTCACTTGCCTGGTTGTCATTCCAGGATGCTTGAGTTGTTCTGCTGCAGTTTCTTTCATGTAATATTCATTCCATTTATGACCTTACATCTTTGCCTGTTAAAGCACAAATCGTGAAAATTAGTTATACTGTTTATTTTGTCCGGGTACTCTTCTTGTTCCGCCATACTTCACATAGCAGTGGCGCGACAGGTGCTTCCACTTATCGCACGGTTTAGAAGTAGCTCTTGTCCGATACTACCCGACTTTCTGCTATAAGTGTCTGTATAATTGCCAGTGAGAAAATTGAGACCGCGTCAACTGATCTTCTTAGACATTCGCTGCCGCTCATAGAGGCCGTGAATTCCGGATGAAAGGTGTATCGTCCCGAGTGGTTGGTTGATCCAGGCTGTTTCCTCCAGCCGGAGCTGGTGCTTCGCGAGCGGCCAGATATTTGTAGCCATGCGGGAACGCTCCTGCCCTCTTAATTGACGATGCCGTCGGAGCCACCAGCCGGCACATTAGCCGGTCGCTAGCTCTAATTAAATTTCTCTATCCCCCTCTCTCGTACGTCAATTCATGGAGGAAACTGGCGCAAATCCCAGGCACTGGCGACAGGACAGAGGATCGAAAAATAGCCTCACCCAACAGGACAGGTAAGCGATAATACAGTATTTATAGCTTTGTACTCGGTAACTGTCAAGGTAAATTACTATAATTTGCTTTGCAACAGTATTATGTGACTTGGAAATACATTCACTTCATCAAGTAGTCCCTTATTGGGGGATATTCGAGCTAATTATTCTTCTAAAGCAAGCACATATTGTTTTTAGACTGTTTCTGGAGGTAACTGACGTGCCACCGAGTATTGTTGGAAGCAAAATAACACGTTCTGAGATTCAGTGGCAGTTTACTAATATTTGAAACTACCTACATGGGAACAGTGAACGTAATAGGTCTGCAGTTGCTTTTTTTTATTTTATTTTTTATTTTTTTTTTTACAAGCTATCTTTAGAAATGCTATAACCCATCTTCAGTTAAATTTGCTGCTTGTGTTGCGCGATCTTGTATTGTTAATCCGATCCGTGTATAGCGAAAGCCGTTGACAGTGTAAGATACAGATGAAATTTGCTTTGGTAATCAGCTGATCAACGGCGTCACCTTGAAGCACCGTTTCGACAAGTAGCCTAGTCATCGTCTTTATGCTCGAAGAGGGGCAATAAACTTCTCTAAATATTACTTCAGTTCGACGCCGTCAATAGGATTATAACACAAGATATCACCAGTAATGTCCGCCCAGTCCTTAGTAATTGTTCTTGCCATTGCGCGTTAATGGATATCATTTATTACCGGGGACACCTCGTACAGAACACTAAGTCTTGTGTGTCAGGTTTCCAGTTTTAACACTAGATTCCTGAATCAGAATCGGAAGGATGTTGTTTGTCCTTAGTAATTCACTCAGGCAAATTCCATTTTTTTCCCTTTGAAAATGACGTTTCTTGTCGTAGGAGCCGTCACACGATAGCGTTCTGATTCATTTCGCGTAAAGGCGTAGACGATGCACTTTTGGACATGCAGTGCCTAACTCAAGACGGCTGTGTTATTCCTCATCGACTGATTTACTGGCGTGTTGCACCCATCCTAGTTACAATGCTTTTTGTATGCTGTAGCTACGGATTAGTGTCAGTTTGTTAAGCGAATCCAAAGGTACAGTTAATTAGGCGAATTGAAAGGTCCGGTATTAGATTCTCAGTAGAATTTTCACACTAACCGCTTCTTTTACCTCTGGCAGTGATTTTTGTAGGAATATATTTGCAGCTTTGCATTGTTTTTTGGAGTCAACGTTAAATAGAGGTCACCACTGCATAGCAATTGTCGGGGCGACAGGGTTTGCTGCCAGGGAAGATAACATTTCCATTATTATTATTATTATTATTATTATTTGTAGTTAGAAATACAGTCCTTGACCCTGATTTGCATTACAGGCCCTCAGTGTGGAAAACTCAATCTCTTACTTTTTTTCATCATTGGAATAAATCTCGAGAGTAGTGAAGTATACTTTAATGTAGTAATCACATCATTGTTTTTTTCTTTCTTTTTTTGTTAAACTAGAGCGTAGAGGAGCGCGATTTATCATCAGACGGTATTAATTTAACTCCCACTTGAAGATGTGAAGGCTAATTTGGATTTAACCACCGTTTCTGATGTATCTTACATTTTAATGCCGATTTCCGCTAGGGTTCCAGCCAGTAGTAGTTATTCACACACCTTTGACCCAATAGAGATTAAAAGAATTTATGATGAGATAGTTATTCAGGTAGTTAAGGAATACGTAAGTTTGTGACGAGGACTGGAATTTGATAGTAGGAAAATGAAGACAAAAATGGTAGAATAATATGGACTGGGGGAAAGGAGAGAGGGAACCGCTTGATAGAATTCTGCAAAGAGCATAATTTAATCATTGCTAACACTTGTTTAAAAATCTTGTAAGAAGCTGTATATGTGGAGTAGACCCGGAGACACTGGAAAGTTTTAGATTTATTATGTACTGGTAATACAGAGATTCCAGAATCAGATTTTATAAACTGTACGGTATTTCCAAGCGCAGATGTGGATGATCACAATTTCTTGCTTACGAACTGTATATTTAAACTGAAGAAATCCCGAATAGGTAGGAAATTAAAAGATGGGACCAGGAGAAGTTGGAAGAACCAGAGTTTGCATTAAGCAACGATTGAGTAAGGGGCGGAGAAGAAATACTGTAGAAGGCGAGTGGGTAGCTTTGAGACGTGAAATAGTGAAGGCAGCAGATGACCAAATAGGTAAAAGACACAGAGTGTTGTAGAAATCTGTGTATATCACACGTGATACTGAATTTAAGAAGAAAATACAAAAATCAAGCACGCAAAAGAGAATATAAAGGTCTAAAAGAGGGGTTGACAAAACGTGCATAATGACTAAGCAGAACTGGTTAGAGGACAGATGCAAAGCTGTGTAATGTGGAAGCATGTAAAACTAGGAGAAAGATAGATACTGCCTATAGCAAGATTAAACTGTTACGAGAAAGGAGAAGCTGCTGTATGCATATTAAGAGCACAGATGGAAAACCTGTACCAGGCAAATGAGGGATAGCTGAAAGGAGGAGGAACATTTACAGGGACTGTACAACCAAAATCAACATGAAGGCAATATTATAGAAAAGAAAGAGGAAGTAGATGAAAATGAGATGGGATCTGTGATACTGTGGAAGAATTGGACAGAGCATTGTAAGACGTAAGGCGAACAAAGACCCTTGAGCGGACGACATTCCGTCAGAGCTACTGAGACTGAGAGAGCCATCCGTGACAAAACTATTCCACCTGGTGTCCAAAACCTATGAGACAGGCGAAATACCCTCAGACTTCAAGAAGAATATAATAATTCAATTCCAAGGAAACGGTCCCAGAAGGTGGGGGAATTACCGAACTAACAATGTAATAGGTCATGGGTGCAAAATACTAAGATGAATTCTTTACAGAAGAATGGAAAACTGATAGAAACTGACCTCGGCCAATATCAGTTTGGATTCCGGAGAAATGTAGGAACACGCGAAACAATACTGACCCTACGACTTCTCATAGAACGTACATTAAGGAAAGGCAAACCTAAGTTTGTAACATATGTAGACGTAGAGTAAGCGTTCGACAATGTTGGCTGGAATACTATCGTTCAAATTCCAAAGGTGGCAGGCGTAAAATATAGGGAGTGAAAGGCCATTTACAACTTGTACAGAAACCAGACGGCAGTTATACGAGGGGCATAAAAGGAAACTAGTGGTTGAGAAGGGAGTGATACAGGGTTGTAGCCTGTCCCCGATGTTATTCAATCTGCACATTGAACAAGCAGTAAAGGAGCCCAAAGAAAAATTTGGAGTAGGAATTAAAGTCCAGGGAGAAGAAAGAAAAACTTCGATGTTTGCAGAGGACATTGTAATTCTGCCAAGAGATAGCAAAGGACTTGGAAGAACAGTTAAACGGAGTGGACAGTGTCTTGAAATGAGGATATAAGATGGACATGAACAAAAACAAATTATGACAACGGAAATTAAATCGAACGATGATGAGGGAATTAGGATAGTTTCGCTATTTGGGCAGCAATAAAAGCGAATATTAATTCAAGTGTTAGAAAGCCTCTTTCTGCTGGTATTTATATGAAGTACAGCATTGTACCGATGAGAAACGTGAGCGATAAGCAATTCAGTTAAGAGAAGAACAGAAGCTTTCGAAATGTGGTGCTACAGTATAATTCCGAATATTAGATGGGTTGATCGCATAACACTTACGGAGTTGCTGAATAGAATTGGGGAGAAAAGGAATTTGTGGTACAATTTGACTAAAATAAGGGATCGGTTGATAGGATACACTCTGAGAAATCAGGGAATCATTAATTTAATATTGGAGGGAAGAGTAGGGGAAAATTGTAGACACCCGAAGAGTTGAAGACATTAAGTAGTTCAAATGTGGATAATAGGTTGCAGTAGTTACTAGGAGATAAAGGGGCTTTCACAGGGTAGAGTAGCATGGAGAGCTGCATCAAACAAGTCTATGGACTAAAGACGTCGACGACGACGACCACCACCACCACCACCACCACCACCACCACCACCAACTACTACAACAGCAACTGACATCCCCCTATTCCAGTGATAGTAGCAGTGAAGCATTGTGTACCCAAACATTTTATGACGAGTATATTGCTTGCTCATATAGAGGAAGAGTGATTGAATACCGATACGTTTGCTGGACTGCCCTCTTGTCAAATTTCACTACCACTTACCGTGGTAATTCACCGTGCTTTTAAGAGAAGTGCTTTTTAAGTTTCGCCAGAGATGCTTCGTGCTTTGCCGTAGAATAAGATTCTTTAATAAATTCAGCGTAATAATGGGCAGAGACTTTACAAGAATGCCTTTATCGCATTAGTGTTGCCTTTTTTATATGCAAGCGATGTGCATGAGTCAATTTTTTTTTCTTAGGTTCTTGTTCTCTTTCCAATCCCCTTGAAATTGCAGTATCTCGGGCGATGCAGTTGTGTCTACGCTAGCCTAGCTGTTTAGAGGAGCAACAGTGAGCACTCTAGTGACACACACACACACACACACACACACACACACACACACACACACGTACGTATGTTCGTTCTCTCTCTATCTATCTATCTATCTATCTATCTGTCTCTCTTTCGCCCTGCCACCGAGTTTTTTTTTTTCCTTAACGTGACCCCTGCTTTGACTTCATTACACGGCGTAGATGAGAGAAGCTTTAAAAAATTGTAATCCTCCGTAATTACTCCATAGTTCTGCGACCACTAAAGATTTTCACTGCATTGATGTGATGAAACTACCTCGTGGAAACGTAGAGGACGTGTTAGTTGGGAAAATGTGATGAGGGCATTGGCAAGAAAGAAACATCATTTTGCGTTATTCACATAGTGGACTAAACAGTACAACGTTGAACAAACTGTGGGTTCACGTCGAGAGTCTGTGCTAGAATTGCTAGGGTGGAGTTAATCAATAATATCGATAAGGAGATAAGGGAAATGAAAACCGTCACGAGAATTGCCGAAGTGACAGTGGAAGTAAAGAAAATTCTATAAGAATGACGGGAGTACGCTTTATCAGTAAATGATTCGTCTGTTTTCTTGTTTAGCACTGAAGTTATGAGAAAACTGTAGAACGACTTTGAATGAGAGCACCTCACTTCTATGGTATTTAATGGTATCAGTGATAACATGTGGTAAGCTTATTCGAGCGAGAAGTAATAGTAGTATATGATTGGGCGAATGACGCAGATTTGTGCACATAATTTAGAGAGATTATTTTGGGTGGACGCTGAGAGAATTATCGAAGTGTATCATTTTAATCAACCAATAAATATAGTGGCATTGGAATTCGTGAGAGATGTAATCATATGAGACCAAACGTTAGGTGACTTTTTCCTGGGACCTAACTTTTTACTTTGCTTTTTTCACTTTTCGTTCTCGGAAAGAATTAGCTTTTAAAACGTGTTGCGCATCCATTTCGGCTGTTAAGGTTACACTTCAAATCTCTCTCTCTCTCTCTCTCTCTCTCTCTCTCTCTCTCTCAGCAGATAAGTTTTTCGTTCTTGTATATACTGTTTCCCGCCAGACACAACTTCTAGAAACGAATTCTTATCATTTACTAGGTTGGCCACACAAAGCTCAGTGTCCTTTGGCCTCCCCAATCAGCCTTCTCCAACTTCTTCCGTCCAAGTATTCTTCTCCAGCTAGTCCCATCGTACTCATATCCTCTCTGATCCCATCAGTCACCGAGCGAGGTGGCGCAGTGGTTAGCACACTGGTCTCGCATTCGGGGGTACGACGGTTCAATCCCGCGTCCGGCCATCCTGATTTAGGTTTTCCTTGATTTCC
The DNA here is from genome assembly GCF_023864345.2 of Schistocerca serialis cubense. NCBI lineage: Eukaryota > Metazoa > Arthropoda > Insecta > Orthoptera > Acrididae > Schistocerca > Schistocerca serialis. The sequence goes on from NC_064641.1 coordinate 226,773,240, forward strand.
CTAAATCTCTTCAGGCGAATGTGTAAAAATTGGACTGTGTAAAAACTGGGACTGTAGAAACTGGGACTTTGTACGGGCGCTGATGACCACGCAATTGAGCGCCCCACAAACCAAACATCATCGAACCACCTGCCTGGTGTTCTGGTCTTCTCTTCGCTTTGCGTGCCCATACCACTTGGGACTCCTCTCTTTGATCACAACCACAATGTCCAGCGATTTGTACGACTCTTGCATTTTGCAGATTTTACCTTTTCTCCAGTCGTCTCCACTCTTCACTGGTCCAAAAAGCTTTCTTAGAACCGCATTTTCAAATGTCAGGATTTTTCTGTCTTTTGTGTCACAGTCGAAGTCTGTGCTCGTATAGGACGATGCGTACTTTTACTGTCCTGTAGATCCTAATATCCGTCGATCTCTATAGAAGTCGCAACTTCAGCAGCTTTCCGAGTGCAAGCCTTGACCTATTTCCGCCTTGAATTTTTGCCATCATTTCCTGATCTATCTCATTCCTTTCTCTGAGTGCTACCCCAATACATTTGAACTCTTTTTACCCTTTCATAGATTTTACCACCCACATCTAAAAGTCTGTCATTCCTAATACTTAAAATTATGATCGAGGTTGACTTATATTTTCTATGTCAGACTAAGGCCCTTGTCATTTATTTTGTTTCCAAAATAGCAAGTCGCAGCGTCTCATTTCCTGATCTTATCACGTAAGAATGACAGTTTCATTTGACTACATTCCATTTCCCTTGGTTAACATTTTTCGATGTCGACCTTACAACCTTTTTGAAGACATACCCATTCCAGTCAACTGCTCTTCCAAGTACTTTCCCGTCTCTGACAAAATTATATCACCAGGAAACTTCAAAGTACGTGCTTATTCTCTCTGTACTTTAATTCCCTTTGCAATTCTCCCCTTGACTTCCGTCACAGCTTACTCAGTGTGAATACGTATTGAATAATATCAGCAATAGGCCACAAATCTGCCTCACTTCATTTTCAGCTGTTGATTCCCTTTTACGTAGTTCTGTACAATTCGAACCACAGGCTGGTTTCTGTACGAGTTGAGGTAACCTTTCGTTCCCTGTATTTTGTCCCCTATAACTTCAAAATTTCAAAGAATGTATTACAGTCACTATACTGAAACTTTCTCTAAAGCTAACGAATGCTATGTTTGTCTTTCTCAGTCTATTAATATATGTCGTAGGCTTCGTATTGCGTCATGTGTTGCTACATTTATCGGAATCCGAATTGACTTCTATAAGTTGCGCAGTTAATTTGCAGGTAATTAGTTTTACGGAAGTAGGAGTATAAAGACAGCATGTTGAGAAATACAGAATAGGAAAGTCGCACAGATCAGTCGAAGGAAGTACGTCTTGCATATGACATTGGACTGGTTGTATCTACATCCATAATCTGCAAACGACTGTGAAGTGCACGGCAAGGGGTATTTCCCATTGTACCAGTTATTACGGCGTCTTCCGCTTCCGTTCATGCGTGGGGCGTGGTAAGGATGATTGCTTGAACGCGTCTTACATGCTGTAATTAATCTTAAGATCCCTACGAATGCGATAAGTAAGGAGTCGTTATATATTCCTAGATTGATCACTTAAAGCTGATTCTGGGAACTGTGTTACTAGTCTTAACGGGGTAGCTTTTCGTCTACCTTCACGCGTTTGCCATTTCAGTTTTTTCAGCTCTCAGAGACTCTCTTATGCGTGAGCTTTAGTTGTGATCATTTGTACTGCCCTTCTTGGTCCACGTTCAGTATCCCGTGTTAGTTCTGTTTAAGGGTCCCTTGCACTTGACCAATATTCTAGGTTAGCTCGCACGAGTGTTTTGTTTGCAATCTTTTTTTCGGACAGACTGCATTTCTTTAGTATTTCTAAGAGTGAAACGAAATCTGCCACCTACTTTACCTACTACTGAGCCTATGTGATTGTTCCATTTCATATCCGGACAATTTGTTGTCATAAGACAATATTTTTTCGTTATGTGAAGGGCACGATTCAACATTTCCGAACGTATAACTATTTTTTGTTGAGCTTCATTCAGAGACTAATTCGTTTTAGAAAACTTCGTTACCAGGGAAAAGTCTGAGGTTAAAATGAATTTCTTTTATTTCCGTCAGTTATCACAAAACATTTGGTCTTAGACTATCGATTTCGATCAGCAATGATCGTCTCAGACTTGCGGCGAAACGTGGGAAATGAAATACAGCTAGTGAACTGATTACGTCTTAGAACAATAAATGGTGCCATAACGAAAAATTATTAGCTAGATGGATATGGAAACATGGGCTTAAAATATGACGAAGCATGCCTATTTTACAACGTGTTCCACATGGCTTTACTATTTTAGGATATGTTATAAAGTAGGTATGCGTCCTCATATTTTAAGCGCATGTTTTCATATCCGTGACAGTAATAATGATTCGTTATTGCACAATTTATTGTTCTAAGACGTAACCGGTTCATTAGTTGTATTTCATTTCCAATGTTTTGTTGCAGATCTGAAGATGGTCACTGCTGAGCAAAACCTGTAGTCAAAGGACCAAAATAAAAGAATGTCACCCTACACTTCCTGAATCACTGTTTTAATTCCACGACCATGTCGCAACTTTGATGTCTGAGGTTACTACTGATTACGTCTGCAAAGTCAACGTACTACAAGCTGCCATTGAGCGGCACAGTGCTGTTGGTGCACTGTACCCTAGCGACAACCCGATCACAAGTTTAGCTTGATACCTCATACGATGGTGCTTTGATGATAGGTCTGTGTGGTGAAGGTAGCCTGTATTGAAGACAACCATTTCTTCCTTAACATTCACTCCACGTTTACTTAATCCAGTGTGACATTTGTCAAAAAGCCGCTGCTTTAGTTTGTTAGTATAACACGCGCAAATTGTGATATTATGTCCGAGTTTCTCTGACGCCTGTGTTCCTGTCTGTACGCGTGGCGTGCTGAGAGCGGAGAGGGCGCCTCGTCAGACAGTGACGAGTCGCAGCGAGCGAAAAATGCCCCATAGGAGGCAATCAGGACGAGGTGTTTCCCGGCGGTAAGAGCGCAGCTTTAAGAGGGTTGCGAGCGCACAGTTCTAAGTATAGCGCCATTGTTCGCGCCAGCACAGAGCTTTGCTGCGACTGGCGACGTTTCGACACGCCGGCCCCCGTCTGCCAGCCATCGGCACCCACTGCCTCTGCCGGACACCCGGCGCAACTGCTGCTGCTGCACTCGCGAGTCAGCCGGCACCGCGCCACCTAGACGGAAACTGCAATTATTGTGCAAATGAGGCGACACAGATAAACTAGATACACTTCCTTATGTCTTGTAATGCGCAGATGTCTTTAGAATGCACAGATACACTACTGGCCATTAAAATTGCTGCACCACGAAGACGACGTGCTACAGACGCGAAATTTAACCGACAGGAAGAAGATGCTGTGATATGCAGATGATTAGCTTTCCAGAGCATTCGCACAAGGTTGGCGCCGGTGGCGACACCTACAACGTGCTGACATGAGGAAAGTTTCCAACCGATTTCTCACACACAAGCAGCAGTTGACCGGCGTTGCCTAGTGAAACGTTGTTGTGATGCCTCGTGTAAGGAGGAGAAATGCGTACCATCACGTTTCCGACTTTGATAAAGGTCGGATTGTAGCCTATCGCGATTGCAGTTTATCGTATCGCGACATTGCTGCTCGCGTTGGTCGAGATCCAATGACTGTTAGCAGAATATGGAATCGATGGGTTCAGGAGGGTAATAGGAACTCCGTGCTGGATCCCAACGGCCTCGTATCACTAACAGTCGAGATGACAGGCATCTGTAACGGATCGTGCAGCCACGTCGCGATCCCTGAGTCAACAGATGGGGACGTTTGCAAGACAACAACCATTTGCACGAACAGTTCGACGACGTTTGGAGTAGCATGGACTATCAGCTCGGAGACCATGGCTGCGGTTACCCTTGACGCTGCATCACAGACAGGAGCGCCTGCGATGGTGCACTCAACGACGAACGTGGGTGCACGAATGGCAAAACGTCATTTTTTCGGATGAATCCAGGTTCTGTTTACAGCATCATGATGGTCGCATCCGTGTTTGGCGACATCGCGGTGAACGCACTTTGGAAGCGTGTATTCGTCATCGCCATACTGGCGTATCACCCGGCGTGATGGTATGGGGTGCCATTGGTTACACGTCTTTGTCACCTCTTGTTCGCATTGACGGCACTTTAAACAATGGACGTTTCATTTCAGATGTGTTACGACCCGTGGCTCTACCCTTCATTCGATCCCTGAGAAACCCTACTTTTCAGCAGGATAATGCGCGAGCGCATGTTGCAGGTCCTGTACGGGACTTTCTGGATACAGAAAATGTTCGACTGCTGCCCTGGCCAGCATATTCTCCAGATCTCTTACCAATTGAAAACGTCTGGTCAGTGGTGGCCGAGCAACTGGCTCGCCACAATACGCCAGTCACTACTCTTGATGAACTGTGGTATCGTGTTGAAGCTACATGGGCAGCTGTACCTGTACACGCCATCCAAGCTCTGTTTGACTCAGTGGCCAAGCGAATCTAGGCCATTATTATGGCCAGAGGTGGTTATTCTGGGTATTGATTTCTCAGAATATATGCACCCAAATTGCGTGAAAATGTAATCACAAGTCAGTTCTAATATAATATATTTGCCCAATGAATACCCGTTTATCATCTGCATTTCTTCTTAGTGTAGCAATTTTGATGGCCAGTAGTGTACTTCTCACAATAATTCTCTCCGGCCGGCCGGGGTGGCCGAACGGTTCTAGGCGCTACAGCCTGGAACCGCATGACCGCTACAGACGCAGGTTCGAATCCTGCTTCGGGCATGGATGTGTGTGATGTCCTTAGGTTAGTTAGGTTTATGTAGTTCTAAGTTCTAGGGGACTGATGACCTCAGAAGTTAAGTCCCATAGTACTCAGAGCCATTTGAGCCATTCTTTCGGTAGTGAATCCAGCCAGACGTGCACCGCGGTTTTCACCTCCTTTCCTTGTCGCTTCTGAAATGCTTGCCACCCAGCACTTCTCAGAGACTGCCGAACACACACACGGGGCCTTGCGTGGTGAGTAAGGTGGGTGTTAGAAGTGCAGATTTCATAACCTTTGTTGTTGCTAACGGTTTTATGGGCGATATGGGGACGAGCATTGTCGTGTTGCTGCAAAACATCTACTGGCCTCACCGTGTGCTCCTCATCGTCGGATGAATTAATTTTTGTAGCAGATTTCAGTCTGAATTGCTGGTCACTGTTAAACCACTTTCCTTGGAACGCTCCACAATTGCCCCTTTTGCATTCCAAAATACAGCGAGCATCACTTTTCCTGTCGGTGGTTGAGGGTGAAAATTTCCTGGGTGTGGTGAAGTGCTGTGGTGTCTTTCCATCTCGATGTTTTCGTTGCAGATTGGAAGTATTTCGCCCAGGTTTCATCTGTTTACGTCCAGAAATTTGTTACTTTCGACATAGAAACGACGCAGAAGTTTCTCACGGGCGTTGGCGCGACGTTCTCTCACTTACGCAGTCGGCTGACGTGGTATCCATTTTGCATCTTGCGGACATTTTATTGAATAGCAGCACATAATTGACTGAACCAACACAAACACCCAAAATAATGGTTGTTTCATTTGTAATAATTCCTGTTTTCCTTCACGAGCTCTTCCACGGCTGCAGTGCACGTTCGTCATTACGCAGTGTCGTTGGCCCGGGAGCGGAGCGTCTTCCACAGGTGTATACGCCTCTTTTAAACATCCTCCACCACTCGTACACTTGATGTACGCATGCGAATCACCGTACTACCGTACTGTGCTTTCATTCACAGGTTTATCAGCTTCGCTTTAAAAAAATGTTGGATGGCTACTCCAACGCGGTGCCGGTCGACAATGGTGCGGCCACCTGTTGCCAGTTGTCGAAACACAAGCATAATTTCTGCCAAATACAAAATCGACCTTATCACGTTGAGGAATTGTATTGTATTTTTTAATTATACTCTCGTGTAAAAGGCAAATTAAAACAATTACCTGCGTCAGTTACGTTTATTTCCTCTCAAGACGCCTTTCGAGAACTTGCACCCTCTTAAGCAGGTGCATCAGTGCTTTACATGAATGTTTCTTTTTCTGGATTCAGGCGGTTATCTGCTTTATGCAATTATAAGTTATTGTGTCCCTTGTTGTTACAATGCGGTACTGAAGATACCCTGCAAATTGTCGTATACACATATTTGCTCATCGAATTTCACATATAAATACAAAACATATTAGAGATTCTATAGGCGTGTGCTTTGTAAATGACTGCGCGTTGCTAGCTTATATTGCAAATCAGATATATAGAAAGATCTAAAGATTTAAACACATGCATTACTGTTCTCTATACCTATGCTACACAATATTAGCTAGTAATGCTCTTTGACTTGCAAGGTGCTGTGTTTCTATACCTGTATGATAAGGTTAATAAGATTAAATATGGACCATTCCCGGAACACCTATTTCGGCTATGTACTCCTATATTTGAATAACGTCAGAAATATCAAGGAGGCATTCCCATATTCCTACTCTCTCTCATCAACAGTAATATACCGCATCCAATGTCCGTTAAGTCTCACTTACGTAGAGCCAATACAAAAACTTAAATTATAATCAGTTTCTTGTCTTCTGGAAACATCACGATTTAGTTGTCGATGCTATCCCAAAACGGACATGAAGGATTAATTATAGCTAAATTTGCAGATACTAATTTACAGTGTATCTATTACCTCATTGAATTGGCTAAATGGTTTATAACAGAGGTTAAATAAATAAATTAATAACAATAATAGTAATATAGTAAATTATTATTATTATTATTATTATTATTATTATTCCTTTACGATCTTTGGACTGGTTTAGTGTTGTTATATATATATATATATATATATATATATATATATATATATGATGTTCAGTGGTTCGGATTCGTGTATGCTACGATCTGCAGGGGGTTTTTCTCCAAAACATTCTGTAAGCAGTTTCGCTATCGTTTACAAAGTATGCCTTCGGTGCCATATTATGATAAAGTGCCACATAACTAAAATGTAGCGAAATGACGCATAATGCAGTCAAGTGGCTACGTACAGGAAAATAAAGTCATATAAACTAATGATCCACTTTAATATGAGGTCGTAACCGTATAGGTGAACACGTTCACTTTTTACTTTTAGTTTGGAGCCAGCTTTATGACAAGACCTTCTTTAGGAATTATTTTTAACATATTTTATTTATCTTTATCGTTCATCACTATCTGTTTTCAGCATCTTTGGATTGTACGTGGAAAAAAGACAGCGTCCACAAATTGCACTTCTCGCTTCGTGTAAAGTGTCAATTGGCAAAAGTCTTAATTGCTTCAAAATGGCTTACTTTACACTTGTGTATACTAATTGCCTTGTCTGAAATAATATGATACGTGTAATCAAAAACTGTTGAGGAGGCTTTCGTGGCCACTTGTTGACGAAGGCTCTCGTATCAGGATCTTCGGCAGACGTTTGTTTATGTTATTTCTGATGTTTCCCTTGCACGTGCGGCTGGCAGTCTCAAAAATTCTCTCTCCGTTGTTGCTTGCTACCTGGAGTCGAGCCCGTCGCCCGAGATTATATGTACTTCCTGCACTAACGTCCGCTGAGGAATTTTCCTGGTCATTATTGCTTTATGATGTAACTCCTACGTTGTTACTTGCAACACGGGAATCCGAGATCAGCTTATTTAGTGCAGTAAAAGGATTGTGTTAACTACGAAAGAGGTTACGTGTGGAATAGTATTGCGATTCGGGATTTCTTTTGATGCGTGGAGAAAAGGTAGTCCAAATTCCATGCAACTAGTTAAGGTAGGTAATGAGAATTCAGAAAAGATTTTATGTATGTAGGGGAGCGAAAACACTTTGTCACATAGTCGATCAATGGTACGGAGACAACTGGAACCTTTTGGGAAATATAGAACCATTGCAGTGGCATACTACATTTGCCTATGTCTCCATTTTGTTATGAATGTTAAATGCAAATACTAATTAATATATCATTCCTCCATTTTAGAGTTGTCCAGTGCTGCCATCTTTGATAGCGAATTATACACGGATGTGCAAAACTGAAGGACGAAAGTAGCTTTCGGAAGACGTGTCACTGCCAAATAACATTGCTCGATGGGACTCGGACCAGACATAGAAAGAGCTTCTGCAGTACTTGTGTAGTACAGAAGATATTGAAAGAAATACGCGAAGAGACGACCAGGAATGACACTTTCATTCGAAGACAATAATTATACAGCAGTCAGCGCAATTCAAGGATTTTACAAAAGCCGGGAAATGGTTCCTAATAGGGTGTATGTGGTCACCACGGCGGAGCATACTTTGCAAGGTGTTAAGGAGTTGTGGTAGCGCGTTCCAATCCTGCGCAAGCGCGGTTGGCGACCGCCTAACGAATTCCACACGTGCTCTATGGGGACCTCCTCCCAAAATATGGAAAGCGAAGAGCTTGTAATAGAGGAGATTTGTTTCACGGTATCGAAGATGAAACAGTGTTCATAGCTCTAATGGTATGCGTGTTAGAGCCCATGTTTACTAGACTTTTTTGCTTCGAATGATAGTTCCTGAACATTGACCATTCCTTCTAGAGCACCGTGTATTTATAACGTGTTACCGCGGACGCTGATGTTCTCACTGTAGTACACTCATGCTCATGAATTAAGGATAATTGCAGAATGACACAACGTGGCACTACACAGAACTGGCGCTAATAGCATAGGCACATAGGGAACACACACATACGACACAGACCTGTAAGTCCACGGAATTGGTGATAAGTTAAGAAAACCGTCCTGAAACACATGTGCTAGAAAACCCCACTGTTTCCTGCGCATGACATCAATATGGGTTATGATCACCATGCACACGTACACCGGCCGCACAACGGATTGAAATAATCTGGATCAGGGGGTCGAGCAGCTGCTGGGATATAGCCTCTCATTCTTGCACCAGTGCCTGTCTGTGCCCCTGAAGTGTCCTAGTGGTTTGAAGGCGTGCAGCGATACTTCGACCGAGAGCATCCCAGACGTGCTCGATGGGATTTAGTTCTGGAGAATAGGCAGGCCTCTCCATTCGCCTGATATCTTCTGTTTCAAGGTGCTCCTCCACGATGGCAGCTCGGTGGGGCCGTGCGTTATCATCGATCAGGGGGAAGGTGGGACCCACTGCACCCCTGAAAAGGCGGACATACTGGTGCAAAATGACGTCCCGATACACCTGACCTGTTACAGTTCCTCTGTCAAAGACATGCGGGGGTGTACGTGCACCAATCATAATCCCACCCTACACCATCAAACCACGACCTCCATACAGGTCCTTTTCAAGGACATTAAAGGGTTGGTATCTGGTTCCTGGTTCACGCCAGATGAAAACCCGGCAAGAGTCGCTGTTCAGACTATCCCTGGACTCGTCCGTGAACATAACCTGGGACCACTGTTCCTATGACCGTGTACTGTGTTCTTGACACCAGGTTTTACAGGCTCTCCTGTGACCAGGGGTCAGCGGAATGCACCTTGCAGGTTTCCGAGCCAATAAACCATGTCTGTTCAGTCGTCTGTAGACTGCGTGTCTGGAGAAAATTGTTCCAGTGGCTGCGGTAAGGTCCCGAGCAAAGCTACCTGCAGTACTCCGTGAACGTCTGCGGACACTGATGTTGAGATATCGGTCTTCTTGTGGTGTTGTACACTGTGGACGTCCCGTACTGTAGCGCCTGGACACGTTTCGTGTCTGCTGGAATCGTTGCCATAATCTAGAGATCACACTTTGTAGCACACGGAGGGCCCGTGCTACGACCTGTTGTGTTTGACCAACCTCCTGTCGCCCTAGTATTCTACCCCTCCTAACGTCATCACTATGTGTTCTTTGAGCCATTTTCAACACACAGTCACAATTAGCACGTCTGAAAACGTCTACACACTTACCCGCTGCGCCGTACTCTGACATGCACCAACACACTTCTGCGTATGTGGACTGCTGCCAGCGCCACCGTGCGACGACCGCAGGTCAAATGCACCCCATGGTCATATCCCGAGGTGATTTGAACCCGCAAACCGCCCACCGAAGCGTTGTTTCACCATAAATCAGCATTACCCTTAATGTATGAGCATGGGTGTAGTATAATAGTCAGAGAGGAAAATAGTCCGATAGGAAAAAGCCAGTAATGATGAAAGAACAACTTCGGTACCAGTCTGGAAATGAGAACTTGTTTAAACGGTTCAGCGGTTTATCAGCATTCGTTCGTGTGAATATGGACACTTGCAGTTGTTAAGATAGGATATTGCAGTGCCTGTGGTGTTCCAAATTACGACGCAGTTTTCCTACGGACGTGCATGCTTGTCCGATGGTACAGGCATTGCGGTGACTACAGCCGTTATGAACTATATGAAATTAATTCACCGTTGCGGAGAAGCATTAGCTGTATAATAGAAAGACGACAATGAAAATTTGTACCGGCCCGGGATTCGATCCCGGATTTCCCACTGGCGGTCGCCTTACAATTAGCTTATCCGAGCACAAGTCACGGCCAGACCCAAACTTCCCTATGTAGTCAACCATGCATCTACAACCCTTACTCGTACATCCACTACGTGTATTCCCTGCAGAGGAGATACTTTTACGTGAAAGTCCTGTGCCCCGTGTCGGCGGATAAGTATGATATTTCAGTGACGGTTTTATTCCAAATTATGATGCAACGTTCCTTCTGAAATGCTTGCGGTATTTTCATTGTCGTCATTCCACTATATAGCTCAAAGTTGTACATATTCGTAACTGCGAATTAATTTCATGTTTTGCAATTGTTAGTGTTTGACGGAGGCTCTTTCTTATCTTTGCTTCTTTCGCCACGATATTTCGACACTTATTAACAAGAGTTCCTTTAATAAGCTACTGCGTAGAATGTAACGGCCCACACCAGGCTTTGGGAACCAGATTAAGTCAAATTGGTACGAGAAAATGTTTTCGAGAACGATGCGAACATGGCTGAAGATAGCATAAATGAAAGGGAAAAACACAACATTGGTATTCTGAATAAAGTCTGCCTGCAGATGTATTTGTTTGTTTGTTTTTTACCTCGAACCATGGTTTCATACATTTAGTACCTTTTTTCTCGGATAGTTACCTAAGAAATAACAATTTTAATACGACAAATAATAATAAACCCCCCAGGGGGTCCACAACTCTTTTGTGGATACGTGCGTGGCGAGCACGGGGCCCCGAGCCATTGCAGCCTTCTTTCTCTCCAGGGCTGCATTTCCTTTCCCTTCCCATCCTTTCCCCTCCTTGCTCCTTTCCCATCGCCCTCTCCTCTCCCTCTCTTGGTGTCCCTGCTTATGTTGGCCCCGCTATCCTCCTGGTTCTGTTGGTTTTCCAATTCGGCTTTGTTGCATAATCGTCTCCTCCTTTTGGCATTCCTTCGTCCCCCTCTGGGGTTTGACCTCCATTCCAAAATTTCTCCTCCGTAGTGTGAGCCATTTGGGGAAGAGCACCTTACCTAGTGTCTCCGACGTGCGCCCTCCTAGTACATTCCACCTTTTCTTTCACGTCGTTGTCTGATACTAGGGTGCATAGCCAGCACGGTAGCCAGCCCGTGTGGTGGGGTCGCTATGTACCCTTTTGGTTGAGCCCCCTGAACACACAGGGATCACACTTCTGATAACTGAGCTGTGACCTCCTCATGCATGCCTTGAAGTGGTTGCTCGTCATCCTGGAGCATCGGAACTCCCGGCAATGGCCGCCGTGCCAGACGGCCCTTGCTGTGGCTGGGTGGCGCCCGTGAGGAGAGCCCCTGATCGGAGTGGGTGGTATCAGGGCGGACGCTATGCAAATGAAATGCATACGGGTCCAGAACTCTGGCCGTTCTTCTGCGGCCGTCTCTCTGCGTGGAACTGATTCCTCAAGTGCTGCTTCTCTTGCCCCTTCGGCCTTACCTTCCATGGCTACCCGCTGGGAAGAGGGTCAGGCCTGTCGTCTAGGGGCAAAACCTTTTCCCCGTTATCTGGTTTGCACCAGGACTGATGGAGATACTTTCACCAGTGTCAAACCTTTATTCTTTGTGGAACACATTGAAGACAAGTTTGGCGAAGTGGACTCCCTGAGCAAGATGCGGTCGGGTTCGTTGCTGATAAAAACTACTTCAGCTGCCCAATCTGCGGCCCTTCGTGCCTGTACCCATCTTGGCACAATTCCTGTGTCCATTACACCCCACCAGTCTCTAAATATGGTACAAGGTGTGATTTTTCATAGGGACCTCATCCTTCAAACTGATGAGGAACTCCGAGACAATCTCGGACGGCGGGGTGTTCACTTTGTTCGGCGTGTTCAGAAGGGTCCTAAAGACAATCGTATTGATACTGGTGCCTTTATCCTGGCCTTTGAAGGGGATACCCTTCCTGAGAAAGTTAAGATTATGGTCTATCGCTGTGATGTGAAGCCGTACATCCCACCTCCTATGAGGTGTTTTAAGTGCTTGCGGTTGCTTGCGGTTTGGTCACATGTCTTCCGCTGTTCCCAGGCCCGTCTCTGTGGTGACTGTGGACGTCCACTCCATGAGGGGAGTCCCTGTGTTCCCCCTCCTGTATGTATAAATTGTCATGGTAGTCATTCTCCACGTTCACCAGATTGCCCAGTATATAAGAAGGAAAAAAAGATACAGGAGTATAAGTCCCTCGATCGTTTAACCTACACAGAGGCCCGTAAGAAATATGCAAGACTTCACCCTGTGTCCATGACATCTAGTTACGCCTTGGTTTCATCTTCACCCCTTCCTCCCCCTTCCTTACCCCCATCCCGGACCCCTCTCCTCCCCCCCTCCCCTGCGGCTCCTATACCTTCTCCTATGGGCGCTGCTCCCCCTCCCCAGCCGGAGAAGTGTCCCACTCCTTCGGCGTCTGCCGGTCAAGGGCGCCTCTCCCGGGATGCCCCTTCCCGGCACCTTCCAGGCCAAAGGTCTGCTGCCGCGCGACGATCGCGAGAGCCGCTGTCTGTCGGCCCCCAGGTCGCCCGGTCTCTTTCTGTTCCTGATCTTGCTGCAGCTGGCTCCTTTATGCCACACAGCCCTCCTCGATCTCAGCCTGAAAAGAAGAAGAAACATAAGTCCCGGAACAAAGAGCCTCTGGTGTCACCGGAGGTCCCTCCCCCGACTTCACAACCGGATTCTGACCTGTCGTTCATGGATGTCGCCCCCTCCTTGTCGGTGACGGGTGGGGACCCGGCGGTATGACTGGATTTAGCGTGTTCAGCCCCCATCTAAACCATCGTTCTGTGGTTCTCCAATGGAATTGTAATGGATACTATCGTCACCTTCCGGAATTGAAATCCCTTCTTTCGTCCTACTCTGCAGCTTGTGTGGTCCTCCAGGAATCTCATTTTACTGATGCTCACTCACCGACCCTCCGTGGGTTCCGTGTTTTCTGTCGAAATCGGGTCGGACTCCTTCGGGCTTCTGGTGGCGTTTGTACGTTGGTCCGTACAGACATTGCTAGCACGTGGATTCCTCTTCAAACTACATTGCAAGCGGTTGCTGTTAGGGTCCACCTAGACTCTGCGGTCACAGTTCGCAATCTTTATCTCCCTCCTGACAGGACTCTTACACCTGCTGCCTTAACCGCCCTTCTTCAGCAACTTCCTTCTCCCTTCCTCCTCCTTGGTGATTTTAATGCTCATCATCCCTTGTGGGGCAGTGCCTTTCCATCTAGACGAGGTCTTCTCATAGACCAGTTTATTGCAGACCACGACTTGTGCCTTCTTAATGATGGCTCCCCTACTCATTTCAGTGCCGGTCATGGTACATTTTCTGCCATTGATCTTTCTCTTTCTTCTCCCTCTCTCCTCCCTTCATTACACTGGTCGCCACACGACGACCTTTGTGATAGTGACCATTTCCCGTTGATTATCACGCTCCCTTGCCGCTCCCCGATGGACGGGTTACCTCGTTGGTCTTTCCAACGCGCCGATTGGCCTCTATACACTGCACAGGTCGTATTTTCTCCCACTTTGTCGGGTTGTATTGATGACGTCCTACGTGACGTGTCTGACGCGATTATTCGCGCTGCTAGCCTTGCTGTCCCGCGCTCATCTGGACCGTTTCGTCGTCGGCAACTCCCGTGGTGGAGTACGGCCATTGCCATCCGTGATCGCCGTCGAGCTTTGCAACACTTTAAGAGGCACCCATCCGTAGTCAGCCTTACTACCTTTAAACGCCTTCGCGCTAAAGCCCGTTATTTAATTTAACAGAGCGAGCGGATATGTTGGGAACGATTCGTTTCTTCCCTTGGTTCTACTGTCCCTCTGTCACGGGTATGGGCTACACTTCGCTCTCTCCAAGGTTGCCATCGGCAGTCCACTCTCCCAGGCCTTCACCTCCCAGATGGCATGTGTACGGACCCATTAGTTCTTGCAGAACATCTTGCAGTGGCATCAGCGTCAGCTTCCTATCCAGCTGCTTTCCTTCATCAAAAACAGCGGGCTGAAGCTCCCACCTTATGTTTCACCCCTTGTGAGTCAAAATCTTACAACGTACCTTTTACTGAATGGGAATTTCTTTCTGCTCTATCTTCTTCTCATGATGCGGCCCCTGGCCCAGATTCCATTCATAACCAACTGCTTCAACATCTCCATGCTCCACAACGGCAACATCTTCTTCGGGTGTTTCACCGTATCTGGCTCCAGGGTGACTTCCCTTCTCAGTGGAGGGATAGCATTGTGGTTCCTGTCCTTAAGCCTGGTAAGAACCCCCTATCTGTTGACAGCTATCGGCCAATTAGTTTGACCAATGTTGTTTGTAAGTTACTTGAACGGATGGTAGCCCGTCGGCTCAATTGGGTCCTCGAATCTCGGAATCTATTGTCTCCTTACCAGTGTGGCTTTCGAGAGGGACGATCTCCAATCGATCATTTACTTCGCTTGGAATCCGCAGTTCGGCAGGCTATTTCCCAGCGCCGCCATTTGGTTGCAGTGTTTTTTGACCTTCGCAAGGCCTATGACACGTCCTGGCGCCATCACATCTTACTTACCCTTCATCAGTGGGGTCTTCAGGGCCCACTCCCGATTTTTATCCGCCAGTTCCTGATCCATCGGTCATTCAGAGTTCGAGTTGGTACTGCTTTTAGTTCTCCACGGACCCAGGAGACGGGCATCCCACAGGGTTCTGTCTTGAGTGTCCTTCTTTTCCTCATTGCTATCGATGGACTTGTGGCCTCTGTCGGTCCCTTGGTCGCCCCTGCCCTGTATGTGGATGATTTCTGCATTTGGGTTAGTTCCTCCTCGATGGCATCTGCAGAACGGCAGCTCCAGGTGGCTATACGGCGTGCCTCTGCATGGACCCTCTCACACGGGTTTCAATTCTCTCCTTTAAAATCGCGAGTGGTCCACTTCTGTCGCCGTACTACAATCCACGCTGATCCAGAGGTCTATCTCGCTGCACAACGATTGCCTGTGGTCCCACAGTTTCGTTTCCTGGGTCTTCTTTTCGACAACAAGCTCACTTGGCTGCCCCATATCAGACTCCTGAAGGTAGGATGTTTCCGTAAACTCAATGTCCTTCGCTTCCTTGCCCACTCCTCTTGGGGTGCGGACCGTTCCCTCCTCCTCCGTCTTTATCGTGCTCTAGTTCTGTCTCGCTTGAACTATGGTTGTCAAGTTTATGGTTCAGCTGCTCCTTCCACACTGCACATGCTTGATCCAGTCCACCATCGTGGTGTCCGTTTGGCCACCGGTGCCTTCCCTACTAGCCCTGTTGATAGTCTCCTGGTTGAAGCTGGGATCCCCCCCCCCCCCCTTTCTGTTCGGCGGTCCCAGCTTCTGGTGTCTTATGCACTCACTATCCGTTCCTCTCCCACTCATCCTTCCTATTCTATCCTGTTCCCAGACCATGGACGTCGCCCACCCGACTCCCGCCCTCGGGCGGGTTTACCGGTTGGGCTGCGCCTTGCGTCTCTTAACCGTGATTTTCGGCTTCCTTCTTTGTCCTGTCTTCCTCGCTCCCTCCCCTCCACCCCTCCTTGGTTAGTTCCTCGGCCTCGAATTCGGATGGATCTCCGCCGAGGTCCGAAAGATTCCATCCCCCCGGTGGTGTTCCGTTCCTTTTTCCGCCAAATTTTATGGGAGTTTCGGGATGCTGTTGTTTACACTGATGGCTCTAAATCTGCTGCTCATGTTGGGTATGCCTTCACGTCCTCTGTTGGAACGGAAAGTCATCTGCTGCCACCTACATGTGGGGTGTTTATTGCGGAATTGATGGCAATTTCCCAGGCCCTTACCTTTGTTAAACAGTCCCAACACAACCGCGTTTTGTTATGTACGGACTCGATGAGTGGCCTTCTTGCTATTGACCGGTGTTTTTCGCGCCATCCCTTGGTCTCTGCCATCCATGACCATCTCGCTGATCTTCACCGTGCTGCTTGTTCCATTGACTTCCTTTGGGTCCCTGGCCATGTGGGTATCCCGGGTAATGAGCTCGCTGATCGTTTGGATGGGGGAGCAGTTACTTACCCCCGTTTTCTGTAACCCCTCCGGCAGCGGATTTACGGCTTCACATCAAATCCCACTTCGCACAGTCATGGGCCAATTCTTGGGAGGCTACTCCCCTGTCTAATAAACTTCGTGCAATTAAGGTGACACCAGGCCCGTGGCGTTCTTCCTTTCGCCTCTCCCGAAAGGACTCGACCACACTGTGTCGTCTCCGCATTGGCCCTACCAGGCTGACCCATGGTTTTCTTTTGCGTGATGAGCCGCCCCCACTATGTGGTTGTGGAGCCTTCCAGTCAGTAGCCCACATTTTGGTTGAATGCCCCCTTCTTTTGGCTCTGCGTGCTAAGTACAGACTCCCCCACACTTTACCTTTGATGTTGGCTGACGATTCCCGGATGGGGGAAAGTGGTTTTTATTCTCAGTTTTAAGGTTTTTCATCCCTCTTGTTGTTGGGGCAGGGCGGTGAGTGTTTGGGTGTCTCCCACTGTAGGCAGTGTTCGGAGATTCCCGATTCACCTCCCTGACCGAAATCCTCTTTTCTTCCCCTTTTACGCTGTTTTTACCCTTTTTTTTTTTTTTAAGGCTTGGTTAGTCTTTCTATTGCCATACGTACTTTCTACATTTTAGCAGTTGTACCTTTTAAGTCACAGGTGGTCTTGCCTATGCTGCTTCAGCATAGTGTTGGGTTCGTTCTCTTGCCGACTTCCCTAATTTTTTTTTTTTTTTTAACCAATGACAACGTGACTGCCCTTTTACGTTTTTCCCTTTTTCCGTTTTATTGTTCTGACTTTACTGAGACGTCCCATTAGCGGAATGGAGCATATTTGAAACAAGCGACTGATGACCTTGCTGTTTGGTCCCTTAAACCTCAAATAACCAACCAACCAATAATAATAAAATGACTTCATTGTCTTAAGAGACAGTGTGAATAAATAGTACTAAGAGATAATAAAGTTGGCAGTACTTCTACTACTGCTGTTTCCAATAATAATAATAATAATAATAATAACCACAAAATGTACTGGAGAGTGATGAATACAAATTATACTGGAACAGAACCATTATAACCGATAAAACAACGCCACATAACAAACCTGACATCATACTCACCAATAAAAAGAAGAAATTAACACAACTAATCGAAATATCCATACCCAATACAACAAATATACAAAAGAAAACAGGAGAAAAATTGAAAAATACATCCAACTGGCTGAGGAAGTCAAATACATGTGGCATCAGGATAAAGTTGACATCATACCAATTATACTATCAACTACAGGAGTCATACCACACAATATCCACCAGTACATCAATGCAATACAGCTACATCCAAACATATATATACAGCTACAGAAATCCGTAATTATTGTACATGTTCAATTACCCGAAAGTTCCTAAATGCAATATAACACATACCGTACAGTTAAAAGGAAGTGACGCTTGATCAAGGTCCGCGTCACTCCATTTTTAACCGGACTTAACGTCTGAGAAAGTGAAGATAATAATAATAGTGGCAGGTATAAAAAAAATTATGTGTACGAAATAGATATTTTCTGATAAAGCGAGTTCTGGGGAATTTAGTAACTACAGGCGAAGCGTACAGCTACGAAGTTAGAACATTGCCATTGCCATTACTTTTTGTTTGCACATTTCGAATGGCGGTGGGCGATTGTACTTCTGGTACGGTGTAATTATTGTACAGCACGTTTGCTATTCGGAATAGTATGCAACATACGTCACAGCTATGGCACTCAAGTATAGTTTCTGCCATGTGGATGTTGCTGTCGCAGTACCGTCACTCCGTACAGCTGGAGCTATCCAAGGCATACCGCCCAGTCACACTCCAGATTGTGTCACTTCCTGGCATATGCGGAATGGTAGTCAGCAAGCAAATATTGATCATCGTTGTAATGAGAAACAGCAAACACTGTACGACACACATGCATCAATTTTATTCATACTTTCATTATGAACAGGTGTTCAAAAGTTAAGGATTATATAGTCATGGATTTCCGAAAGTGCCTCAAGGTAAGAACAAAGCACGCACTAAGTGCTTCGTTTTACAAACGAGCATCATTCTGCATAAAATTTGCCTATTTATTGTATACTTTCTGATTGTACAACTCAGCAGATTAATGTAAGATTTTTCAGTATACGCGCCTGTTTTTGCATCTTGGAAGGTCATGACACTTCTGTTCAATTGATGTATAAGATCGAGAGATAGTGAAACTTTTGTTTCTATTGTACTTCCCTAGTACGAATTTTTGTGATTTTTTTATCATGTAGGTCTACTTATGCATCTGAGTGTCGCCATGGGCAATTACGTAATATACTGGGTGTTTCCTCTTTCAGTTTGAATAGCACCGATTAACATATGTTACACACAATCGTGATAAAATTGTTTGTCTTGTATTGATGCTTATCCAGCAATCGTTTTATCTGTGAGTGCAGACAGTTAATAAACTGTGCTTTATCTTGTTTGGCTCGTCTGAGTACGCTTATTTTGCTAAAGTGGGCAGATACGGAATGCGAAGCGCTTGCAATTATTAAATTAGAACAACAAATTACCTTATGTCGAGAAAAATGTTCGTAAGGTGAAATGGCACAATGTAAAGGTTGCGAATCTCCTTTAGTTGTAACTAGTAGGAACCTTTATTTGGATGGTCGACTCTCAAATTTATGATAAATCTTCGCTCTTCCTGTCTTTACTGCCAGTCGTACGTTATCGCTTCAATACCAGAAAGTTACTGTCGGTTTGAAGAGAATAATGTAATTATGTGCTATTAAGACATTGATTTTATATTCAATTTTGCTTGATTTCCGTACCAGGACGCTACGTAGTGAGGCAGTATGTCTTTAGTGTGCCCACAATCTGAAGTGGAAGAAGCTGTAAGAGGCAGAAAAATTCATAGGTCCGAATGAGAAATTGAATCACAGATCTTACGATTTATAGTGTGTATGAGCACGTTGAAACATTTTGATAACTACATATTTTCTTAGATGTCAGTCATTTGACCAAATCGTTACTAGTACTACAGCAGCTTTGTCTATAAAGGTGAACAATAACCTAAAGTCATCATACAGTAAAATAAAATCGCGAAGTGCTTGTCGCTAGGTACGACCTTTGACAACGTTTCTTTGCTTCATAAATAAATGCTGATACAAACTTCAAATGTGCTGGAGGATAAGACACAAATAAAAGAATCCGTATGTTGAAGATTAGGTGCCAGCATTAAAAAAATAAATAAATAAATAAATAAAGGTGGATAATGTGGACCTTTGTACCCTCTCAGACGTTTCCTGAAAGGACAAGGAAAGGGCGTTGTTGTTATCTTGTGTGCGATACGTACAAAGCTTAACTTGTGTACTTACCCCTTCCACGTAACAGCGGTGGACTCCAGATGCGCTTGCCCTCAACGACATTATTTTCTGTGATCTTCAAGGTCCAAAGGTATCTGCTGTCACAGCAAGATGTATTGCAAATTTTCACTTTCACTTTGACGCATCCTATGCTAGTCTACGAATTTATAATTTGTGATATTTCTGAGCGTGTTCAAGGCCTCGATTTTGCAGTAAAACAAAGCCTTTACTCTTGCCTCGAACATGTTTCTTGTTTCTATTCAGCTTTCATATTTTTATTTTCCCTCTATTTCAGTGTTCAACGTAAATATATACTGGATAATTTCCGTGACAAAATGACTAATTCTTCATTTCTCCCACATAGTGTCAACCCAAAATCCGACTGAATTTCAAAAGTTGTTCAGCGATAATTTCTGAGTGTTTGGCACAAGGGACTCTGGTCGCCCATGGCTCGTTGTTGAGTAATAATGTAATTTATTCGTTTTGCTGCTGAAGTTAGTTTCTATGAAAAAGCATGTCATTTGCAATTACCAAAACGTACAGAAAAAACACAGTGTAAAACAACACTCTTCACACGAAACAAAAGTACTGTGGTGTGGTTGTCATCACCGCAGGAACAGCATAGCGTCGTTGCTCTGCTCTTCGTTGCATACAGTGAGCCCATACACAGATGCGTATTGGCCAAGTCTACATCAGTAAGCCGTGTATCTGCCGTGTATCACTGTTAACGTACAACAACATACCAAAACAGAACCAAAAGCGAGCACAGTGAGTGAATGCAACAAGTTTGTTTCTGAACAAGACACACAACACACACCATTGACGGTTACACTGTAGTGCAGGTATTTTCAGTGCCATACAATTTCGAAGACAAATGGTGAGTAAGAAATCAAGGAAAATGCAGTAACCCTTGTCACGCGCTACTCGAGGCCACGGATTGCTTTATGATTTGCCAACGCAATTGGCCACTGTACTAAAAAGGAACTCCTAGAAAAGTAGGGTTAGGAACAAAACAATCAGATTATTGGAATTGCCGAAACCAAATGGTTCGGCAAAGACGTAATCCTTGTATCAAAACTCAGTAAATATTCCGGAACGATCTCTGAAATTTTGTCGGGGTTGGGATTCACTCTTTACGTGAGCAAGCGTATTTTCCTGTATCACATCCAGCAATGGAAACTCCGGTGACATTGTCAGATATCTTGTTTATTTTATGAGATCAGGTTGAGGAATGTACGTGTTAGTTTTACACTCTTTTACTTTCACCCGCCAGCGTGACGCTATACAGAAAGATGCACGCTTTCTGCTTTCCGAAATTAGTGGTTTAGGAAGCCTTTTTCTTTGATCGCAGGAAGAACGAAGACATGGTTTGCGCCTTTAGTTGTGAGATTGGTATATCTATACCAGCGATGTCAGTCAAGCTCGCATAAAATAGTAGCCTGTAAATAGGTAATGACCCCGAGAGCTTTCGGGCATGCGCAAACTGTCGACTGTATGCCCTTAACTGTTTTTAATATCTTCGAAGTACCTCAGTGCTGGTAACATGCGTAAATGGGTCGTATTCCTGTTTCTTGAACCTAGTTCAGGTGTCTTACTGACAGAAGCTTAGACCCTTATGCAAGTTCGTGTAAAAAGTCACGTGTTTAGGTGTTGCATTAAAGTAGCGTTACAGAGGAAAAACATTTAATTTCCGTACTCAGCCATGTTGAAATACTGCTGCTTGAAATAGGCCACGGCACCGGATCCATTGCGTCCTGTGCCTTGAGAGACTTGTGGCGGTACGGCGTGATAACGAGATCCTGTCCTGTATGTCTGTAAGAGGAAGCTCCTGTGTGTTGAAACCAGCAGCAACGTTGTGGCGGAGAAAAGCAGTGTCTGTTTAAAAGGTAAAGATGTTCTCAGACCGAAGGATCGCTTCTACACTAGTATTATACTACGCATGGTATTGTTAAGAGTGGTGTGTCCGTGCCTTCCACCAGCCTTCGAACTCACAGTTTAACGTGGAATGCGAACCATAAGGCAGCTTGACAGTTGTAACAAAAAAATGTCGTTACTGGAAGTGTTTGGAGCCATAAGTGGCAGGAAAAACCTTGGTACCGAGCTGACATTGAACCCAGGACTTCGGATTTGTAGTCATGGAACATATGTACTAGCCACCCTTTTGTAAGTCTACGCCCTGGAAGCCACTACTGTGCGTGACAAACAGAATTTGTCAATGTACCATACCTTTAAGCGTCTTCTCGTACAATTCCTGGACAATTTGGATGGCTAATTACACGTACATTCCTCTGTGAGAGTTGCTGTTATTCATTTATCGTCATGGTATCTTCAGAATAGGATAGGGGGAGAGAGGAAACGAAGAGGAAATTGACGAAGATCAGCTAGAGAGAGAAATTAAGTCAAATTTTAAGAGAAATTAAAGAGAAAAATAAGCGTCATGAATATTATTCCGAAACTTTTTCTGTAATTTGGTTGATAGCTTTATAAGAAATATACCCGAAATTAAAATCTGGATAGAAAATGGAAACGCCTGGTAGAAAACAGTAAATGTTTTGCGCATAACAAAGGCAAAAGGTATCGAGAAATGAAGCGATATGCCCTTTTTTCCCCAGTGCTTCCTGCTTCAGATTTTGCAAAATTTTCATTTTACAGGGCGTCAAACAAAGCCGTGATAATACGTGCCGTCTCCGTACCGCTCATCAGTACAGCCAGATACAAATCCCACGAACATGAGTAATATGTCAGTATATGCTTTAAAAGTGGTTTAGCAGCAGTCTCCTTTGTAAGCCCCCCCTCTAGGCCCAAAAATTTCTCTACCTTTATCCGAATGTCCATTACATGAATTGTGATACATTGGAAGCATTAACTTGGTACTGGACTTGACGTGAAATTTACACATTTTAATTTTAGAGTGATACGCAGTCTTTTTGTAGCGTCCCCTATTGGAAATTCTACTCGGCGACTTGTCAGTTTTGAGGAATTGTTAAAAAAAAAAAGTGAAGAATTGCATGTCTCTTGTTTGAATTTTTTTCATTTCCTTCGTCAATCCAGCTTGGAATCTCACATTAACAACACTCTAGTACCTATGTAGCATGTTATGTGTAAGGGACTTCTTTCTCAATGAATTGGATTGCCTTAGTGTTCCTTCCATGAACCTCTCTTAAGTCTGCTTCTTGCGCAACCAGGTTGCTTCGTGAGGATACCTCTAGTTATTTGTAGGGCGTGACTGATTACAGTGATTGCGTAATCAGACAGGACTTGTTCTTTTCGTCTGTTTACGTGCATGGCATTACTTTTATGTATAGTCAGTTGCCAGACTTCGCATAAAATGCTGATTCACTCCAGGTCTTGGTTTGTTCCGTAAACAGTTTTCAGTGACGCGATAGGGAGACAACAATGTTGTCTTTCGGAGCAGTAATATTATTAGGCATTTAACGAATCTAGAACATTACAAAATATAGATGGTTAATTGTAATACAGACGAAAGGTGCTTTATTTTAAAATTTGACAGATTCGTAATCTACATTTTAAACTAAGACAAGTACTTTTGTACTTATTATATTACACAGTACTCCGTAGGTGCAATCCCTGAGCCTTTTGAGGTACGTACAAGTGTTCGACAAGGAGTTCATTAGCAGTTTACAAATACCCTCGGACAAATTCATAAATTATCGGAAAATGACATAGAAGGCGTATAATCTGCATGCAAAGTCAATGTTAAATTTTTAGCCTCTGCTGATAATTTAGTAGTGATTATCGAGGTTAAAAAAACAAAATATACCATATAAAAGTGCACAAGATAATATTAACAGCAAGCCTCTATATGTCTGATAAGAAAATCCATTCATAAAAAAATGGATCAAAGCAGCAGTAGAGAAGTTCCAAATATAGAATATGGGACGAGTTTGCTGGTATCTTCCTTCAAATATCTCGGAAACATTATATTTACATCAAGTCTGGTCAGCATCGCAGACCTATAAAGACCCATGAACCTTCGAAAGACATTCAGAATCACACAGTACCTCTGTAACAACAATGTTATGTCGCACAATCCGGAAGTGCAACTTTACAACACAGTTCGTTTACTGGATACACTGTGTGCATCATAGGCCACAACGACTGGAAGCCACTCTAAAATTAAAGAAATTCAAAAAATACTGCAAAATCATTAAGAAAATAAATGGCTCCGCAAAATAATATGGAATTTGCATGAAGAGGAGAGCATCTGACATCTACACAGTGACAAAGAAAAACTTGAATATAAATAGAATGGACAACAACAGACTCATCAAAAGACCACTCATTTATTCAAAAGTTCAAAACCCGATAGTAAGAAGAAACTAGGGAAAATTGACAAGGCTAGCTCATCAAAGATGAAAACTTGATTAATCGTCTTGCTTTTAGAACTGTAGTAACGAAGTAAAGATTCACGGAAAGCTTAAAAAAACTAATCTCAAGAAATGGTCAGAAGAACGAAAGAAAAGACAGTGAATTCGTGAAGAGGTTTCCGCCGTATAAGAAGGCAGAAACCATCAAGCCAACAACAAAATTTAATCGCGCTTCTTAAATGCAGAACGTAGAAAGAAATGAGACAATCTCATTATTATGGAAAAAACACTACTTATTTACAGATTGAGTTTCAAAACAGCTCACATTTTGCTGCACGCATAGTTCTTTTTAAGCCACTTCCCCGCAGTATCGTTTTTTTTTTCAAGAATACCAGACCAACAAGGTGCGCAGGAGTGCTGCTAGGAAGTTTAAAAAGTAGGATAGAGGTACTGGGAGTATCAAAGCTATGAGCCATGGCTGGAGAGCTCAGTCAGCAAGAATATTGTCCACAGAAGGCAAGGGTCGGGTTCGAGTCTCGATGTGGCATACTTAATCTGTCGGGAAGATTCTGTTTTAATACTGTTTGATGTAGGTGCGCAATGACTAAAACAGATATTCCCTGTGTTGTTAGTCAATCTAATTCTTAAAATTACTGACGTGGTAAGAGTATATTTTGATACATATGTTAACGTCGCTCATGTATGTCGTATGTGGATAGTTCACGAATTTGTGTGCTCGCCGAATTATGTAGTTCACTGTAAAAGCTTGTGGGCAGGCCTGTAGAGCGAATCTGTTCTAAAGGAATCGTGATTTATAAATTGTTCTCTCTCAGAAAACAGAGAGAGGTGGCGCAGTGGCACACTCGACTCACATTCGGGAGGACGACGGTTCAAACCTGCGTCCGCCCATCCTGATTTAGGTTTTATGTGGTTCAAATGGCTCTGAGCACTATGGGACTTAACATCTGTGGTCATCGGTCCCCTAGAACTTAGAACTACTTAAACCTAACTAACCTAAGGACATCACACACATCCATGCCCGAGGCAGGATTCGAACCTGCGACCGTAGCAGTCGCGCGGTTCCGGACTGAGCGCCTAGAACCGCTAGACCACCGCGGCCGGCCTAGGTTTTATGTGATTTCCCTAAATCGCTTAAGGCAAATGTCGGGATGGTCCCTTTGAAAGGGCAAGGCTGACTTCCTTCCCCATCCTTACCTAATCAGACGGGACCGATGACGTCACTGTTTGGTCCCCTCCCCCAAATCAATCAACCAACCAACCTCTCAGAAAACATATACCATAGGACCTTCATAATCCAGCGTGCTCGGGGCTCTGTCAGTGCCGAATTATCGAATATACCGGATTACCAAGGTCTTTTAAAAACATAGTTTCAAAAGAGGGATGTAAGCAAGACCTGTAGTCTTATTATTTACAAAAAATAACTGGGGAGAGACGGAAAAAAATAATTAAAAATGTATAGTACTTCTCCGTAAAAACAAAACTGAATTTCAGTCGAATGCTGTACTGTTCTATTAGACCAGCTTAACGCTCAATGTTTTAGAAAACTTAAATAGACGTTAATAATTTTGTACATGCCAGTTACGAAGTAAAACAAACAGCAACGATTTGAAAAGATCAAGAACGATCTGATTAATAAAAATTGTTACCCAGAAGTGCCGCAGTTTAATTGGAATCAGCGTCTACAGGAATAGCATCTGACGTTGCCGATGGCGTGGAATATGTCGGACTGTTATCTACCACTGATTGTTAAGCTGAAATTTTCTTCTGATCCGTCTAGACCATTTCAAGAATGCTAACGTCTTTCGTGAATTGTAATCTCGTTTGACAAAAAATATTTTGTGTGAGGTGCAGATTCATAACTTTAGAAGCGTTGTGTTGTTTGCTGCTTTCGGAGAATTTCACTTAAGTATGTAAGGCTTCTGAAGCCTCCGCCCTAGAGGTGGGAGTTGCAGGCGTTTCTTCTTCGTCACTCTGTTTCTGGTGCCTCCTTTTGGTTGAAAACACTATGTAATATCGAATCTTCAGTCGGCTCTTCTGTAAATTTGGATCCATTGCCCAACATGGTCTGCTGACAACGCACGCAGTACATTGGTAGTTGCAGAATCTATCACTGGTACAATTTCACAGCGATCAGTTGACAGCTGATGAACATTTACACTGCTTTACATCTCGATTTCTTCGACCAGCGAGGCAGACAACGCTTCTGATGAGGCGCCGCGATGAACAGTTCGGATGATTCTCGAAGGCATCTGACTGTACTGCGGAGCTAAAAGTAGGGGAAAATTTGTGATGTGTGCCGGGCTGTCGGGTCTGCCGGATTAACGCGTTCTTACTGTACCACTTCAATATTATTCACTGTACCTTGTTTTGGATTGTCTGGGATTTGTTAATTATGTTGAGGACCAGATTCGCGTGTGGTGGCGCGCATACTGGTCTTGTTATCGACTTGTAATGTAAAGTGTTGTTAGTCTCGTTTAGAGGGTGTGAGGTACGAAATATCCCGCCAATTTATTTTTAAGAATTTAAAGAAAGTAACAATTTGATTAATGGGAAAATCCCGTACTAGCTTGATATGTAAATGAACAAATGTACATAATTGTGCGTTTTGGTGAAGTTGATTAGGAAAGTCATTTCGAAAGTTAGAACTATATTATGTATGTAGGTCTCTTACGGACCACTTCCTGTCGTGGTTGTTGCTTTAGATATTCGTAGCTGACTTCGTGCGGAGACGAGAACTGTAGCGCTGTGCTTGACGTCATCGCAAGTGCAGCAAAGAGGCTGCTGTGGCATGCGCGGCTCCAAGGAATATCAACGACTCTGATACGACACATAATAATGTCAAGATATATTGAATCTGTGTTGTAATAGTATTTTGTTTAATGGGTTGATTGTCGTTACCTGAAGTGGATGCGAAACGAAAAGACGCTTGCTATCTCTTGCCTGATGTATAGTCAACGTATAAAAAAGTGTGACTGTAACTATTAAGTTGTCGTAATACTGATTTAATAGGCGTTGGCTTCGAATCAAGATTTAAGATGATTTCATCTAATCGGGAGTTCGACGAATACTACAGGGCAGATGTGTAGTTTATTGGTAACACACTTATCAACTTAACTCTCGCACAGTGATCTTTTATTTGTTAAGGGGTATAAAGCAACTAACAGATTGTTTGATTTATTCGTTATTTCTGTTATGCGTTTTTAAAAGTAAATGCGTTTAACCAAAAGATTCGATTAGATTAAGTCTTGTTCCATAGATCATGAATGCGACACTTCGTGTGTACATTTCCTTGTAAGATTCCTAATTTATATATAAAAATTCATCTATTGATTAGGTGTAGTTGTCATTCAGAAATTATTTTAATTTGTTTTTAAACGTTGGTTGGCTATCTGTCAGGCTTTTAATGCTATTTGGTAAGTGACCAAAGCTGTTTATGGCAGCATAATTCACCTCTTTCTGTGCCAGAGTTAAGGAGTTAGATTTAACGCAAAGTAGTGAAGGTCAGCCTTTCTCCTGGTTTTGTAGCTATGCACATTGCTATTGCTTTTGAATTGAGAAGGGTTATTGACAACAAATTTCATAAGTGAATACATGTGTTGCGAAGCTACTGTGAATGTTCCTAGTTTCTTAAATAAATGTCAGCAAGAATGATCTTGGCTGGGCTCCAGCTTTTATTCTGATTACACGCTTTTGTGCAATGAATACGTTTATCCTTAATGATGAATTGCCTCAAAATGTGATGTTATTCGAAGTCAATAAATGAAAATAGGCATAGTAACCTAATTTATTTTCATGTTTATCGCCAAAATATGCAGTAACCCTAAGAACTCAAAGATTGTCTTCTCGCGGGTGGCACACAACCTCTATAATTCAAAAAAGCTGTTAGTTTAAATGAGTACTGTATTGTACGTCTACGTATGTAATCGACAAGCCACCTTACGGGCACAAAATTGATGTCAACAAGTCGTCCTCAGTAAGTATATGACATGTGGTTTTTGTTACATACTTAAAGAGTATGACTTTTCCAGATCCATTCTGTGCAATTGGAAACATGAACACTCTCTAAACTGGACAGTAGTGCTTAATAAAGTATTTGTTTAAAGTAGTAAAGTAAAGTAGTAAAGTAGTAGTAAAGTAATAGCCCGGTGACGATGGGGTTCTTTGAACGCTAGGGTATTTAGTGAACGGTGGCCACATAAGGGCACTTTGGGAAACCGCGGGAGCTGTAATGTGGTGGAGATCGGCTTTAGGGACTCACCAGCACGCCGGGAAGTGCCCGCAGTCCGCGCTGCAGGCAGCCAAGAGGGAAACTTGTCTGCGGTCCGCCTCTGCTCCATTATTGATAGGCCGCTCTTCGGCCGGGGAACCACCTTGCTTTGCTCCGCGCGTAGCTGCATCGCACCTGCATCTGTACGTTTCACAGCACGCTCCGCGACTATTTGAACTGCACGGGCAATGCCGAAATGTGGGTTCTGAATCGCTGGAATCGGCCACAATTGTCAGGTGCTCCGATTAAAAACTAGCCGAACTGAAAGCTTACGCATTAATATGGGTTAATCAACGTATTAATACTGGCTAATCAAAGCCACAAGTACCCAAGACTTATCAAGCAATGAACACAGGCTGATTAAGTGTCTGAAGTTCAATTTCCTTTCCCAATGCAGTTCATGTTTTTTACCTCGCCTTTTTAGGATAGGATTATTTCCGAACGCAGTTAACGTACAAAACAATTATAAGTAATTATTCGTATAAAACACTTATATATAGTAAACAACGTCGCCGACAGGTGAGTGTGTAGCCTAAAAATTTAGTAATCGTAGATTCGTTGTTTCGAATCTCGCTAGGGACAGCACGTTAATACGTTAAATAGAGGTCCATATTTACTAACGAGTAGGAATGTTATAAACAAATGTTCGATCACAATTTTTAAGAAAAGTAACTAATTTGTTTTTAATTCCTAGTTGTATGGAAATAAATTAAAATTTGATACAGGCATGTAACATGCCTTATCATAAGTGGAAAAAGTAATACTGTTCAGTCTCTACAAAATAAAACTTGTTTTTTTATTTTATAGTTTGCATTTTTGTACCCAACTTTAATTTCTTTTGAATACACACATCTTCATGCAGTTATTAACTAAATAAGAAAATGTTAATGTAATCGACAGATATTGAATCATTATACACGTTTCCATTTCTTAAAAAATGTGGAAATTAAATAAAAGTAGAAAAACGTTTTGCTATTAACGACATTCGAACATAGAGCCAACGATATTTTCAAAACTTTTAAGCTATGCAGTCAGCTACTGGTCTCAACCTTAATAATATAGAAATGTTTTGTGCATTTTGAACAGTTCTCGGGTATCCGACTGGGTAGCGTCGTAATTTCTCCACAATTTACAACTGTTCAAATTGGAAATACGCCGGGAAAACTTCAGATCGCATATTTTGTGCATAATAGCGCCCAGAAATATACAAAGACGTGGTTTTGGAACTTTTTGTGCACTTACTGTTGTAGGAAATTGATACCCTGTCGCTGACTTTCAAATCTTGCACGTTTGAAGAAAATAGGTCAGTCCGTAATGGTACCTCGTGAGTAAAATGGCTTCGCCTGCGAAACAGTTTCTGAGTGACATCAAAATGTATGACTGGACGCAAACTTAGTTACGTACGCGGCGAAGCCTGACGATCATACGGAAGTACGTGCTATGGGGTTGCGTGCTATGCTGGTGTTTCACAGTTTATTGTCATTAACTGATAATACAGGCAGAATCTGTACAAACAGTTAGCAAAATCACTTGTTAAAGTATCTGAAAAACTGTGAAACTGTTTGGTGATAACGTAATGATCCTGAATTGTGGCGTTTAAAACCTAGTATGATTACTGAACAAGACATCTAGCTATTTACGTGTCCACTGATTACCAACTGCCATTACGTCTACAGATGATCAGCGATCAGATAGCAGAAGAAAGGAGAGATAATTACGTGTTTGAAATAGCTTACGAACAAGGAGGATTAGGTACATAAACGAATCCAGACTGAAAAAAACTCACTCTAAGAATACATTTGTATATCTGTCACTGCTTTGTATTCGTTTCAGAAATCATAAAATCCTGAACATTGCTGTTAGACTACGGTTTCAGTGTTTCGTTGAAAAGTTACAGCAGCTCCGAGCTAACCCCTTAGCCGATTATAGCTTCATAAAAAAGGGTAAATACGTACCTTATTTTTGCCAAGTTAGAATTTCGGGAAGTAATTATTTCTCATTGACACTCACAGGGGATACGCCCTACTAATGTTGAGCTGGAGTGTCAGTTGCGGCTTGAACAGGTCTCCGTACTCATCTGTTTAAAGTATCTGAATATTCTGTCTAGATAGCATACAAGAATGTTAGTGGCACCATTCATTACTGTTCTTTTACCGTATCTCGTTTTTATAGTGATATAACCATCACGCATGGTCAGGCACTTAGTATTGATTTCGTTATGACCTAAGATAAAATTTTAAGGCTCTATTCATGTCGTCGACATAGCTTATGATGGTTGCTTCGTGACATTTTCGTATGAAATGTGTTGAGGGACAGTCAGTACAAAACGATGTCTTGTCTGTCGTAAAAAGAGCGATATAATGTATTTGTTCTGCAACATATAATCGAACTTCAATATGCCAATACCTGAATAGAGAAAGTATACTGCAGTATATTTTTTTAATGACACTGTAGCGCCTTAACGTTTTCAAATCAATATTTTTAACATTGATAAAGCAGAGCACCACTACTATAAAAGATTTACTCTGCTGGAAAACAATGCAACACCCTCAAAGACAAAGCCATTTTAATGAAAAGTTACGAGACAGGTAGTTCATCATTGTAAGATTAGATGACAAATTCAAACTAAATGAAACACTGATCACAGTAAAGGGTGCCCAAGTAACCGCATCAATATACAGTGTATTGTCTCCCCCCTCTCCTCTCCCGGCGGCAACACACGCCGTATTTTCGCATGCATTCTGCTATTGATTGTGCCAAGCGTCTAGCACCTTCTGTCGCAGTTCGGTATTAGTTCGTGCAGGCTCTGAGGACAAGTACCCGCTTCATCGTGGCCCATATTTGTTCAGTGCGCGAGGGTGATCTTTCTGGTCAGAGCAGTTGTACACGACGATGAGCACGTTGCATCGCGGCAGCCGTATGTGGGCTCGTACTTTTCTGGTGAAAAAGCAGTCGTAGAAATGGCAGTATAGTGGGGATTACAACCTGTGCAATGTAGCGGGCACTGATTAGTTTACCCCGCAGAACACCTAATGTGACAGTCAGTTATAGCCGATGCCCCCTTCTGGGGGTTGGGACCTGTGTGTTTTGAGCTAATGCACTGCGTAATAGGCCGCTCACCAAATCCACGCCGTAACGTGTACGTCCATCACTTTCATGCAGACAGAAGCCACTGTCATTATAGACAACAGAGCCCCGTTCCACTGTCCAGTAGACTCTTTGACGACACTAGAGTAGCTGTGCTTGGTGGTGCCGTGGTGTGGTGTCAGTGATAGCGCGGCGAGATTCACTATTGTTCTTCGTCTTGCTGCAAGGAGACGGTTCTGAGTGGTCCTGGTAACACGGTAGGTGCAATATGTACCCGGATTTCTTCCTTGGATGACGTTCTGTCGGCCTCCGCTGCTCGCACAATGAGTCGATCTTCGTCTGCACTACGCGGACGTCCGGAACCTGGTCTAAGGTGTTGTTAATTTTTCACATACCACAGTTGAAAGCAGCGATGCACCACCGATACATTGTGCCAACGTGTGCAGCCGTCCGTACGGCCCTCCAGCTTCCAGCAAGCCTACTCAGAGACCCCTTTCAAATGGCCGAAGGTGTTCAACAGAAGTACGTACTCATCGGCGGGCCGTGGACTGAATGTCGCAACCACTGTTTTGCTCTGAATGAACTCAGTACAGTTACTGCCTACAGTCAGAACAGAGGGCGCACGGACGGGCCTCCTGAGCGCACTAACACTGAAACCCCTGAACATGCACGTATACGTCCTGGCGCCACTGAAAGGAGTCCTTGAGGGTGATGCCTTTTTTCCGGCCGTGGATGTATTACGTGCATCGCCTCAATTCACATGCAGAATCTGCGTATGAACACATGGAAAGGAGCAATAACCGTGACGGTCTGTGCACTTCCTTCGAAGAACAGCCTCGCTAGTAAAACAATTAGCAGTTAAGGCGCCAATAAAAAGAGAACATCTTGGTGAGATTACAGAAGTGTAAAAGTGTAAAGTATGAATATAATTTTGGAAAACAGCCGAAACGCATTCCACGTGCGTACTGCTAAAACGGTTACGAAGAAGTGATAAGAATCAGAGGACGACCATCACTACAGAGAGGAGATAGATACTCAGGCACTGAGTCTCGCGCATCGAGTGATACTTCCTCAGAGGTTGAGTTTTATCTACCTTCCAGCTTTATCGTGTGCGCAGTCTGCGGGGGGAAGTGGCCAGCTACTTCCTCATTGCAGGAAGCGATAAAAGCCCCGTCAGCGGCCTCAGTAGCTAACGCTAGCACAAAGATTTTCTTGCACTACAGAGACGGTGGTTCTTCCTTGTACCCCGTTTCAATTTTCCCTCTGCGATATAATCAAATGCTGAGACGACATTAAAGTTCATACAAATCCCACGAACTAGCGAGGTAGTGTGTACTTCTGATAGCCTGCACAGTTCCTAAAACAACATTCTTACTGTAAGAAATAAAGAAATTGCCGTGATGTAGTTAAATAGTAATCGGCAAAAGACGCGTGAATGAAGCAAAAATATACAAGCAGGTTTGCTCTACGGTCACGCAGTCTGCATTGGTCAGGGCGCCGGAGACACTGCTGTCATTGTTTTCGCCTTTTGTATCCATTGGTTACAAAGTTTACACAATCGTCGATTTAGAATCTGAAAAAGAAGAAAAAAATGTACTTTGTCACGAGATACAAGCAAACAGAGTTTAGTTTGAAGTTTCATTTAAGTGGACGGATAGTCGAAGAGTGGCCCATGCTGTTTGCCTTAAATGCAGTTATCGCGGCGATGTTTCTACCTAAATTGTTCGCGGTTTGCGTCTACAAAATGGCGCGGGAGACGTCTCTCGCAGTAATTTGTACTTACCAAGAAAGATGCCTGACCCATAGCGCATGTTCATTCTTCCACAACAAATCTAATGGAAGGACGTTCCGCAGTTGAATAAAGGTCGTGATGAACAAAATAACACAACACTGCCAGTAAAACGGTCAAGCTTGTGGCCCAAGACTGTTGTGTGTGACAGTAGTGGTTTTATTGTTTGTTGTTGAGAAACGTGCTGTGACGTCAACAGCGCGTTCGCCATTGAGGAAACTGTTGATCTCAAACGAAATTGAGCTGTTTCACTTAGCGAGCACTAGAGACTATATTTTTTGAAAGCGTCCCATTGCTGTTAAGTCAGATTATCAACTCATTTAAACAGTCTGCAGGATGCCATTGCTTGCAACCTTCAGCAGTCAACCGAATTTCCATAATCGGCAGGGATCTAGTTCATTTTTGCTATCCGCTAATTTCTCACTGTAACCATTTTGGAATGCGCTATGAACTAGATTTTTGCCATCCATGTCATCAGTTCGAAAATTATTCTGGGGGAAAAAAATTGCCGACTTTCAACTGATATTTCTACAACGAAAATCAGTTGATACGTTGCTTGGTGCAAATTGATTTAGCACAAAGTTTGTTTTCGACATGAATGCTATGAAAACTGTGAAGTTACGGCATTTTAACAGTGTCCACTGTTCTGTTGATCTAGCGGGAGTAGACTTAGTTTCTGCTCCATTAATGTCTACTGGCAGTAACTGAATACTGCTCAAGTATATGAAATCCATGTCAGTAAGACTAACAGGGTGCGTGTAACATGGCAGGTCCATGTAAACGGTCACAGGCCTGTTTGACTGGCAAGAGTGTACCAGAAAAGTTTAAAAATCATATCTTGCAGACACTCGAAGAAAGACGCCGTACCATCTCTGGAGACCTTCTTAGAAAACATAAAGAACCATCTTTCAGGGCAAAACTAAGATTATTCGTGGCCCCGCTTTAGTTACATAAGCTGTAGAGATTGAGCAGCTGAAATCAGGCAAATAACAGCTCCCACAGAAACGAACAAGCTGTCATTCCTTCCATGCTCCTTCCGTGAATGAAAGGAGTGGAGAAAGCCCTTAATATATGGTACAATTGAAGACATCATCTCTCATGCTCTTCCCAGGGTGTAGATGTTGGCGTCGACATAATGTCCCGCTTAGTTTTAGATTACTAAGTAATTTATATTTTTATGTGACATGCAAACAAACACACCTGGCGATGAACAAACCACTAAGAAATGGGTCGCTGTGTATTGAATTATGAAATAAACATGCAGTGTGTGGCAGCTGTAAATCATAAATAATTGTTTCATAAGTCACGGTATTAACACGTAGTAATGACTACAATTCAAATTGTTATTGGATTTAAACGTGCTATGCCAGTTTCTTCCTAAGCGTCTCTCTCTCTCTCTCTCTCTCTCTCTCTCTCTCTCTCTCTCTCTCTCTCTCTATCTATCTGAATTATTTCAGATAGTGCAGCCTTTAAATTCGTACGAGGAATGCTGAGTTGTGAGAAACTCCACGAAACGAAATTTATTTTCGTATTGAAAGTCAGCCATTTTTTGAGATACTACTCTTAAGAAGTAGCATAGATTTTTTATGTAGAAATTATCTGTATGAATGCAGCAACTTAGAAGCGGTTAAAGTAGACTGAAAGAGGTCTTAAGCTGTATAATACTTTCAACTGTTTTTGCTGGGCGTCGCCGCCTTCAGTCCGAAGACAGGTTTGATGCAGCCATTCACGCTAGCTTGTCCTGTGCAAGTCTGTTAACCTCTGCAATCCAAATCTGTTTGAAACTGCATACGTTAGTCATTACTTGTAGCATCGAGCATTTGATTTCAAATACCGCTTGTATCGGCGAATTTCATGTACAATGAAACTGCTCTTAGCTCAACTTAATTTTTTAACACCAAGCCGTGGGTCGGGACTATTTCTTGTGCATCCAAATCTATCCACAAAGCAGCGATTCACTTTTGCAGTGGACAGCAAGTGCCTGTAGCTTTTCGCCACGGTTTGCACCACTGTTGGAGCAGGCTATCCATTTTCAATGTTACGTGGAATAATTCTGGCTTTGGTGTCAGTTTCGCTTTTCTCGTACTACTGATTCTGAGACACCAAGGACTTATACGAAACTGGTATAGTCGTACAATATGACACTCGTCTATATGCAGGAATCTCGCACTGAAGCAGTATGTGAATACCTAACCACTCGTAGTGACTGATACGTTCTGGTCGGTGGAGGAAAACTAGATGGCACTCGCGGCGTAGCTAGGTGTTGTGGTGTAAAAACACTCCGCAGTTTGGCAACGCCCTTTCCGAACACAGTCCTCCTCCTGTCACCGACTGTGGTGGTGCATTGGTTCAGAGTCTGGAATAACATTCGGGAAAGGAAGGATTCAAAATACCCAACCAGATAACCCAGACTCAAGATTGCTGTTTGTTTTCCGTAACAGACTAAGACCGATGCTGGAATGATTCCTTTGAAAAGATCACGCCGATTTCCTTAAGCACTAACTATAATGAACTCTTCGTCGACTGATGTTAAAAACCCTATTTTTTTCCCTCCTTCGCTGTTGAGAGGACCCAACAGTATGCGAAGCTTGTGTTTACATATCAGTATGCCACCTTTTTAGTGGGAAGCAACTCGTTTACAGTGTGTGTTGCATCTTTCTGAGACTCGATGGTGAAAGAGAGACTTTAAATTCGATTGACGACGAGTTTAATTACTAGAGATCGCGCTTTCAGCTTGGATAAGTCATGGAATGCGGCGCTTTCTGTAAAAAACTTACAAAGACGTCGCGACAGTGCAGCGTGCGACATCCAAGAATGGATCGACTACGCAGCCACAGATATTTCATGCACATTATACCACTTTACCGCCGATCAACGTTTCTGGCGTCTGTGTGTCTGTGGCCACATTCGCAGTGTCGTGGTCTGCAGGATTAAAGGTCGGAGCGAACGCTGGATCGTCATCTTTCGGCTCATTCTGAAAATGGCTGAACGTTATATAGCCGAAGTATCAGAAGAAGAAGAAGAAGAAGAAGAAGAAGAATGGATTTATTCGGCTGCGCACCCGAAGTTTAACGATGCGACTCGTTTTCAGCCCGTGGTATGGCTTGGGAATATACACTATTTTCATTGGACTCGGAAAAGTTTTAGTCGGCTTCTCTAGCTTTGTGGTAACTGGGAACTAACCTTGAAACTAGCAGGACTGAGCATTTATGTTTCTTTTAACAGGCAATGTCTATAGAGTTGAGAACGACATGTTTCCTGTTTTTGCATTATCTTTACATTTTCTTTGTATTTGTTAATATACCTTCCATTCTCTAACACTTTATTTGATAATTTTATTATTTAACTTAAATGTATTTTGTGGCTCCACAAATAATCTTCTATGCCCAGACCGTCGTTCACCGAATCCAAGTAAGAAACCAGTAAAAGTCATGGTGATGAAAAATTCAGATCTTAGTCGATACACTTTCATCACCAAAACTTCACTGAATACATTCGGTATGTTGAGCACCACGAGTTCCGTATTGCTTTCAAAACAGCAATGCTGATTCATGATTAATTTTAAAATAACAAGGGGTAAAAGGATTAAGTCTATGTAAATAAATATTAGTGGAATCAGTTTATAAAAAATGGCACAGTAATTCATACACTTCACATTCTGCTTCTGAAAGATTTTTATTTTTAGTTGTACATATTTATGGTATTAATTTTACAATTTTTCTTGTTGTTACGATCATTTTTACGGTAAATGTAAACAGTAAATAGTATGATATTATCCTGCTTAGGGCGTAAGAGGTAATGCCAAATTTTAATCTGTGGCTCTAAATGTTTACAAAGATATGAAAGTAGTACATTTTCTTACTTATTGAAAATCTACGTGCCATTGTTGTTGTGACGAGCAGTAATTTTGGGCTTCAAGGGAGCAAAATATTTTAATAGTATACGTGTATGAACTAGAGACTAGACTTTCAGCCCCTATTGCCAGTGTGTCGTCGTTTGTCATGCTTAAAACTTGTCAGTAGCGGTATTGTATACACCGAAGCGAAAAGAGATATCCTTTGCTGCATCGCTTCCCATTTCATAGACCGCAGACATTGTCGCTTCCGCACGTAACTGGTTTTCGGTGTGCGCCTTGCCGTCAGACAGTATAAATTGGCCAATTAATTGTAAGCGAGCGCTGCATGCTGTGTTTGGCTGGATTGACGCGCCAGCACGCTGACGGACGGCGCGCCAGCGCGGTACACGGTCGTTGAACTTGGCGCTTCGCTTTTTGTTTCACACGGCTGCAGGTAGCGCCGCGCCGTTATGCTCGCCGCCCTAACGTCAACTGCTTTGCGAGTCCTGTGTGTTCCGCGCCGCTCGCCGCCCAAGTGACACCTGACCATTCGGGTCCGTCCGCCTCTTGTCACCTTGGCGCTAAACAGAAATCTCACGATTCAGCACCGGCCCTTACGGGGCAGGACACTGAATTCAAACTCACAAAGCGAACTTACGGGCGGGCCTTCTCGATTGTCTTCGTACTTGCAGGGTTTCGAGGTAAGTACCGGGACATCAGTTTTCTAACGCAGTACGACGCAGTTCCCACCCACAAGTCACACTCCCCCCCCCCCCTCCCCCCAAAAAAAATCCAGCTTATTATTACCATAGTCACTGGTAGCTGGCTGCGAAGTGTATAAGGTTTCTAATCACAGTCACTAGTTCGAATCTTACTAATATCACTATTTTAACTTTTTAAAAATACCCTAGTTATTAACAAATGTAAACGTTACTTAACAAATATTGAATTTTTTAAATAAAATAACATTTTGATTACGAGTATTCGCATGAAATGTAAAATAAATACTTTTTCATTTCTAGGGATTGAACATTATTATTATTGTGAATAAACTTTTTTCATTTAACTGAAGATGTTTTGCATGTCTGTATCAAAGTTTTATTGACATTCATCCGACCAGTAATAAAAAATTAATAGATGCTATGTTTCAAAAAATTCTGTTCGTGTTCGTGTTAAATAAGTTACTTCCTAGCAGTATCCGAACAAGTGACTTCCGATTATACGCTACAGACTCGGCCGATGAGGAATATGTCAACAAGTTTCAAATGTTTTTTTCGATTTTAGTTTTTTAAGAATTGCATTGTACTGCTTTGTGAAATTGATGTCTGGACACTGAACTTCAAATTCTGTAAGTACGAAAAGACTCGAAGAAGGCCAGTCCATAAAGTCCTTTCTTCCGGCTGTTCCGACGAAATAGTCCCCACATTTTTCTTCTTCTTCTTCTTCTTCTTCTTCTTCTTCTCCTCCCGCCCCCTCCCTCTCCCGCCCCTCTCTGCTCCCTCTCCCCCTCCCTCTCCCGCCCCCTCCCTCTCCAGAGGTTGCATAGTGTCTTTGCCGGAAGCTTCGTGGACGTATCGACGGATTGGTACATTGGGCACAAGTGGTATGTTGCTGCTCTCAACAGTGGTCTGTGGAACATTCCCACACTTCTAGACCATGTTCAGGTCCATGCTTTACAGACGCATGCCAGGATCGAGAAATATGATCTGAATTTGTTGTCATATACTTCGAAAACTGTTTTCTTGCTTGCCAGTAAAATGACCTTGTACTTGAGCGTTGCATTATATATTGTCCAATAGAACGTACTTTTTATATTTTAATTTTGTTGCCTTACTAGTGGAGAGAATGTACGTAGCAGAGTTACGAAGGATTTTCAATACATGCTTCAGAGAACATTTCTTTCTCATTAGCACTTTTTTTAGTTCACTCCCAAAAGAACAGAAACACACATCCAGTGACGCAACGCAATGAGCGTCGATCCAACACACCGCTGAAAAAGGTAGGGTACTACATATTTTACAAGAAATAGAAAGGTTTATATGTGCGGCAAATCATAACATTTTTATCGAACATGTCATCCTTAAAAGAAAACAAAAATTCATGGAAAAGTTCGCCAATACTCTTGCAAACCTTCGGCCGTTAAGAAGAATCCCTTGTGTTAGATATTCCGGCAAGTCAGATAAAACAAATTATTAATGAAATTATATTATACATGACATGAACAACTTGTTCGTAATCTGTGCTTGGAAAGCCCATCGCACTACGTCATGGCAGTCCCGAGGAACACTCAGCATCACGTTGCCCGATCATTGTTGGGGGTCTTTGCCTTTTTGGCGATGCTGAATCCATGTGTTTCGAATGCCTGCTTTGGTCCTGGATTAGGCGGCAGAAGATATCACAAGGGTCGGTCTTAAGGAACTGCAACATTTCTGGTGATGTCTGGGTTAGGCTTGCTTTTTGAGTTGGTGTGAGCAGTCACTGAAACAAGTAAGTAGCGACCTCGTTGTCATGCGCGCGCGCTTGCGTGCGTGCGTGTGTGTGTATGTATGTTGTCTTTAGCGTAAGTTTACTTAGGTTAGACTAAGTAGTGCGTAAGCTTAGGGACCGATGACCTCAGATGTTTGGTTCCATAAGACCTTACCACAAGTTTCCAAATTTTTCCGGTTCAACACAGATGGTCTGCCACATTGTTCTTCGTCGTCCAGACTTGTTTGGCCACAGTGGAAGCATATGCGCCACCTAATCTCTGTGTCATTTGATGGTGCATTGTTCGTCGTTCATTTCTATCAACTCATTAAGGGTTGCTGTAACGTTATTTATCTTAAAGAGCGAAAACGAATTACCACAAGATACTCCACTTGATCAGTGGGTTTCGTCGTTTCGTTTTGGACCCTCTAGCTGCATGTTACGGTAGTGTGAACAGGGATTTCAGTGTATACCAGGTCTGCAGATATGAACTTGAAAGCAAACAAAAATTGAGGCATTTTCCGGAAGAAATGTCCATACGTCTATATGCCGTTTCTCGGGAAATCATTTAAAATTAATCAGTGGGCTACGTAGAATATTCTGCGTAGGTTTTGTTTCATTATCTCATTGCTAGAGGTCAAGGCAGCACTTTCTTGATGCGTGGCGCTCCTCCTTCAGTGTAACGTAGCAAGTGCTTATGTGCAGGTCAACTTGAAGAAACCTATCGCCAATGGAACTGTGTTTATAATTCAGAAGTATCTTGTTCCGAAATAAAAGCGGATGGTTCAGTACTAGCCTCAAACATAAAAATGTTCAGCTATGGAGTATTGATCAGGGATATATTGAACTATGTGGTTGATGAAAGTAGTTCGTGGTTACGCAGTATGCATCAGGATAGTCAGCAGCAGATAGACATTATTTAGAAAATAGACATCCATGCAGGACAGGAAGAGACGTCTTTCGGTAAGTTGAAAATATGTCAGAGAATCTGTCCATCAGGACAGAATAGTATTTTTGTTTGTTTAGTTTTATTCTGTTATCAGTTTACTTTCTGTTGTTTTATTTTTGTACATTCCTGAGGGTTCCCTGGTCGTTGATATTATTAAGAATAATAGAGGGTGTATAAAAAAGAATCATCTGATTTGTCACGTCTGTATTTCTGAAACTAATAAACATGTACAATGAAATTTGTTTTTTGATGAACTGGAAATTCAGTTTTTTTCATACCTTTTCATAGGTGTTCACTATGCCCCCTTGAGATGCACGGCATATTTCAATGCGGTATTCAAATTGTACCCACACTGCAGCGAGCATGTCACGAGTTACAGCTTCCACAGCAGCTGTTAAGCTATGTCTTAGTTCATTCATTGTTGTTGGAAACGGAGGCACATAAACAGTCTTTTATGAACCCCCACAAGAAATAATCACATACAGTAAGACCTGGTGACCTTGCAGGCCAGTAACGTAAGGCTGAATAATTTGGTGCTACCGATCCGCCGTTCAGTAATCCTTTGATTCCCACACTTCCAGATGCCAGTGTGACGGTGCCCCATCCTGTTGGCAAATGAAGTAGCTTGAATCAGTCTCCAACTGTGGGAAAAGAAAGTTCTCAAATACATCCAGATATGTGCTTCCTATAACAGTGTTCTCGGCAAAGAAAAATGGACCATATACTTTTTCCCGTGAAACTGCACAGAACACGTTAAATTTTGGAGAATCCCTCTCATGTTATAGAATTTCATTGGGTGTTCCGTACCCCATATTCTCACTTCATGACAGTACATCTTTCCATTTAAATGGAATGTTGCCTCGTCACTAAACACTAAGCGTGGAAGAAAACTATCATCCTTCATCGTGCCAAGAACGAAATTACAGAATTCCACACGTTATCACCTTCACGAAGAGCTTGCAGTAGCTGAATTTTGTATGGTTTCGTGAGTAAACGTCGACGCAACACACGCCAGACGGACATCGGGAGCAAAAAAATGGTTCAAATGGCTCTGAGCACTATGGGACTTAACATCTATGGTCATCAGTCCCCTAGAACTTAGAACTACTTAAACCTAACTAACCTAAGGACATCACACAACACCCAGTCATCACGAGGCAGAGAAAATCCCTGACCCCGCCGGGAATCGAACCCGGGAACCCGGGCGTGGGAAGCGAGAACGCTACCGCACGACCACGAGCTGCGGACACATTGGGAGCATGTTGAGCTGCACGACGAACGGATTTCTGCGGACTCCTTGTGAAAGTATGGCGGGTCTGTTCGGCGTCTGTGTCAGACACACGGGGATGGCCCGGCAATTTGCCTTTACACTAAGAACCTGTTTCTCGGAATTGTTCATGCATCGTCTAATGCTTTGTGCTGTAGGAGGATCCACACCATACCTAGTACGAAAGTCAGCTGAACTGTTATTACTGACCCGCACTACACAATATTAGAACACAAAACACTTTTTGTTGCCCCGACACGATTTTTTCTAGCACTGCAAGTGGGCGCACACTGCTGCTACCTAGCTGGAACCAAACAGGAGAGTTTGATCTTTCCAACAGTACGTTGTTCACGCACATATCTAAAATAACATGAAACTTATTTTTTTTAAAATCGGATTCTTTTTTATACACCCTGTATTATTTGTTATGTTTTACTGTGTTCTGAGGGTCAAAAAAACGTTTGATGAAGGATTGTTGCTCATTACAACCTACTGATTTGTGGTAAAATGGCGTATAAATGTTTATCAGAAATATTCTTTTCTGCATTAAAACATAGGTTAAAATATCTAGCATTATGGAAAGATTTACTTAATATAAGTCCATCACTGTGCGAATACACATGTAATCTTACATTCAAATCAGCCTGCTCAAAATCGCACGCTGTTCAACGTACAAATCTGGTAACGGCGTCAGTGAGTTTGGAAGAGTTCCTTTTTGTTTAATTTAAGATTTATTCTCAGAACATTTTTTTTTTAAAATGGTGTACGACAAGTGAGAGACTTTTTTGTTATTGAAGACAGGTGATGCGCGAAAGAAATCTTAAAACTAAATCGTATTTTCATCTATTCCAAAGCAGAAGTGTCTCACAGATTTCAAACAGCACATAATTTCAGTTAAATTTGACGCACAATGCTGCCGGCACTCACTCGTTAAGGCCTGTGGGGTTGTCCGTTTGGTTTTATTACGTTTTCTGATAAGCTGCCTTCTGCGTCTGTGAACATTTTACGCCCGAAGTTCCGTCCATAGTGAAAGCTCTGGTTATGCAGAATTGTAAATAATGACGTACGACTGCTTTGAATAAATTGCTATGTAACCTGTAACAGTTGCAGGCCTGCAGGAGTCTTCCTCGATGATGCGATCGTAACGTTGGGCGCGGGAATGGGTGGCGGCACTGCTTATGCAAACGGAGCATGAGCAAGGCCGTTAAAAGTTCGTGCATTTGTAAGCAAGTCGGGAGAATATGGGAGTGACATCACACAGACACCCTCTGCGTTCCTAAATTTTTTTGCCTGCTGCGTCTGCGTCTGTACTTGGCCGGGAGCGGGCGTTCGTCACGGTCACCCTCTATATTTGCCCCGCCGCTATCGG
Source organism: Schistocerca serialis cubense (assembly GCF_023864345.2). NCBI lineage: Eukaryota > Metazoa > Arthropoda > Insecta > Orthoptera > Acrididae > Schistocerca > Schistocerca serialis. Next base: position 226,816,525 of record NC_064641.1, read on the forward strand.
CCGCCTGCGGGTCCAGTTTACAGATATCACCCGGCGAGGTGTATACATCACGTCCGCGAGCGCCAGCTGCAGTTTACACAGGTGCCGGCCCCGGCGCCGCGTGCGTCCTGCGCGTCTGTTTTCAGAATTACGCCAGGCGCGTCCGCTTCGCCAATTTATCGTCCTTCTTGGTACAGCGGAAAAAAAGGTAGCTGTGAAAATGTCTCAACATCCGGCCGGTGGCCTCGCGTATCGCGAAACACGTCATTCTGCGACGTTAACGCAGTATTGCCTCATGTTGGTGAGGCTTTCTGGCTGCGCGGACGGCAAACTGTTGACGTTGTGACATTCTGTTGAATTCTTCCCTCTTTTCGAAAATAAAGTATAGCTTGGTAGTACTGGAGCTATATCTGTCTTTGTTCATCATAATGTAAATTTTCACGTAACTAAATGTGGTTCTGTTGTAACGCATACTTACGTTTTAAACATAATTTCTGGAAATTATTTTCATAACAGACGTTTTACTAGTATTTACTTGATATCAATCTTTTCTCGTTATTCAGTTGTTCCCATTATAAATTATTCTCAGCATCACTAACATTTATTGAAAGTCAGATTTACCTCTTCCTCGCAGTGAAATAACAGGTTTTATAGGAACAGCTTCCGCGAAATCGAAATTAATTAAAAAATATACAGATGCATTGATAACTTAAGAAATACTTTGCCTCCTTCCTCCCTCCTACCAATGAAATGTCCACGTGGAATGAATACCAATCCTTCTTTTGTCACACAGCCAGATTTTGTTTTTTCCTTTTACAAGCAACGCTGCCTGTGTGCGAAATTGTAATTATTATTCATGTACGGCACTGTTTGTTCATGATGTGAGACAACGGAGTATTGGTATAGTGTGCATTTCTTCAACAACCACTTCCAATACAACTTCATAAACAGATGCTGTGACATCTTCACATTCCTTCAAATTTCCTTGAAAACAGTGTGTCCCTCTGATTTTGACATCCCTGAATTTCTTTGATACTTCTGCTGCATCTCTGCCGTGTAACATATTTTTCTAAAACATATGCTGTAAATAAATAAGAAATGTAGTTGATTCCGTTTTGTTGCTTTGGTCATCTACTCTGCGTAAGTGTAGTTCTCTGCAGGTCTCCGTAGTTGCCACTTGTTAGTGATCGTCTTCATTCCAGAATTACTGCTGCATCGTATATCATCGGTATTCTACCATGACGGAGCTCAGAAACTGTCTGTAGTAATACCTGAAGACCGCATTTTAACTCATAATACGAAGGTTGGAACTTTAATAGTGGCAACTATTTATTTACAGCTCGTACAAAATAGATACTTGTTTCAAAGTTTTACTGATCTTCTAAGTAGTCACCAGCATCGTGTATAAGCCGTTGCCAGCGATGTGGAAGTCGTAAGATTCTCTTAACAGTGCCAGTTGTGTTGACAGTTCGAGCGGCGCGGTCTATTGCCCGACGAATTTGTTGCAGTTCTGAAGCGAATGCCGTGAAGTGTTTCCTTCAGTTTAGAAATCGAGTTGAACTCACGAGGGCTTAAGTCAGGGGAGTGCCAGCCCCATCAATCAAACAAATCAGTAACAGCTTGCACTGTACGTGCTTGAGCATTGTACTGCAAGGTGATTGTCATGTCCTGCAGAAATTGTCATCACTTCTGTCTCTATGTTGTTCATTTTTGGAACACAACCTACGACCAGCTTAGAGACAGAAGTGATGACACTTTCTGCAGGACCTGACCATCACTTTGCAGGACAATACTCAAGCACAGACAGTGCAAGCTGTTACTGATTTGTTTGACTGATGGGGCTGCTAAGTGCTGTACCATCTACTGCACTCCCCTGACTTAAGCCCTCGTAAGTTCAACTCGATTTCTAAACTGAAGGAAACCTCTCACGGCATTCGCTTCAGAACTGCTATAAATTCGTCGGGCAATAGACCCCGCCGCTCGAACTGTCAACACAAGTGGCACTGCTTAGAGTATCCTACGACTTCCACATCGGTGGCAACGGGTTATACACAATGCTGGTGACTACTTTGAAGGTCAGTAAAACTTTGAAACACGTATCTATTTTGTACGAGCTGTAAATAAATAGTTGCCACTATTAAAGATCCAACCCTCCTATAAGTACGTTCGGTGGCAGTAAAGGCGAAGTTAAATATCATTTCGGACTACATTTAATGTCGTAACATTTGTTTTGCAACACCCTTTTGCAAGACTACTTCACCGGTGGAACTGTTCATCTACTTACTCAAATATTTCGGATCCGGTAAGTCCGTAGGGACCCAGCCTGCGTGCATCTGGGGGCTGGAGCCACGTCTCCGGATAGATCTGGATGAGACCCGCCGAGTCCGGCGGCGCTGCAGACGTCCGCGAGAATCAGAGTAATCTCGCTGTAATGGCACGGGAACTAGTCAGTTAGCCGTGTGTCCCTGATGCAGGGCGTACAAACGCGAGGTCTGCAAACACACACCATTGCTTCCAAGTGACACGACGACAGACACATTTATTTTCACTCGGAAGCACACTAGGTTTTTGTTACGTATTATTGTGAGTTCAGAAACTATTTATTCCCAATATCTTGCCAGACCTTAGTTAGTCTTGTTCTGCCAGTAATAGCGCCAGTACTTGAAGAGTGTTCTAAATTAATGGTACCAGGATGGCCTAAAACGTTCTCGGCCTAATAAAGAAAATGAGAAATTCCATTATTCAGATTTCTTTTTTCATCTTAACCTCCTCGTAGACTGCTGCTCTGAGAAATATTTTTGGGCCAGTGAAGGATGGAGATGAATGGAGAGAAAGAAAAACCACGAAGTGAAGGAGTTGTACAAGTCGCTGGATATTGTGGCTGTTATTAAACAAAGGAGACAAAAGTGGTATCGACACACAGTGCGTCGAGAAGGCCAGATCACCAGGCAGGTGGTGGGAAGAAGACATCAGAAGCAACAGATCGAGAGGAAGATCACCACGGCTGAGATGGACTGACGGGATCAGGGAGGATATCAGTACGATGGCACTAGCTGGAGAAAAATACATGGACCCAAGAAGATGGAGGAGGCTGATTGGCGAAGTCAGAGAGCGACTGCTGTGTGTATGACCAATCTAATAAAGAAATCTTCTTTAATAGTAGTACAGTTCACCCAACCGTGTTTCAGTATCATTATTCCATCTATGTAATGTTCTTCTCGAAGTGTTGTAAAATACTCATCTGCGGGTGCAATCGCTTCTTGCGTGGGCGAAATACGGCCTCCGGCAAGAAACACTGAGTTTTGGAAAGAGGTGAAAGGCAGAGGATGCCAAATCTGTGGGGAACAGGTGTATGTTCCAAAATGTCATCCCAGAGGTCCTTCAAATTTCCCGTTGCCAATATACTTCTGCGGACAGGTGCATTTTGTTGATGAAATATAATTTTTTCCCTTCCGCAGATCACGCTTTTTGTCTCAACTTTTCGCATTCAGGTAGATTAGAAGAATAGAATAATAATCCCTATTCATCGTTTCATCATTTACATAATTCCTTCTGCATCCCCAAATTACCATGCCATGACCTTTCCCATTGATAACGTAGTCTTTGTTTTATTCGAACCTGAAGAACAGGCTTCTGTCTACTGTTTCCATTTCGTTTGGATTCTGATGTTTAGTGGCGAATCCATGTTTAATTCATTGTCATACATCGACGCAGAAAATCAGTTTTGTTTTCAAGAAAATACGCCAAACGCAGTTCGGAAATCGTCGTGCGAATTAATTTCTATTCCACTGTTTTAGGCGCTATAGCACTCTCGTACGAAGCTAACTCTTGTGCAATTCTTCATGCAAAGTGTAGCCAACAAGTCCTTACGAAATTCCTACAAAATTGTCATTTCGCGCATGATTCACTTCCTGCAGCACAGGACAACAGTGAATGCCCACGTTACTCGAAAACCTTGACCATCCTTCGCCAAGCGATCAAATCAAAACGACCAGGCAGTGTCACCCGTGGGGTCATTCTGCTCCACAACAGTTCAAAGCATCATACGGCCAACACAGTCGCGGCACTCCTGCAGATTTTCATATGGGAGGTTCTCGGCCACCCTCCATACAGTCCGGACGTCTCTCCCTGTGATTACGCCATTTTTTGTCCCCTTAAAAAGGCTCCGAGGGGCAAACGATTCACTTTGGACGACGACACGTCCAGCTGTGCGTGCGGAACTGGTAAATATCGCAGCCCTGGGAATTTTGAGACAGACATTCACTGCCGTGTGTCACAGAGGGACAAGTGTCTCTCAACAGCCAGGGTCAACACTTCTAACATACAGGTATTGGTTTCTGTAATTATGCCTCCGACTAGTTTCTTTTTGAACGTCCCCTATATATGACTACTCAGCATTTCATACTTAAGTGCCTGGCAGAGGGTTCTTCACACCACCTTCAGACTATTTCACTACCGTTTCGTTCTGTAGCAGCGCGTGGGAAAAATGAACACTTAAATCTGTCTGTACGATCTCCGATTCTTCATATTTTATTATTATGATAATTTCTCCGTTTGTAGGTTGACAACAACAAAATATTTCCACATTCAGAGGAAAAAGCGGGTATTGAAATTTCGTGAAAGTATTTTTGAGATATATTTCGTCATTAATAATAATAACAGTATCTAAACTCGGTTCTCTACAGGAAAGCCCCAAGGCAAGAAAATAACTAAGCGCGGAAAGACGTACAGAATGGTAAGGGGAAAGACCGAGGCATGGGACTGTCTTGGTTTGCAACAGTGCTCGACCCATACGCAACGTAGAACACCTTTGTTTTGATGATTGTCATCCCAAGTTACTTACATCCATGGCACAGTCTCCCCTGTTTCTCGATAATACAAAACAAGCTGCCCTTCTTTGAACATCTTCGATGTCTTCTGTCAATCGTATCTGGTAAGATCCCATACGGCACTGCAGTACCCTAACAGAGGACGAACAAGCGAAGTGTAGACATTCTCTTTAGTAGAACTGTTGTATCTTCTAAGTGTTCTGCCAGTGAAACGCAATCTTTTATTTTCTTTGCCCACAAATTATCTATGTGATCGTTCCAACTTAAGGGGATACGGAATCGGATTTTGGGTTAAAAAATCGATTTTTTTTTTATTGGCGTATTATATTCTGCCATGTTTCCTCTTTAAAATGACGTATCATACATAGCTCTACTACAATTATAACTATTTTATTTTTATATATTTGTGAGATCGGGTATTGCGCTTTAGTTATACACGTCTTTCGTGGCTGACCATGAACTTTTTGGCAGTACCTTTAAAGTGACATGAATTCAAATATCCCGGTTTCCAGCGACTATTTATACACTAGTTGCCAGAAAATGTTTCTCTCTGGTTTCCTCAAGTTACTCTTTGACTTTGTGGCGGGACTGTTTTGTAAACAGTGTGATATAAGAAAGTAGTTGTTGTTGAGTTATTTCGTATTTAGTGCTTCATTTTTCGCAGTGAAAATGCCTAGAGCTAAAGCAAAAGTATTTAAAAAGCGTGTGAACTGGCAAAAGAAAAGAAATAATGATTCATTAGCAAAGCAAAGCAGTTCATCATCATCACTGTTGGAAAATGTGAATCCACTTATTACTGATTTGCCGAACGAACTTACACCAAATGAAAACAGTGCTTCTCATAAAAAACTAAGAGATTTGGAAGAGAAATATAATTACTTGATAGAGGGAATGAAGTTTTTGAACTCATTGATACGAATATATTGTGTGAAGCTCTTGAAAACAGTTTGTGCTGCAAAAAATGTCATGGAAACGTTTCTCTGAAAGTAGAATCCCATGTTGGCCTGGCTGCCCAGTTTAATTTAATATGCAGTGTTTGTAAATACAGCTGTAAGTTTCCAAGTTCGGTTTCAGTAACTGTAAATAATGGATACAAGAAAACTGAACTTTATAGTGTAAATATTAGGTTAGTTTATGGATTGCGAGCAATTGGTAAGGGCAAAGCAGCTGGTGATATGCTATGTGGTGTTCTAAATCTTCCAAGTGCACCTTCAAAGTTTGAAGCTTACAATTATGTACTAGGATCTGCAGTTGAAGATGTAGCACAGAAGTCAATGCAGGTTGCTGTGGAAGAAGCAGTGGAAGAAAATGACGGCAGTCGTGACCTCACAGTGGCGTTTGATGGCACGTGGCAGAAAAGGGGCCACACCTCCAACAATGGTGTTGTAACAGCAACTAGTGTTGATACTGGCAAGGTTATTGATGTTGCAATAATGTCTAAATACTGTAGGTGCACAGGCAGGCTGAAAAATTAACACAGTGATGACTGTATTGCTAATTATTATGGTAGTAGTGGTGGCATGGAGGTTGCTGGGGTGAAGAAAATTTTTCATCGCTCTTCACAGTGGTATAATGTTCGCTATGTCAAATATCTGGGAGATGGTGACTCTAAAGCATTCAAAGAAGTTTTGGAAAGCAAACCATATGGGAACAGTGTAAATATAAGCAAACTTGAATGTATAGGACATGTGCAGAAGAGAATGGGTGCCAGGCTGAGAAGGTTAAAATCAGTTATGAAAGGGAAAAAACTAGATGATGGGAAAACCTTGGATGGCAGAGGAAGATTGACTGATTCCATAATAGACCACATTCAGAACTGCTATGGCCTTGCAATCAGGCAAAATACAGGCAATCTTGAAGAAATGAGGAGAGCTATATGGGCTTTATATTTCCACACCGCATCCACGGATGAGCATCCACAACATGGTTTGTGCCCCAAAGGTGAAAACAGCTGGTGTAAATACAATAGGGGACTAACAACAGGAGAGAAATACATTCACCACCACAGTCTACCATCAGCAATCATGGCAGAAATAAAGCCCATTTTCAGAGATCTGGCTGACAGAAGTCTTCTGATGAAATGTCTTCACGGAAAAACGCAGAACCCCAACGAGTGCTTGAATAGTGTGATATGGCATCGTCTCCCAAAAACAGTGTTTGTCGGAATTAATACACTACATTTTGGTGTGTATGATGCTGTGGCAACCTTCAATCTTGGAAATATAACTAAATGCCAGGTCCTTCAAAAGTTGGGTATGTGTGTTGGTCCCGTACGGTACGTGCTATGTTCTTTTTAGATCAGCACAGACTAAGGCATGCTGATAATATAATCAAGACATTAGTGAAAAAAGCAAGACAGGTGCAGAGGGGTGCCAAAAGAAGACTTGAAGATGATTATGAAGACTGTGAAGGGGGTATTAGCTACGGATCAGGAATGTTTTAATCTTCTTTCTCCGTTTCCCGTAAGTTTACTTTTTACTTCATCTAGGAACATTATCTCAGGTACTGGTCAACCTAGAAGTCTGAAATTTTTATGACGTAGTGACATAGGTCCCTATTACATACTGAAACAACGATTTTTTAATTACTTGATTTACAAAAGACTTAGGGGTGATAGTCTAATAAAAAGCGATGGAAAAAATTTACTTAAAAATAAATGTACAATATCTCTGTAAGAAAATACTTTGACAATAAACTGTTGTTTCAGTATTGTTGTAACATATGAATGCACATACAGTAAAATTTTTACCTCTCTGTCTCCAGTAGTTTGTGAGAAAATGTTCCCTATAGTAGGCATATATTAACATTGCGGGGATAGGTGATTCCGTATCCCCTTAAGTGGTTCCTGATTGTAATTCCTAGGTGTCTAGGCGAATTGACAGTCACTACCAGTTCCCTCAGCTGTTCTCTAACTCAGTGCCAGTTGTCCAGCCTCAGTTAAATTTTGTAATTTTTGGCAGGCATGGATCCAATTGTGAATTGTGCCGACTAACGTTTATCGGTTAAAGTTTTTTACCTAATGACAATAAAAAGATGCGACCGTATTATCATTTTCCATGTTTCATTACAATTCATTAGTGCAAATGCAAACTGCACCGGAAATCGTGGGAAATTTGAGACAAAAAATGATGGTTGTTGATTGATTTCTCGGTGGTCGTAACATAATTAGTATTTACGGAGATAGTGTAACGCACTGTGGGCACCGAGATATACCTTAAGAGGAAAGCGGATCTTGACCGATTATATATGATCATTAATAATAGTAACTGTATCTAAATTCTGTTCTGTATAGGAAAAGAATGGTAAGGGGAAAGACTGAGGCATGGGATTGTTTGGGTTTACAGCAGTTCTCGACCCAAACATTGCTGCCCATATTGTCCTTCGAACCTTCATGGGGAACTTAAAAAAATCCGTGCTCTTCAGATCCGACCTAACATCTAGTGATCTACAAAAATTCAAATAAAACAATTATCTGCGTCAGACACTCGTTTTATTTCATCCCACGGCGCGTTTACAGAGATTACACTCTGATCTACAGGTGGAACAACGATATTAGGTTACATTTTTGCTAGCTGGATGCAGCCAGTTGTTGTGGTTTCATTTCTTTACAAAAACATATAACAGGCACTTGTTAATGTAATATGGCACTAACATTATAAATTTTAAACGGTGATAGTTACGTATAGTCTTTTCTAGTGCACAGAACCCTGCCGTTTGTCATAAGTATACATTTTAGCTTAATTTGTCTCACAGAACAAGAACTAATAACATAAACCAAGCGAAGATTATGGCGATATAATGATATAGTGCCTTGCCTAAGAAGTCATCATTTCTAACTTTAACTGTGGACCGTAGATAAAATTAATTATTATAAAATTCATTCATTGCGGCAACTTGTTAAAGTTATTACAACTTTTACTGTTATGTACTTGCAGAAGTAATCTGCAAATTTTATATTTTTCATGTTTTTACTTTGGTTTTATTTATGTCTTTACTGTCATGTATTTGCAGCAGTAATGCTTTTAAAAAGTTGTTGTAAAGAATGAAACAATTCTCTAATAGTTAATGTATCTATTGTTCACAGTGTAAGTTTGTAATTAACTATCTCTGGGGCAAGGCACTATATCTTTACATTGTTGCAATCTTTGGTTTTTTATGTTATTGGTTGGTGCTCTTATGATGAACCGCAGGGTTCTGTGCACTGGAACAGGTTGTGAGTAACTCTCACCGTTTAAAATGAGTAATCTTAGTGCCACATTACGCTAACAAGTGCCTGTTACAAAAGCTTATAACAAAATGAAACCACAATAAACAACTGGCTGCATTCAGCTAGCAAAAACGTAACATAATATCATTTTTCCACCTGAAGATGAGAGTGTAACCTCTGGAAATGCGTCGTGGAATGAAATAAAACGAGTGTGTGACGCAGGTAATTGTTTTGTTTGAACTTTTGCAGTCGTAAACACTCCGCAGTTGCTTACAACAGTCCAACATGGACGACGTAAGGTTATCTAGCGACTTGTCAACTCTGCTTACACATCAAAGATGGCTTGCCTCCCAGTGTCTTCAGGTTCCGGCTGAAATCTCAGACAGCGGAGTTCACTGAAGAACGCTTGAAAAAGCTTATTCCACGGTGCGAAATGTGCGTGGAGAATAATTACGTAGAAAACAAGCACAAAATCATCAACTATTAATACGCCTCCAGGCTAGTCGACCGGTGATTTTACAACGTTGTCCGTGGTTTTCCGCATTTAGCTCGAGTCGGAACTGGAATGTTCCTTTCTGCAGAGCCATAGTGGATACTGCCCCTCGTTCCTCAACCTAGTTCAATCGCTGGTTACCTTAGCCGGCACTTCAGACCGAGTGTGAGAGACTCTTAGCAGCATCTCGTACGGACAGTTGTGGGTGTTTACGCTAGCAAGTATCACGGTAGCTGTAGAATGTCGGTTTGTGAGCTAGGGCCGGCGATATTTCGTACCGCCGGCGGAGGCGGTCATAATTAACGTGTGCACCTTGGGCCCGGCCGGCCGCGTCAGCACAAACGCCGCCACGGCCGGCCGCCGCTCCGTAACGAGCTGGCCTGCCTCCCACACCGGACCAGGTGCTGCGTGGTCGGCTCCAGCACCCAGCGGGGTATCACGGGGACTGCGCCGCCTTTCGTAGAGTGATCCTCGTCAAAGATTGCCGAGCATTTCTCTTACTCTCGCATGGCTTGTAACACCGCACCGGCACTTTAGATATTTAACCTGTATCATTATGTACGAGGGTGAATCAAATGAAAACCTTAAATATTTTTTTAAATATTAGTTGCTGTTAGTTTTCAACATAATCTCTCCCACGCTCAATGGAAGTCCTGCAGCGGTTACAAAGTGCATAAATTCCTTCAGAAAAATATTCTTTTGGTAGACCGCGCAGCCACTCATGCACCGCGTGGCGTACCTCTTCATCAGTGGGAACTTCTTTCCTTCCATTGCGTCTTTGAGTGGTCCAAACATATGGAAATCAGTTGGAACAGGTCTGGTGAGTATGATGGATGAGGAAGACACTCAGAATGCAGGTATGTAATCGTTGCAAGTGTTGTAAGTGCAGTGTGGGGCCTTGCATTGTCATGCTGCAAAAGGACACTTGCTGACAGCAATCTACGTCACTTTGATTTGATTGCAGGCCACAGATGATTTTTTTTAGATCTGTGATTGATGCACTTCGCCCCAAAAGAGAGTCAGCATAACCTTCCCTGCTGATGGTTCTGTTCGAAAGTTCTTTGGTTTTGGTGATGAGGAATGGCACCATTCCTTGCTCGCTCTCTCCGTTTCCGGTTGGTGGAAGTGAACCCAGGTTTCGTCCCCAGTAACGATTCTTGCAAGGAAGCCATCATCTTCTCGTTCAAAGCGCCGAAGAAGTTCTTCACAAGTATCAACACGTCTTTTCTCATTTCAGGAGTCAGCTGCCGTGGCCCCCATCTTGCAGACACTTTGTGAAACTGGAGCACATCATGCACACTGTGGTGTGCTAACCCATGCCTAATCTGTAAACATGCTGCAATGTCATTCAGTGTCACTCGGCGGTTTTCTTTCACTATGGCTTCAACTGCTGCAAAGTTCGAAGTCACACCATTTGCGAACTTCTACTCCATTCGTAGACTTGCTGCTGTGACGAACATCCATCACCGTACTGAACCTTCATTCGTCGATGAATTTCAATATGTTTCACACCTTCACTACGCAAAAACCGAATAACAGAACGCTGTTCTTCCCTGGTGAAAGTATAAAGTGGGGCGGCCATCTTTATACTGATACTGCGTCGGTATGTGTGCATCTGCACTATGCTGCCACCTACAGGCCATTCTGCACGCTGTTTGTAGTAAACTTACTAAATTACAGGATAACGGCGCGAAATTTCGATTTGTTATTACAAACTTAAGGTTTTCATTTGACTCACCCTCGCAGATGCCCAATGAGGCTGTAAACTAGAATTTGTTTCTCAATGCTTTTTAATTAACGCTAAATTAGGGCCCTACAGACTTCAAAAGTGTTGTACAATAGACACACTGCAATTTAATTTTGTGAGCAGGTGAGATACGTATGTGATGAAAGTCAGTTACCGTAAGTTGTATTGTTTTTATAAATCACAAAGAAACGACTGCAGTAATTGCACTGAAGTATAACCGAACATATTTAATAACATTCTGTTCACTGACAAAATTATCACAAGAAAATGAAACCGTTAAAAGTAACGAAGGTTGCCGAAGATTCAGGACGAGAAACCGATAGGTGTGTTACATTACTGGCACACAGATCAGTTTCCGCCATCTGACGATAGTGATTGATACGCCGAAGCCGTGCAGATTTTTTAACAGCGCCTTTGTGTTGACCGCCAATGCTGCTGTCGGCGGCCACTGTGTCGGTTACGATACCTGTGAATCCTGAAAAGCTACCCAACGCAAACTTTACATCATACTTCAGTTAGAGCTGCAAAGTGAAATTTACGAGTTTAAATTTTGGCAGTCACTGTCGTCAGATCGCGGAAACGGATCTGTGTGCTAGTAATGTAAAATACCTATCGGGTCCTGAATCTTCGGCAACCTTGGTTACTTGTAACTGTTTCATTTTCTTGGGATAATTTTATCAGTGAATAGAAGGAGCGGCGGTCATCTCGTGCATAATTCCGACTCCTGTGCAGCCGTCCGGACGGCCGCAGCGTTACCTGCTGTCCGCATTGTGTCGACTTGCAACGGGCGTCCCTTCATCCGTACACACAACAGCCTTCGGCGAACACTGCCCTACCTGGCGTCGGCGTCACGTTTTGAAACCTGTGTTAATAGCGGCCTTTGGCCCACTTTACTGCTGTCTCTGTGACATTGCCAGCCCAGTCAAAGGTAAGTCTCAACAAATAAAACGCCTACAAATACTTCGCTTATTGACAATCACTGTCGGATAATATTTAATAAAAATAAAGGAATACGCTATTTTCAAATCTTATCAGATATCGATAATGTGAAACTCGACGAAACCATCAGTTTCACCGTCTTTCAACCTTACACACGGACCTGTTAGGATCCTAGCAGCGCATCTTCTCTGGGTGATAAGAACGCCAAACATTGTAACAGTGCTCTAGAGTTACTCTCACTACCATCTTGTGTGGAATTTCATATACAGATGCACTCCTTTTTCCAAGAACCTTTCCCACAAGTCTTAGGTCTTCCATCTCCTTACCCAAATAACTGATTTTCCTGCCTACCCTGCTAAAGAAGTTGCAGCTGTCACCAACAGGAGCAGAGCTTTGTATCTTCACTTTGACTGATAACTGTATGACATACTTCCTGACTGTACCTATGTGCTCGTCCTGTTTGCTGTTGTGGACGACAGGCCCAGTTTCCGGTTGCTGAGAGGAGGAGGCTATGTTCAGTGAGCAGTGATGGACCAGTCTTCCTGTCGGAGGGGGTGTTGTGGCCATATTAGGCTGATCACAGCCGGCCATAGATGACAGGGGCGAGAGATGTGTACGGCGAATAGACGTGCATCTGTTGAACAACTGACAGCACAGATGAACCAAGGGGCTACCAGTAGTGTCTCCCATTATTGCGTATGGGCATCCGCAACAGGCGCCTGCTGACTGCAGTTCATCGGCGACGAAGGCTGGAATCAGCATGCCAGTACCGCAGCTGGACGTGCACTGAGTGACTACAGGAGTCCTTTTCACTTGAATCACGTTTGGCGGTGCACAAGACAGATGGCCGTTGGCGTGAAACCTCTGAAAGCAAACACCCTGCAACAGTCATCGAAGTGTCCATGCCGGAGAAGGGAGCGTTGTGGTCTGAGGAACGTTTTCGTGACATTCCGTGGGTAATTCGTCATTCTGGAGAGCACAATGGATCAAGACAAGTATGCATTTATCCTTCGCGACCATATCCACTATTGCATGCGATTTGTTTTTCCTAGGTAAGGCGGCATCTACCAGTAGGACAATGCAATGTGTCACACAGCTCGCAGTGTACACGTGTTGTTCGAAGAGCTGCAGGATGAGTTTGCCGTATACACAGGCCGCCAGCCCCCCCCCCCCCCCCCCCCATTTAAACCCAATCGAAATACTGTGGGACCACCTCGATTGTGCTGTTCGTCTCATGAAGCCTCAACCGAGAAAAGTAGCGCAGTAGTCCACTGCACTGGAGTCGTCATGCCTCCACATTCCTGTCGGTACGTTCCAGAACCTCACTGACTCTCCTTTTGCACGTCTCGCAGCTTTGCGCGCTGTAGAAGGTAATTCAGGCTTATGACAGATGGTCACAGTAATGTGGCTGGAAATTGTATATTGGCTGCAAAGTCATTAATATTATAACATCAACAGCATGTTTCCCAACGCACTTCCCTGGGACACACCTGAACTTTCCTTTACGTAGGTCAATAACTCTCCATCCAAGATAACAAGTTGTGTCCACGCTACCAAGAAATCCCGAAGCCAGTCCAAAGTTTCTCCTGAGAGCCTGTATCTTCATGTCAGAGGCGTATTTTGGAGCATAATTAAAGATAGCTGTGCCACTGCAATAAGAGGCTGCCGCCTATCCAGTCCCAAAAGACATGAAGATCTGGTATCTGACAAATTATATGACGGGTGTGTCAATATCGACGATCAGTACCGTAACTCGTGACGAGATTTAGCTGTTTCATTCTGACGAAAAGGCGAAGTGAAAGTAGTGCTGGGTATGCATTCCCCTCCTGCCAACTAATGTAAATAGAAGTATGAGTGTAGACAAAAGAATGCAATTTTAATCGGATATTATTACCATATGATGGTAGGGCAGCATAGAGTCAAACTTTTTTGAGGATTCGCATTACACTCCCTTTCACATTCAACTACCAGGCCGTTTGTGAACACGACACGTATTGGGTTTCTTCATTTTTCCAGAAGAAGAAGCATCCACACGCAGCCATAATGTTGAATACCCTCAAACGGACTTGTTCGCCGCGCAGTGATCCGAAGAGCTTTTCAAGCTGCCATGTTGAAGAATCGTCGCTAAGGGAAAGAATATTTTACTTTTTGACGAAGTGTGATGGAAATTTTTGATGGATTATTTTGCAAGGCAGGAATGTGTTGGAGTCTTGGTCAGTATTCAACTTCAATGTGATGTGTCATCTTCCATATGCTTTAAGAGAGGATACATCGTTACATGGAACTAAGGGTGGTGCAAATAAGTGGCACGGACGAGTGGATACGATTGGACGTGAATGTATGCATATAACTACACTCCTTGACACGCACACCACGTGGTCCACAACGGTTCAGAATGTAGTCCGGGCTGTCACTGTGAGTGGAGCAGTGCAAAGGGGACGATGGTACTCAAAATGGAGTAGCCGGTATTCGTTGCGGATAGTTACGTGACAAGAGAATCGTGGAAATGGTGTGGTCAGTTGTTTGCTGAGAAGTTTAATGGTGTCAAAGTGCCAGCAAAGGGTGCCATGCTAGGTTTAGTCCGAAAATGGCGTCAGTCAACAACATTCCGAAATATGCCCGCGCACCAGAACATTTGGCTGCAGTTCACCAGACAATTCTTCAGAGTCCTTCCAAATCAACCAAACTCGTTTCCTCTGCTGTGTTTCTTTGTACCCTGGAACTGTGTTCTCCAGGCTACTTTCATTTGCCTTACCCTGTTGAAATAGAACAAATAGATTATGTCAAGGCAATTTTTCGGAAAAAGAGGGATTTACGTTACTTCGTCGCAACTTTCAAGGCGCCTACATACATTAAAGACGTTTTAAGAGCGTATCTAAATAGAAGCAAAATAATAGTGTCTCGGTTCAGCTATCCATATTTAAGTTAACAGTATTCCCAGATCAGACGGAGCGTAGCTGGTGTTGGTCTCCAACAGAGCTAGCGTTCCGTCTACCGTACACTGTAACAGATAAACAAACGATAAGATCATTATGTACACTAGCATCGCTGCCTCCAGCGGACGGTGGGGACTCTTTTGTGTGACACAGCTCAAGTGTGCGGTGTAAATTGTTCGCTTTTTTTTTTTTCATTGGACTAAGTAAATGACAGTCGAAAGGGCTTTTCTGGTTTTAAGAAAATTGTCATTATCTATAAAATGTTACTCATTTAGGTGTAAATATCCATTCAGTTTACTACTGAATGGCAGAAGTACAAACACTACCGCGATGACACCGATAGCAAAGGCACATACGACTGAATATGATGCTCTCCTGTCTGGTAAAGGTCGTTTGGAAATGCAGTCGAAATACCTTTTGAGGCATTTACAGACAAAGCTGAGGAGCAGTTATTAATTATCATAGACAAATAAAGGAAGTGATATAAATTTCGCACAATAGCGTGAGGCAGTAATCTGGCTCAGAGAATAACATCGTTATTGTGCATCTTCATATTTTCACGGCGCAATGTACGTTCCATTAGATTTCTGGTGTGCAATTGCAGTAACCCAACTTTTTCTGTTGATGTTTCGGCCGTATACCTTTCCTCCTGGGTGAGCCGATTGACTGAAGCTAAAGCACAAGCATCGTCTTTTAACCACAGATGGAGCGAGTGTTGTAGATTCAGTCTGTCGGCTCGCTCAGAAGATGACCTAAATATATACGATCTAAATAACAGAAGAAATTCGGTTGCTGCTATTGCATGTCAGAAATCTAATGGAACTTGTTGTTTGTGGCACCAGTTGGAAGGAAGACGACATCGCCCTATTCCGGGTATTGTGCCCGACGGGAAGTTGACAGCAAACAACCAAAGCAGATGAAACACATGAAAGCAAGAAAAATGAAAGATAAAAATAAATAAAAAGCCAGTAACTGGAGTATTCGTTCTATTTACAATCTCAGCACCCCCCTGTACTCTGCTGCGATGGTGTGAACGTATGTCGGAGTAAATACTTAACCACAGTGAATCCTTGACTGACATACGCAGTCACAAGTGGAGGAGGCAGTGTATAGTATCGCTAGGACTTCGTTTGTGCCGCCAGAATGTGTGGAAGCGAGAGCAGAGGCAGGATAGCATGCTTCATGCATTTAATGAAAATGGTGTTATCGATAAGGAGGCAGTTCAGTGCTGCAAGGCATTATTTATAGTAACATCCGACAACTACGTGTGGTTATTTACTGTCGAATAAGTCTGTCTTGCTAAGCCGCCGAGGGGAGATTCCCAAGTCCTGCATTACCGTTAACGCGCTGGGGACGATTTCGCGTACTCCATATGGTAACCCATACTGTCACCTAGTTTCGCTGACACTTTTTTGGACATACTGTGATGTTACGATATTTGTATCTGTTTGAAAAATATTAATTAATGCATCTTAGTCCTTAAGCGTCTGTATGTGATACCTTTCGAGTGTATTTCTGATGCCATCTTAGAATTTTAGGCCGAAGAGTTTGAGTTGTGGAAAATCTGCCACAGTAGCCGGCGGGTAGTGATTCATACCAACAAGCGGAGAGTTGGATGCGGATGATGATCGCACCATAAAATGATCGAGATGTGGGATTATAATAACATATTCAGTGGGATTGCTTTTTGTATGTAGATGTAGCGGCATTGCACCAGGATGCCAGCGAGAAACAAAGGAAGCAATGGAGGATCTCCCTGGCTGGCACAGTTCCCGGTGTAGGCGGCGAGACAGGTGCGTCTGCACGTCCGAGGGAGCTGCCAACATGTTTCACAAACTGAGAGGATGACGTAATTTGTGGATGTCACCAGCAGTGAGGTTAAAGTCCCCGTCCTGTTTTCCTGGTTTAGGGTTCCCATGATTCCTCTAATTTGATTAGGGCGAATATCGCGATTATCTTTTTAGAAAGGTCGTCATCAGTCTTGTCCCCATCCCGAACTTGTGTTCCTTCTCTATTGACCTAGTCATCACCATTTCGTTTCCCTATTTCTTATTGACCGCCGACAATATGACACGACCGACACCACCTGCTTGTAATTCACATTGTACCGTCACCACACCACTGTGAAGAGATCCTGGACGCCAGTCACATATAGCTAAATACAGAAAGGAAACAGACTAGCTTCTTGGTGCTGGTTAAAATGAAAGAACTGCTTCCCTCGAAGGCGCAGATACTCTTGACAACACTGGATATACACATTTATAAAATGCTCGTGCAACTTTTGCTAAAAGTTGACATGAAATTAAAACGCCCAGTGTGTGTGTGTGTGTGTGTGTGTGTGTGTGTGTGTGTGTGTGTGTGTGTCACTTATTTAGTAACCTGTTTCTTAACCTAAGAGAAAGAGCCTACCACGGTAGTTGTTTAAGTGGTATTAATGTCAGTGAAATTTCTTCTTTAAAATTGTACAGAAATTAGTTGAATAATTTTGATGTCCTCAAAAGAAAGTTAGCCCGCAAAGCTCGAACTGACAGTGTATGTGTACCCAGAAGCCAATAAAATAACATAATAATAAAACAAGAATAGCTCAATGTTTTAAAGGTGTTATGATAAAATTTGTTGCTGCTTGCTTGGAAATGGAATGATAGTAGAATTTAAAATGGCGATTTATAATAACGATGCAAGTAATTGCAACTGTATTTTATTATTTGAAAAGGCAACAGGAATGCCGAGGTTTCGATACGAAATTAAATAAAATTTTAAAAACAGTATAACGGTAATTCGTTTAACAGGACAGTGATGGGTGGTTTCCCCGTACTATCTCAGATTCACATTATCAGAATATAGCCCTGACAAACATAATTAGAAATGTTGTTACGTCATCCACAGGTATGTCAAGGTCTTGCAACTGCGTGCAATATAAAGAACTAGAATTCTCTTCCCTGATTTTCTTTGAAACTGATGGGTGTATCGATACACTAGAATGTAGCCCGAAATTTTTCTAGTTAAATGTAAAGCAATTTTACAACATTCTCGTTGTGGAAAAGAATTCTTGTGACTTTTTAGCAAAGGGTAACCTAAATAGAACATTGCAGAGTCTCGAGCAAAAGTGTTCGTTCAGCCCATTACGTATCTAATGTCTTTTCCTTTAATTTCCTCTTCTAGGATAGTATTACAACATTTACTGTTCGACTCGACGTTGCTCTCCGTATCAAGTGCACTATACGCCAAAGTAAATACTTTTCCACCGACTTCATCGTGTCTTATCATGCACTACCTCATTTGATGTTTTCTCGTTTGTCCGACTGGAAATCGAACACAGATCCTCGAATTTTGGGAGCAATACACTGTCAAATTATTCGCGTGTCTTACCAAGCAATGCTCAGTATTTTGGCTTCATGCCTTTGAAAGATTTGAAACAGAATGGAATCGTCAATTGCAAACTCGCAGTTATTAACTAAACAAAACTTTAGGAATGTGTCGTACTCTTTCCTTTGCATTTATAGATGTGATCAGTATCGTGTTACTTACCCATGTTTCATTATAAGCAACTGTCTAAGAAATGCATTTTAACGCGCTGGTTCCTTGAACAGCATATTTCATAGTGCAAAAATTTGATTGGCTTTATCCATGACGTAGAAAACAACTATGTATCACATTGGCCACGTTTCGCAAAAAGTTTAGATAATCCAACCGACTTTATTCTGCTGTTCACACGCGTGAATACTCCTGCAACGTGAAATTCCACATTCTGAGGAGATGTAGAAAGATCGCTTTGTGACAATACCATGGACATTAATAAATGGTTAGTTGCAAAATCTTTTGTCATGAAACATTGAAGACGCTATATACACTTCAGAACTCAAATTCTTGCGATTACAATTTCACAATAAAATTAGTTCGGAGGAGCGTAAAACTGAACTATTGAAGGGTCTAAATAAATACTTGCAATGCGTATGCCGTATGGTGTTCGAAATACGTGACATAAAAATGAAAAAGGTAACAAACTTGGCGTCCTTGCATTATATATCGTCATACAGTATGAAAACTCTAGCTTGGCTTGATTAATTATCCCCAAAATTCAGAGTCCAAAAGCATGTAATACTTATTATTTCTGATATAAACTCAAGAAAGTCGTGCAGAGGCTTGTTCAAGGAACTGCAAATGCGTGATATATTTTTTCCATAAAGAAATGTATCATGAATAATACATCGCTTTTTGCAAACCACCAGCTGAGTTCGTGGAATCAGTAGTGTAAATAAGAATCATCTCCAAAAAGATTTAAAGTCACTTATTTCGGTCCAGAAAGTGACCATTAATCAGGAACACATTTTTTCAATAATTTGCTAGCGGTCATAGAAAGATGAACTACTAACAAAGTTCAGTTTAAGGAGGCTGAAGAATTTAATAGTGGCCACTTCCTCCTATTCCACTGACGAATTTTTTTTAGCAAAACCGACTAATCTGTAGAGGTTATTAGTAATATCGAATATTGTGATGTTTCGTAAAATCTGATTTCCGCACATCTTCAGTACACTGAAGTGACCAGTATAAACAAGCATTGTAAACTGATTTTATATTTGATGATCGGTGGTTAGAATAGCTCAAGAATCATCATACGCACCTCAGTGTATTTTACATTTACATGTTTGTGACAAGTTTACTGGTACCTTTTAAAGGAAAAAAAGTTTAACTTTTTTATTTATTTATTTTTACATCCGTAAGAATCATTTCACTTCGGATCTGTGGAAGGTACATTTCCCTTCTTTTTCTTTGTAAATGTGGATTACGTATTCTTGTTAAAGACATGTTGTACGTACTTAAAGATCTCTTCACTATGGATTTGTGGAACGAAAGTGTATCTAACCTTATCACAAATCTTGGCAAACACATTCGCGTTAACATTCCGAAGGACTTCATTCGCGTAGGCACCTCAGAACTGTGCATCACACACGCAGCTGCAGTGCCTGCTCCACCGTTCACCTAGTGTATCCATGTACCGTGACGCAACGCCGTCTGCTCAGTGGTTGCTATGTGGCGTAACACGGGCTGAGCTGATGCGGGCGACACCTCGAGTAGCGGCGAGGTGTGCGAATTCGCCTGTCGGCGCGACAGCCCTTTGTGCTCGGCGTTCCAGTGAAGGCCCGCCTAGCGGCGGACTTCCTTCGCAGCAATTTGGCTCGCCGCAGCACCTGCCGGAACGTTTGCGACGGCGGAAACTGCGGCAGCTGCGAACTCCACTCCTATCTGCTGGCTGCCACGTTCCACCACCTCTCGTCCTTTTCTCATTTCTGAAAAAATACACGCTATCGACTCTGGTACCTAGACAGCCTGTAGCTGTCCCATTAGCACACAAATGCAACACCGATACTCCCAAAGCCACTGTACAGCTCGTGGCGGAGGGTACATCGTATCAATATTATTTTTTCTTTTCAATTTCATTCGGGTATTAGGCGACGTACAAATGACTGTATGTCTCTACTGCTTTATTCTTACCATCCTTACCTCAGACATAGGTAGGTGACACCGCAATAATCACACATTTTTTCGATTACAGGTTTCTAACTTTACCAAAAGTGTTCCTTGAGAACTGCATCTACATGCGTACTCCTCAAGCCATCTTATGTTGCGCGGTGGAGGGTACCTTGTACCACTACTATCCATTTCCTTTCTGCTATTCCACTCGCAAATAGAGCGAGGGAAAAAAACTGCCTTAGTCTCTCTTATCTTCGTCGTCCTTAGGCGAAATGGACACTGACAGCGGTAGACTCGTTCTGCAGTCAGCTTCAGATGCCTCTAAATTTCATCAGTATTGTTCCTCGAAAAGAACGTTGCCTTCCCTTCAAGAATTACTATTTCACGGTATCATCGCCGACGTCCATGCGACAGATCGTTATTTGTAACGAAATATAATCAGTTCACAAACGCTTCCCTCGCACGCATTTATCATTAAAGACATTGTACCGGCTAAAATATTCATTTCCAACCATTGCCCCGTAATTTCAAAATAATAGTTCAGGATCCACCATCGTTTCGCAATAGGTGTGGCTCGATTGCTAGGTGCTGAAGTGCCAGACTGTGAACCTGTAGGTCTGGGGTTAGATCCACGATGAGTACAAGGATTTTTATGCGTCACTTATTACTAACTTTTACTCTGACAATGTTTCTTAGTGTGAAAAATTCCGAGTTGCACTGTGGTTGTGAGTCCACGTTGAACTGTAGTCCCCCTGTAACCTGCAGGGTGAGTCATTGCAGAGGAAGGCAAGAGCGTACCAAGCCTGCAAAAGCAATCTGGTGTTCAGACCAGTCTCCGGGTTGATGAAAGCTTTACCTTTTTTTTTATAAATTCCTTGGCTTTTGCCAGTGTACTTCCCATTTACTTGATGAACTGAGACTGGTGGACAATGTGTTCCTGTTGAAACTGTTAACCTCCAGAATACCTGTATGGTCTACAGTTTTTGTTGCCCTGACGCCCTCAGTTGCGTCTAATAATATACTGATAATTATCTCTTTCGATCCGTTTAACTACCACCGAATATAACTAATTTTTCGTGTCATACACATTTCAACTTCATTATTCGAAAGACATCATCATTGGCCCGAAATATATACGTATTTGGTTATGTTGTTGCTTTTATAATGGGTATTACACATTGGGATTATAAACAGTTCTGGCACTTTCTGATTTTCTAAGACGTTATAATAGTTTAAATTTCAAATAACAAATGTCGCAGATGCTGCTGTTCTTCTGTTTAGTGCCATCCGAAATTTGATTTGCACAATTCTGGGAAGTCCACATTAATTTAGTCCATTTTATGTTTTGGATGTTGTTGCAAACTGTTAAATGTAATTGCCAACTATCGGCTGTGTGTGTGTGCGCGTGTACATGTACGTTTGGTATGATTGGGTAAAAAAAAATATTCGTTTATACACCTAACCAGTCTAAAAAATGCAAATTTAAAACACACGCACACGCGCGCGCTGTGGTTTGGTAATTGGCAGCAGCATTCAACAGATGGTAACAACACCAAAATATAGCATGGTGCAAATGAGTATTCATTTCCTAGGTCTGTGGTAACAAATTTTCTCATGGGACTAAACAGAAAAGGAACAGCTCTAAGACCGGGACAAGAAACAGAGCATCATTTACGAATTTTGTAAGCAGGAATTTAAACTATTATTATGCCGTGCAAAATCAGAACGTGCGAGAACTGTTCATAATCTCAATGTACAGCGCCCAATATGTAAAGCGAAATAGTATAAATATACCTGTGCAGGGTGAACAGTAATAAAACGGACAGACTGCAGGGGAAACAGAGGAAAAAGGTCCTACGAACTGTGTCCGAAAATGGACGGTGTGCGTACAGTGACAACAAATGCTCCAGGAACACAATACAGAGCTGCATCGCATCCACGTCACAACATATGTTCAAAATGGCCCCATGGGATGCTGTGCACGCGTTCACACGTCGGTAAAGAGGACTGATAGGAGAAATCCCATAACTGTGATGGCCTGATCGACAAAATCGTTCCCGTAGAGATAAACCCGCTGCTGGTAATCCTTGCACTCGTTGCAGGTGATACGGATAGAAGAAGTTATCATGCAGGATATGCCTAATCATACTTTGGTTGATACTGTGTTGGCGGGCCACATGCCTGGAGCTTGTACTAGGGTTCGTCTCAATATCTCGTAGAACCTGGCCCTCCAGACTTGGTGTACGCACAGTCCGCCGTCTTCTTGCACGTTCGGCTGTCTGAAACGAGCCGTGATCAGACAAACTCCGAAAAAGGACTTGGTATGTTGTGTGATGTGGTTGGTGTCTGTGAGGGTATTTGTTCTGGTATAGCCGTGCTGCCTCTCGACCGTTTCCATCTGCTTGGTCATACATATACATCTCTGCTGCTTACAGTCACACAGCCTGCAACATACAGTACAGGGAACATGCGGCACATGGTCACAGGAAATTTCATTCGTCAATGCCACCTACCGTGGCAACGGTGCATTCCCGGATACATGTTCATTGGAGTTTTTTTCCTCCATTTCCAGTCAGGAATCCGTCCCTGCAGTTCGTCGATTTTATTAATGTTGACTATGTATATGATACACGAAACGCGTACGGCACGAAAAATTGGTTTGAAATAAGTTTGAAATACGTGGAACCGAAGTGATAATTATCAGCATATCCTATATGGTCTACTGATCAAAATAACGGATGCCTTACCTCGAGCGGCAGTCACGTCACGCACTACAGGAGCGCGCTTTGCGACGACGTTTTGCAGCTTTTGGGACGGCGTCCCGTTACTCGCCGCCACGAGATAAGCGGACGCGTTTTATTTTGCAGCGATCGCTGGCCACTGATCCACATGACCGCTATGCAGGTTCGGTTTTTACTCTCCTCTCTTCCACAGGGTGCAGGTACTGTGTGTTCAACTTGTACTGTGTTCATCGTAGTTTTACAGCTCCTTTTGGCGTAGTCCAGCAGTGGAAATCACTAGTACGGCCAGTCTCAGCGCGTGAGGAAGTACACCTACACTAAAACAGTGGAGGCTAATTTCGATGCAAAACTTATCGTTCCTTCACCGCTCGTTTCCAAAGTTAGTCCTGTTTGTGCTTACTTCCAAGTCGTAACTATTTTTAAATGAAAAATATTTAAATACACCCATTTGACTTCTTACTGTAAATATTTTGTACGTTACTTTTGAGCCTATTTGATATTGTACACAATAGAACTGGCAGTACAGTGTGAAGAAATAACGTTTAACGAATATGTAAGCGTAGGCTTCCGCGGCCGTTGTCTTCTTCAATAAAATTCTTCAGGGTATCAGACCGCATCGTCATAATTTAAAATGCGCCAACGTTTCGGCCAGCGTTGCAGCTAGCCTTCATCAGGGCCTTACGTTAACTGCTAAATGAACACACTTTATTCCTTAAATAGCTGCACGAGAAAACCGTGTCATTACTTGATTGGCTGTAAAAGGAGGAGGAGGAGGGGTGAAAGGGTATGCTTTATTGGTGTTTCCTTTATTATCTGTCATTGGCTGAAATAGCTGTTTTCTATTGGTCTTTATATTAATCCACCCCATTGGAGGAAACGGACGAATAGCGAACAGGTGATGGCTGTGACGTCACACTGTTTCCATGCTGTCCAGAAGCCGGCTGCGGCGTGCCATTGCTTTGTGTGCTCGCGACCACTACTGCGGCTCTCCGCGTGTCCGCATGGGCCGCCACGGCTCTGCCGCCGCTCCGTAGCCCTGCTATTGCAGGCAGCCAAGACCTCGGAAGCTTGTACCCGTCCTCTCTATTCATGTTGGCGGGTCTTTTGGCTATTTCTATCGCCTCTCTAATCTTTCTTTTGAAAGTGAGAGGCTGTTTCGCCAGGACGCGGGCTTCTTGAAAAAATATTGGTTTCCCGCACTCGTCTCGGTGTTCCGCCACTGCTGACTTAGTGTGTTGTTTCAGGCGGATATATCTTTCATGTTCCGAGAGCCTTGTGCTAATCGGACGTCCCGTCTCACCTATGTAGACTAATCCACACGCACAACCAATTTCATACACGCCAGCTGTGTGTAGTTTGTCAACTGCATCCTTGGTAGAACCGAGCATGTCTGATATTTTGTTTCTGCTTCGGAAAATTGGTTTGATGTCGGCTTTTCGTAGAATTTTGCCACGGTCAGAGTTCTGAATAAAGCAAAGCCACCGAAGCAAAACATCAACGCTGAGGAATACCATGCCATCAAGGAACTCAGGGACAACCCCCACTTAGTAGTGGTACAGGCAGATAAGGGCAACGCCACTGTAGTCTTGGACACAACTGATTACAACAAACGAATGGAAGATATTCTCGCAGAACCTATCTACAAGAAACTTCAGGGAGATCCGACGGCCAAGGTAATCAAAACGACGCAGGCACTGCTTAAGCACTCTAGAATCAACTTCGACAAGGCCAGAAGATTCATCCCGCAAGTGACACAGGCACCAAGGATATATGGTGTACCGAAGGTACACAAAACCGACTTCCCCTTAAGGCCCATAGTAAACAGTATAAATTCGCCGACCTACTACCTAGCGAGAGAACTGGCACCTAGGCTTCGACACCTAGTGCACCAAACCGAGTCCTACGTTAAGGATTCCACTCACTTCGTGTCTCTCCTAAAGGAAAAGCGTGTTACGGACCAAGATCTGATGGTTAGTTTCGACGTTAAATCCCTATTCACGAATGTCCCAGTGTCAGATACTGTGAACATCCTAGAAGAACGCGTGGCACCTGGTATATGTGAGCTTGTGCGCCACTGTCTGACGACCACCTATTTCAAGTGGAGAGGTCAATTTTATGAACAAACTGACGGTGTAGCTATGGGCTCACCCCTATCGCCTATCGCAGCAGAAATTTTCATGCAGGCATTTGAGAAAACAGCCCTCCAGTCTGCACCATTACGCCCAAATTGTTGACTTCGCTATGTCGATGATACTTTCGTCATCTGGCCCCACGGAGAAGAGGAGTTACAGAACTTCCACAAGCACCTTAACCAACAGCATAGGAAAATTCAGTTTACAATGGAAACAGAGAAGAATGGGGTGCTGCCTTTTCTCGACGTGGAAGTTTATCGAAAACCTGATGGTAAACTTGGCCACAAAGTGTACAGGAAACCAACCAATACGGACAGGTACCTTCACGCCTCCTCCCACCATCACCCCACGCAGAAGTAGTCCGCCCTGCACACGCTAACGAAGAGAGCGTACAGGATAAGCGACGAAGAACATCTGAAGACAGAACTTGAACGCCTCAGGTCCATTTTCCCGAACTAATGGCTATGGGAAGCAGATGATAGACAGCAACATGTCGACAAGGGAGAAGACTAATAGGGAGGAGGAGGCACAGAGCATTGCTGTGTTACCATATGTACAAGGGGTCACCGAACGTATTGGCAAAATTCTACGAAAAGCCGACATCAGACCAATTTTCCGAAGCAGAAACAAAATATCAGACATGCTCGGTTCTACCAAGGATGCAGTTGACAAACTACACACAGCTGGCGTGTATGAAATTGGTTGTGCGTGTGGATTAGTCTACATAGGTGAGACGGGACGTCCGATTAGCACAAGGCTCTCGGAACATGAAAGATATATCCGCCTGAAACAACACACTAAGTCAGCAGTGGCGGAACACCGAGACGAGTGCGGGAAACCAATATTTTTTCAAGAAGCCCGCATCCTGGCGAAACAGCCTCTCACTTTCAAAAGAAAGATTAGAGAGGCGATAGAAATAGCCAAAAGACCCGCCAACATGAATAGAGATGACGGGTACAAGCTTCCGAGGTCTTGGCTGCCTGCAATAGCAGGGCTACGGAGCGGCGGCAGAGCCGTGGCGGCCCATGCAGACACGCGGAGAGCCGCAGTAGTGGTCGCGAGCACACAAAGCAATGGCACGCCGCAGCCGGCTTCTGGACGGCATGGAAACAGTGTGACGTCACAGCCATCACCTGTTCGCTATTCGTCCGTTTCCTCCAATGGGGTGGATTAATATAAAGACCAATAGAAAACAGCTATTTCAGCCAATGACAGATAATAAAGGAAACACCAATAAAGCATACCCTTTCACCCCTCCTCCTCCTCCTTTTACAGCCAATCAAGTAACGACACGGTTTTCTCGTGCAGCTATTTAAGGAATAAAGTGTGTTCATTTAGCAGTTAACGTAAGGCCCTGATGAAGGCTAGCTGCAACGCTGGTCGAAACGTTGGCGCATTTTAAATTATGACGATGCGGTCTGATATCCTGAAGAATTTTATTGAAGAAGTTTAACGAATAATTAATGTGTCGAACGGAAGACCAGAAAAGTGGCTGGAAAGCTGTACGAAGTGAAGTGTTTTAAGCGATAACGCATTTTGCATCTGATTGTGAGAATTGTCATACGACCGGTGCAGTAAGTCCGCTGAAGGAAGAGAAAACTGCTCGCCCAGAAGACCGAGGCACAACGTGAAGCCAGCTGTGACAGTGTCACGGAGAGCTAAAATACTTCGCGCAAACTAAGACAGCGTCTTGCGAGGGCAAAAATACCATCATTCTGCAGAATACTAACATTCTGCACCTTCGCACCTGAGCCCAGAATCATAGTGTAGATCACATCTATAAAAACGTTCTTGTTAACAGAATAATTAGAGGTTTAGTTGACAGTTCAATAATTGGAGTACGTCCCAATAATGCTGTGGAACTCGAAAAGAAATATCAGTACCACGAAAAGTGCCTAGCATTAGAAAACAAAAATACTTTCCTAGTGTCGAGGTAAGCTTGAGTGAAACGATGATACTGCGAGACGGAGAATAATTTTCTCCAAGCATTTTGAAGACTAATAATATTATTGGGTTGTAGAGTATCGCGTGCCCTCCCCCCACCCAATACACACACAATTTGTAATGAATCATAAGTCATAGTTTCAGTCGCACACAGAACTGTGTGAGAATGAGCAATGGGCCGTGTCGGAGAGAGTGGCTGTCGCCATGGTCAATGGAAGAGTTTGGTATCACGTAACTAGGGTTGTCCGTTGTCACTTCCGTTCTCAAATTGTAGAGGACTTGGTACCAAGAAGATAGACTTCCGGTGCGCCTCTTAACAATTACCAGCATGGCAGACTTTTCGTGCGCCTCTTAACAGGTACGAAGAAGACAGGGACTAAAGAGAGCTAGAGTCGACATCGCGTTGTTATTAAAGAAGCAGTTATGAGCAAGAGAGGGAGGAAATGGATGTTAGCCTTTTGTAAGGAAATGTCCCGACACTCGCCCGAAGTTAATCAGTATGTCTGTCTCAGTCCAACGGCCGTAATATTTCCACAATTTGTTTGCAATTTCTCGCCTAATTCCCACAAAAATGTTTTCTATTTTGTGACTCCTAGCTGTCGAAAGTTTTTGTTTGTTTTTGTGGTTCTGTCGTCCCGACACATAATTAACTGAATACTTATATCAACTGGCCTTCGTTCCTGACCAAACAGACGAAAATAGAGCGCTTATAAGGAGGACGTTCGTTACCAGGCACAGGTTGAATACTATTTTTTTTCCCCTCCTGGTTACCTATATCTCTTAAATGTCAACTCCGGAGGAAGTTTTATAGGGAAAGGTTGATACGTTTCAACTTTGTCGTTGTGATTGTTGGTATCGGAATCGCCAGACGATTGTGTAAAGCTAAAACCTTTCCCTGGCAGTTGTATAGTTGAATTAACCCTTTGCTTTCATTGGCCATATGGTGTACAGCACCTCGGAGAGAATAAGTTGTAAGGAATGGTGAAGGTGGAAGAAGGGGTTGGCAGGTGTTGTCACTTCGACAGCTTCAAAAGAGAAACAGTCATGACTAACGTAGGTGGTTGCATGTGACAGATAAATGGCTAAGGCACTGGACTCGAATCCGTGACTACCGGCGTTCAAATCACCGCACAACCACCGTGGTGTAGGGTTTCCATTATTTTTCTTAAACCACTTCGGCCATCTGCAATGATTGTTCTTTTAATAAAACAGCCACCGATTGTTGTCGTAGGGAAAAAGATCCATCGAAGATAATTTTTCTTTTCTGTGAAATTTATTCGGAGACTGCTTTCGGAAACTTACATTTCCGTTATCCATGTTGTATGACGCGCGAGATGGTTTTCATAGCACATACTAGAGACAGCTTTAAGTTTCCGAAAAAATCATTTGCTCGTATGTAGTTGGTTTGGCTCATCAGCCGGCCACGGTGGCCGAGCGGTTCTAGGCGCTTCAGTTCGGAACCGCGCGACTGCTACGGTCGCAGGTTCGAATCCTGCCTCGGGCATGGATTGTGTGATATCCTTAGGTTAGTTAGATTTAAGTAGTTCTACGGGACTGATGACCTCAGATGTTAAGTCCCGTAGTGCTCAGAGCCATTTGAACCATTTGGCTCATCATACAGCACTGCTAATGGAAATAGAAGTTTCTTTAAACGATCCGCCAACGCAGTTCAAAAGAAAAATTGTGGCGGATCTTCTTCTCATACTAAGCGGATTAAGCAGCTGCATAACCTGTCCAACAATCCATCACGTGGAAATTCATCAAGACACCAGCTGTAATAGCGCTGATGCCAAACCAAGCAAATTCTTCCCGTAGGTATTCCTTATACAGTGGAAGCAAAAGAAAGATGCGTGCTGTTAAAAAAAATGGCGTTCACGGAGTGAATGCCCTTTTCTGCCCTTGCCTGGCAGTATCTTAGTTTCAAGTTGCATTTTTTAAATAATACGTTTTACAGATACGCGCTTACTTGTTGCGCTTTCGGTCGCTGTTTTGCAAGCCAGCAGGGCGAGAAAATGCGGCCCTTGTGTCGGAGAGGCGGCAGTGGATGCACTCTTCCGCCTGCGGCGCGGTGACTTCGTGGTGGCGTGCGTCATTTATTCAGCCGGATAATTGACACCTGAGGCTGTTTGGCGCCATGTTTTATGGATGCGCTGTGCGCACGTCTGTCGGTCGGTCCAGTCCCGTTCCCTCCCCCTCCTTCCCCGTCGTTCCCTAGTGACCCCGGCGGCCCCACGTTATTTTCACGCTTCTTCGCTGTCGTCAGAGGACAGCGTAGTTATGGAAATAGGACACACCTCGCACTGGGTCCGTAGCGCGTCTTTACGGGCGACCTTCCCTTGATTCAGTGAACTCTGGTTATTAGTATACAGATTATTTCGTGTAGAATAGGAAAGCCCTTCTGAAAGTTATCGACTTCCCACAGAGATAGCACGGATGCGGCCTAGATACTATATCTGAAAAATACTTCTCTACTGATGCCGCATTGTGAAGTATTACTGGCTAAATCAAACCAAAAACCTCTTAGTGGTGGCACAGCATCATGTTTACTTCCGAGAGACAATGAGGGTGATTTGGTGGTGGTGGTGGTGGTGGTGGTGGGGGGGGGGGGGGGGGGAGGAGCTAGTAGTAGTAGTAGTAGTAGTAGTAGCGCACAGCAACGCATCGGTATGTCAGTGCCTTGCGTAGTACAATGATTTAACATTGACCGGCATTATTATTGTTTATGTATTTTTACAATACACACCGCTTCACTGAGGCAAGATTTATTTACTGTGCGATGTCCGTGAATTCACGTTCTCTCTGAGTAAACCATTCTCAGTATTAATACTGATGTTTATTTTTTTCATAAAAGTGTAATGTAGTACGCCATTTCTGAAATACGGTGTCTTGTGCGTGGTCTCAGGCGCACGGTCCAATTCCACCCGCCTGCTCTGATGCATGACGTAATGTGTGATTTCATGAGTTAACGTTGTGAAGGATGCAAGCGGTCTGTTATTAAATGTTATCTGTTGTTAATTTAGTTACTAATGTAATCTGAGATCTTTGTAAAATACGCTGCTTATTCCAAATACGCAATGATGTAAGAGGGTGTAGTTTGGGTGGAACCAGAGAGCACAGCTTAAATTTTTGTTGAACTACTAGTAGCTCAGATGGAAACCCAGTTCTAAGCAAAGAAGGGAAAGCAGAAAGGTGGAAGGAGTATATAGAGGGGCTATACAAGGGCGATGCACTTGAGAACAACATTATGGAAATGGAAGAGGATGTAGATGAAGATGAGATGGGAGATACGATACTGCGTGAAGAGTTTGACAGAGCACTGAAAGACCTGAGTCGAAACAAGGCCCCGGGAGTAGACAATATTCCATTGGAACTACTGACGGCCTTGGGAGAGCCAGTCCTGACAAAACTCTACCATCTGGTGAGCAAGGTGTATGAAACAGGTGAAATACCCTCAGACTTCAAGAAGAATATAATAATTCCAATCCCAAAGAAAGCAGGTGTTGACAGATGTGAAAATTACCGAACTATCAGCTTAATAAGTCACAGCTGCAAAATACTAACACGAATTCTTTACAGACGAATGGAAAAACTAGTAGAAGCCAACCTCGGGGAAGATCAGTTTGGATTCCGTAGAAACACTGGAACACGTGAGGCAATACTGACCTTACGACTTATCTTAGAAGAAAGATTAAGGAAAGGCAAACCTACGTTTCTAGCATTTGTAGACTTAGAGAAAGCTTTTGACAATGTTGACTGGAATACTCTCTTTCAAATTCTGAAGGTGGCAGGGGTAAAATACAGGGAGCGAAAGGCTATTTACAATTTGTACAGAAACCAGATGGCAGTTATAAGAGTCGAGGGGCATGAAAGGGAAGCAGTGGTTGGGAAGGGAGTAAGACAGGGTTGTAGCCTCTCCCCGATGTTGTTCAATCTGTATATTGAGCATGCAGTAAAGGAAACAAAAGAAAAATTCGGAGTAGGTATTAAAATTCATGGAGAAGAAATAAAAACTTTGAGGTTCGCCGATGACATTGTAATTCTGTCAGAGACAGCAAAGGACTTGGAAGAGCAGTTGAATGGAATGGACAGTGTCTTGAAAGGAGGATATAAGATGAACATCAACAAAAGCAAAACCAGGATAATGGAATGTAGTCAAATTAAGTCGGGTGATGCTGAGGGAATTAGATTAGGAAATGAGGCACTTAAAGTAGTAAAGGAGTTTTGCTATTTGGGGAGCAAAATAACTGATGATGGTCGAAGTAGAGAGGATATAAAATGTAGGCTGGCAATGGCAAGGAAAGCGTTTCTGAAGAAGAGAAATTTGTTAACATCCAGTATTGATTTAAGTGTCAGGAAGTCATTTCTGAAAGTATTCGTATGGAGTGTAGCCATGTATGGAAGTGAAACATGGACGATAAATAGTTTGGACAAGAAGAGAATAGAAGCTTTCGAAATGTGGTGCTACAGAAGAATGCTGAAGATTAGATGGGTAGATCACATAACTAATGAGGAAGTATTGAATAGGATTGGGGAGAAGAGAAGTTTGTGGCACAACTTGACCAGAAGAAGGGATCGGTTGGTAGGACATGTTCTGAGGCATCAAGGGATCACCAATTTAGTATTGGAGGGCAGCGTGGAGGGTAAAAATCGTAGAGGGAGACCAAGAGAAGAATACACTAAGCAGATTCAGAAGGATGTAGGTTGCAGTAGGTACTGGGAGATGAAAAAGCTTGCACAGGATAGAGTGGCATGGAGAGCTGCATCAAACCAGTCTCAGGACTGAAGACCACAACAACAACAACTAGTAGCGATTATATTTTCATTTCTTTTTCTCACAAATGTTTGGCTATTTCTGTATTTGACACGATGTCCGAGGACGTGGTATGGAGGAACTTAAGAGAGCGAGTTAATTTGTTCCATGTAGAACTATTAGTGATTGTATTATCGTGTTGTTTCTTACAGTAATTAGTTGTTTTTGTAAAGTGGCAAGTTTGTTGAGGATGAGGTTAACCAGGAACCTAAGTGCATAGCTCAAATTGTCGTGAATAAAACGAGTAGTTTAATTATAATTTTGGATTTTGCAAATATTTAACTTTTCTTGAATGACGTCGTGGAGGCGGTACGTACGTCAGATCGATTGTTCTTGTAGGGATCGTGTTGTTTTTATAAGTAGCTCGCTCTTTTGATGGATAGATGTTTTGTGAAGTTTTTTAGCAGTGGTTCAGTCGAATGGGATCGAGTCGTATTTATTTGGTTTCGGCTTTTGACATTTCACTTTACATTTTAGTGCGATTTCAATTTTTTTATACTTTTCTTTTTTCTGGGGGAATTTGTGTGTGATTTTTCGATACATTGTTTTGTGGTGTACTGATGTCCCTGTCTTCGTTTTAGCTCTTTAGATCGGGTGAAATATTTGATTCTAGTTGTGTGGTTCTTGGTTTTTATGTTCGATTTATTTTAGAGGAATTCGTGCGTGCCATTTCTAGATTATGTGGTTGTTTTTTGGGTAGATATCATCTCCGTTTGAGCTATGTAGTTCCAGCGTACAATGCGGTTCCACTTGTGTGGCTTTATATTTCTTTTCCGTTTGTTCTGGAGAATGTGTGTGTGTGTGTGTGTGTGTGTGTGTGTGTGTGTGTGTGTGTGTGTGTGATTTTTCGATTGTTTACTTCTTTTGCGGCGGTGTGTCTGGTACCACTGTCTTTGTTTGACCTACATATATATGTCAACAGAATTATTCGATTCCATTCTTGTGTTTTCTGTATTCTTTTCGTTAGGTTTATTCTATCTAGAGGAATTCGTGTGCGTGATTTTTAGATTCTTTTGGTTGCTTTTGAATGATCTCAGCTTTATTAATCGTTTTTTAGTTTTTATCCGCTAAAAACTCCCTCGTTCCCATGGTTGTCCGATTAATTTCGTTTTATTAACTGACTGAGGTGTTTCGCGTGTTTATTTTTACGTTTGTTTTGGATTGTGTATGTTTGATCGCCATCTTGATGGATGTAATTGCCCTCTTCTTTAATGTTATCTTTAGTTGTCTTAGTAACTCGTGTAAACTATGCTCTTTAATCCAAATATGACGCCATGGGTCAAAACAGACTGTTGGAATAGGACTGTGCTCTATTTTCCATTCGTACACGAAGACCCATTTATTCTGACGAATCCCATAGAACATTTCTGTCTCGGAGAATTTCCGTTCCATGAGATAAAAGCTGCACTGTTTTCGCATATTTGATATTTAAGGTTTTTCATAGTATCCCTGACATTTCTGCTCAAAACACATTTCTCCATATCGTCAGTGGGGTCTTCATGGTGTGAACTTCGCTTCTTCTTCTTCGGAGTAGATACTTGAGTCGCACTAGGCTATCGCAGAAAAATACACTTAGTTGCTCGTTTACCGCGGCTGTGTAAACAATTGGATTCTGTTTGTTTTGTAGATGAGAATCTTCACCATCTGATTATTTTTTTTCCAAGTATGTCTTACTAACTGTATTGTGTGTAGCAGTTTTACATTGCTTTTTGTATTTATATTATTTTCCAGTTCAAAATAATCTTCAGCAAAGTTAAACGCAATGAACAACAAAGTTGTGATTTGCAGTTAGTTGAAAACCTACCAAAGAATTTAAGGTAAAACAGCATTAAAGCAGCGACTGAGGGAGAATGACTATAAATATAAATAATCAGATGTTAAGATTCCATGAAAATGGATTACATGTAATTACGAGCTGCAATAAAATTCATCATTTAAACAGGATCAACCCCACTGAATATAAAATAGGAATTACATTCAGAATATGACTTTCGTTTGTATGAGAACATTGTCGTCCATCAATTGAAAATGACAAGTACGAAGGTCGTACAGAATCCTTTGCGACCGACGAGATCGTGGTCAAATTCTCAGTATATCGTATACATTCCATTTTATTGGAAGTATCGGGTTCGACAAAACTTCCTGCTAGATGGAAGCCTCTCCTATTAATTACCGACCGAAAACACATTCGAATGAATGTTACTCAAGGGTGCTTAGACATACTTAAACACTGTATAGTGATAAATGAAAAGCTCTATAGTGCGTATTTCGTACAAGAACATTATTGTGTTGTTCTGCCAAGAAACGACGGAAGAATCAGTACTCTTTACTGCAAGCCTGAGACTAGGAGAAGTCGAAACAGTGAGACACAACAGAAACAGGTAGAGAGAAGTACATTCAAAACATTATTTCTACAATGAATTTCATGGCTGCAAATTTCTGGGGTTTGCGTATAGAGGCATTCAGATTATCGTCACTAGTGTAGAGCTACAGTAGCGCGTGTAAAGCTTCGCCACACGACAATGGGGAAGTTACTCAGGCTACAAGGCCAATGGTGTGTGTAAATTTCTTCAAGGGAATGCGGGGATGATCTCTTAAACAAGACAATGACTGATTTATTTCCCCATTCTTGTCAAATGAGCTAGTGCTCCGTCTCATGACGAATTGATTGTGGACGAAAAGTAAACTCTGGCACGAGAATCGCATTCAAGACGAGAGCATCGTGCGGCCATCCAGATTTGTGTTTTGTTTAATTCCCTGTATCGTTTAAGGAAAATGCGTGGATGGGACCTTCGAAAAGCACATATCTTTTCTTGTCCTTGTTGTACCCGAGTTTGTGCCAATTACTCAATCTGAGTTTTGCCCGCTCTCACGAGAGAAGTGAAATCTTCTTTTCGTCTGCCAGACTACTAATTTTGGGTATTTGTCTCCGCCAACAGCTGGTCACTGATTCTGAAAATGTGATTAGAACGGAATAAAAATCAATACTTGCAGTAGCTTCCGTTTTGTGTTTGGTATAATGTAATTCTTAATATTCTATTATCTTAACCGCAGAGGACTACTGGCCCATTTTTCCCCTTTCTCACGATGAACTTCAACTTTCAGCAATCGGATAGAAGGCGATTACAAGTGGAAGGAAGCTGTTGTATATGAAGAGATTTTCAGAGGTAGTTTTGTGAAGACATGTTTTGTTATTTTTTTCGAGATCTATTATCAGTTAACATCGCGCAAACGATGATAAAGTTCACTTGCTGTCTTCTCCTTTACACACGTGTGCCCAGTGTTTCCTTAGCGTCAAATTAGCGCAGCCGTCTATGATGCTATGTGATTTAATGAATTTTTGAATATGGCGCACTAAACGGAAAGATAGTCACAGCAACGTACTGCCTTAGTTTTAGGAATCTGTTGCGATAACTGAACTCCAACTTCCGTCGTTCAGTATGCGTTGATGTAAGAGTTACAACATTGGTGACCACCACCGTTTGCGGAATCTTGGTCTTTCATCCAGCCACTAAGATACATACTGTATATTGTAGTCGACGATAGCAGCTTTTATAGCTTGCACCTGACGACCGGTCGTTCTGCCGGTCAGTAAATCCCCTCTAATCGCTCGCTCTTCCAGTGTCCTTAATTAAAAGACCGGCATTTATGACGCTGCTCGTGTAGTTTACGGGCGCCTACGAACACGCGTACGGCGTACGGCCGACGAACCGTGTTTTAAACAGCGCCGACTGCCTTGTGCTCAGCTGCATTGTTCATTTAGACTTCCCTTTAGCTATCTACAAATGTGATAATTTAAGTGTTTCTGTGCTTGCTTGCGGTAGTGGGTACGAAGTGCGTATGCGCGTAACTGCTTTGTTCACGTAAACGCACGTCGGTAGCTTTGTGGAGTCCACAGCAGATGATGTCCTGTATGCTTTTTCTCGCAGAGCTAAAGTCTGTTGCACTGGTACAACATAGGCTTGAGTATGGACTGCGACCATCTGACAATGTTTCCACTTACGTAACAGTCAAGAAATGGGACATGCGGCTTCGGGAAACTGTGAGTTTGCTTTCGATGTCAGGCAGCCACGCCAAGCACGCAGCTCCAGAGGCTACTGTTAAATTAATCCGTACGTCCTTCCGGCGGAGGCCTCGTAGGTCAATCCGACAAGCAAGTAGCCAGGTACACTTACCTCATTCAACAGTAGGCGATGTCGTCCATAAAATGTTGTGCCTGAGGGCGTAAAAACTGCTGTGTCGTTACAGAAAAACATGCTGAGAACATGCCGCGACGGAAGGTATTCGCGGAGAGAGTCCTGGAAAAAATGAATGAAAACGACGCATTCCTCAGTTCCGTCTGTTTCTTAGACGAGGGTACCACATATGGGGAACCCTCCACTTTCATAAATATGTTTCAGACACGTTTTGAAGAAGTGCATCTTAATTTTAAAGGGAGGGGAGGGGTGATGTTTTTAACTTAGACTGTATTCCATACGGTGGTCTAAAAAAAAATTCTACAAAAAATGTGATGTACGCCTACTCGCCGATGAGAAAATGTTTTCAACTGTTTTGAACTGTACGTAAGGAAAGTGGTGTAAATTCATTGATATATATATACACTCCTGGAAATTGAAATAAGAACACCGTGAATTCATTGTCCCAGGAAGGGGAAACTTTATTGACACATTCCTGGGGTCAGATACATCACATGATCACACTGACAGAACCACAGGCACATAGACACAGGCAACAGAGCATGCACAATGTCGGCACTAGTACAGTGTATATCCACCTTTCGCAGCAATGCAGGCTGCTATTCTCCCATGGAGACGATAGTAGAGATGCTGGATGTAGTCCTGTGGAACGGCTTGCCATGCCATTTCCACCTGGCGCCTCAGTTGGACCAGCGTTCGTGCTGGACGTGCAGACCGCGTGAGACGACGCTTCATCCAGTCCCAAACATGCTCAATGGGGGACAGATCCGGAGATCTTGCTGGCCAGGGTAGTTGACTTACACCTTCTAGAGCACGTTGGGTGGCACGGGATACATGCGGACGTGCATTGTCCTGTTGGAACAGCAAGTTCCCTTGCCGGTCTAGGAATGGTAGAACGATGGGTTCGATGACGGTTTGGACGTACCGTGCACTATTCAGTGTCCCCTCGACGATCACCAGTGGTGTACGGCCAGTGTAGGAGATCGCTCCCCACACCATGATGCCGGGTGTTGGCCCTGTGTGCCTCGGTCGTATGCAGTCCTGATTGTGGCGCTCACCTGCACGGCGCCAAACACGCATACGACCATCATTGGCACCAAGGCAGAAGCGACTCTCATAGCTGAAGACGACACGTCTCCACTCGTCCCTCCATTCACGCCTGTCGCGCCACCACTGGAGGCGGGCTGCACGATGTTGGGGCGTGAGCGGAAGACGGCCTAACGGTGTGCGGGACCGTAGCCCAGCTTCATGGAGACGGTTGCGAATGGTCCTCGCCGATACCCCAGGAGCAACAGTGTCCCTAATTTGCTGGGAAGTGGCGGTGCGGTCCCCTACGGCACTGCGTAGGATCCTACGGTCTTGGCGTGCATCCGTGCGTCGCTGCGGTCCGGTCCCAGGTCGACGGGCACGTGCACCTTCCGCCGACCACTGGCGACAACATCGATGTACTGTGGAGACCTCACGCCCCACGTGTTGAGCAATTCGGCGGTACGTCCACCCGGCCTCCCGCATGCCCACTATACGCCCTCGCTCAAAGTCCGTCAACTGCACATACGGTTCACGTCCACGCTGTCGCGGCATGCTACCAGTGTTAAAGACTGCGATGGAGCTCCGTATGCCACGGCAAACTGGCTGACACTGACGGCGGCGGTGCACAAATGCTGCGCAGCTAGCGCCATTCGACGGCCAACACCGCGGTTCCTGGTGTGTCCGCTGTGCCGTGCGTGTGATCATTGCTTGTACAGCCCTCTCGCAGTGTCCGGAGCAAGTATGGTGGGTCTGACACACCGGTGTCAATGTGTTCTGTTTTCCATTTCCAGGAGTGTATATACATGGCTCAGATTCAAAAAATGACGAGAAAAATAAATTTATATAAAGAATTTTAGATTTACTTTATTTATAAAAAAATTAAATGGTGAACGAATATACCGAATCTAAATGTACGCCACTTACCTGAAAATCCGTAAAATGATCGAAGGGACAGCTAAAATACCGAAGTACGATCAACAAGAAATAATATCTCCACATTTTCAAATCCAAGCGTACAAACTTTCTTATGACGATTGCAATACGTATCAGACAAACACGCAGGAATTTCGGAATCAGATACAAAAATAAAGAAAACACACGAAACTGCGAAAGCAACCAATCCACATTTTGCGTCGTTTAAAAAGTCAAGAACATAAAGTAGAAAATATTGAAAATGACTTAAAAATTCTACGCAAAGCACCAAAAGGACAAATAATGAGTGTTTTGGAGGAAATGAAAATTTAGAGTGGTACCGGAAAATATGAAGAAGACATCTTCAACGAACAAACAGATGTTAAACATAAAAGCCGGCCGCAGTGGCCGAGCGGTTCGAGGCGCTTCAGTCCGGAAGCACGAGCCTGCTACGGTCGCAGGTTCGAATCCTGCTTCGGGCATGGATGTGTGTGATGTCCTTAGGTTAGTTAGGTTTAAGTAGTTCCAAGTCTAGGGGACTGATGACCTCAGATGCTAATGCCCATAATACTTAGAGCCATTTGAATTTAAACATAAAAAAATACCTCGAAAGTTTTATTGGCATTATAAAAGGAAAAAAGGGTGAATGTCGCGATAAACATAAGACCATGGGGGTAAAAAAAAGAAGGAATGTGGAATTACCGATATTGGTGGGAACTGTGTAGAAAAGTAGTTTAAAATACAGGCTTTCATGCAGAAATGAAATTGCTGAGAAAAGTCTACTTGTTTCGTATTTCGTGCACTTTCGTTATGTTTAAAACCTGCTGCGCTTGCAGAAAACTTTTATATAATAGTGGATTGCAAGGAGTCACGCTACAACGAATTAGTCCAAATTTGTCTGTTCATAAAGTCAGGTACACATCATGTCAAGTATTTACGATCAAAGTAATTACGATTGTAAGCCAAATATGTCCATATGACTGGTTATGTCATACAACTGAAAATAGCTACACTGCCGAAACTGTATAATAGTGTAGAAGACAAAATAAGATATTCTAATCCAGGTTACGACAGCTAGTGTTGCATAGTATTGTGATTTAAAAACAACTGGTGAGGAAAGAAATCTTGAATGACGCGTACCAGAAGAGAGGACAGGTTAGCGGACATCTGTTCAGTATCCAGGAATGATAACTTAGCGCTGGAAGGAACAGTAGAGCGAAAAACAGCAAAAGCAGACAAAACCTACATTAAGAAAAACGTATTATTGATGGTGTTGGTTGTAGTAGTTAGGTAGAAATGAAAAATTACCACAAAACTGGAAAAGTTGTGCAGCTTCATGAAGCCCATTGAAATACATGACAGTCTACAATATTGTATACAGACTGGTTAGAAACAATCTGAAAAGCTTGTAAGGGTGATGCAGCATAGGTTGCGCTGGGAAAAAATTGTTAAGGAAAAAAATTAGATACGTTGCGCCGTTTCAGAGTTAATTAGCGTTGAAATTAGTCACACCTTTGCGCGCGTAAATTCAAACGATCCGCGAGAGACGGCATCGCGAAACGTGTTCTTAGTTTGGTTCCCTAAAACTGAACGAGAGAGCGATACAAAAATTGGACTTGGGATGGTAGCAGCGATTGAACCGAACCGGAAGTGGCAGTCTTATGCTCTATCATCTACGCTATGAGAACAGCTGACACTAATTGTATCTGCGGCCCGCTTGACTTTGCGCGCGCAACGATCTAATTGGCTAACTTTAGTTCTAATTAACAGCTTTTCGAATTTTATTCTTAACTGTTATTTCTCAGAAAATGTACCCTGCTGCAACAGTCTTACAAGGTTTTCAGACTGTTTCTGACCACACTGTATGTGTTAGAATTACGGAAACTGATTGTGAAATAATCACTAAGCGAGCGCCACTTCGTATTCCACAGAATTACGTATGTTGTTCTGTCGTTGGGGTCAGTAAACACGTTTGTCAACCGCGAATTAATGTACTACATTTTGTGTGACATATTATGCCGTATTTCAGTAAAAAGAACACAACCCCTGTTGGGCCGCCGCTCCAATAGACATGTGTCGTCGAGGGTGTCATTCAGTTTAGATTAAGAGAAAAACTTTGTGAGCGCGCCCATTTCCTACAGATACGCCCTGCGTTAGGAACTAGTGGTTCGGTTCGCGAACAGACCCCTGGAGTCGTTGCGCAACGACGCGCCTTGGGCCCCAGCACCGCGCCGCCTCAATTGCATTTGTGCCTTCCTATGGTTTCTGCACGCCGCCCGCGTAAGTGCGCCACAACAGCCCTCCTGTCACGTCTCGCTCGTTGCGTCGTTGGTGTAGTGCCTTAAGTGCCATTACTAATGTGTTTG
This sequence comes from Schistocerca serialis cubense, assembly GCF_023864345.2. Classification (NCBI taxonomy): domain Eukaryota; kingdom Metazoa; phylum Arthropoda; class Insecta; order Orthoptera; family Acrididae; genus Schistocerca; species Schistocerca serialis. Next base: position 226,857,257 of record NC_064641.1, read on the forward strand.
GCCTAGTCATAAATACCGCCAGTGGCAGCAGGCGCCTCTCTCAAGGATGTGCTGGGTGGAAGGTATACAGTGCTGCTGAACTTACTGTGTCGTTGAAGCAATTCACGATTCCAAAAACGCTGCCGGACAACCAAATCAAACCAGGGAAGGAGATACTAAGCACATTGGACAAAAAAATTAGTCAGCCGCAGGAGATAATGCACTAGTATCGCCGAACATTACATCTAGCCTTCATAATTGTCTCGCGAAATACGGCGACGAAGAGTGTCCAAAAGTTTCCTCAGGTACGCCGTAACTAGAGGGAACCGCTCATTGATGATTGGGTGCCGTAAGACTCAGATTACGATGACGCTCATTGCTACATATCTATGGGATTAAGAATGTATGATTTAGCGAACCAGTCGAGCTGCAATAAATTGCTCGAGTGTTAGCCAACCAGGAATGTATGCATACAGAACTGTAAACACAGCTGTTGTCATCTTGGAAGACGGGAGTGTCGACAGCATACAGTGAAGATATAGAAGAAAGAACAATATTCGATTACTGAGAATGTTTTAAAAAAAAATCGTGGCTCGTGGTAACGGTCACCTGAACGAGTCGGCTCAAGTCATGGTACGTCAAACACGAAGGCGCCTCTGGCGTAAATTATACCCTCACCGCACAGTTGGTTAAACGCCTCGATAGGGTTGTTTCGCACTTGTCCGACTCCCGTGCAAAAAGTGCCGGTTGCACGGCTGCCGGGTAGGCACTCTTCACGATCAGTACGGCTGCCGCGTAAACGGTGTGGTAACCTCTGCCGACAGTACCTGACTGGCTGTAGCGACAGCAGCACGTCAGTTTAATACGGAACTAAAAATATGTTTCGCAATAAATTAGTTGCGTGGATGTTGTTTTAAAGGAGCAACTTCACTCCCGACGTCCAATGCGAGGTTCATCTTTGCAACTACACCATGCAGCGCGGTACAGATGGGCCCAGCAACATGCCGAATGACCGCTCAGGATTGGCATCACGTTCTCTTCACCGATGAGTGTCGCATATGCCTTCAACCAGACAATCGTAGGAGACATGTTCGGAGGCAACCCGGTCAGACTGAACGCTTTAGACACACTGTCCAGTGAGTGCAGCGAGGTGGAGGTTCCCTGCTGTATTGGGGTGGCATTATGTGGGGCCGACGTACGCCGCTGGTGGTCTAGTGCAACCATATCGGCAGTATATTGGCGAAGCGTTCTTCTTCTTGGACAATTCGCTCCCCCATCGTGCACAACTTGTGAACGACTTCCTTCAGGATAACGACATCGCTCGACTAGAGGGGGCCAGCATGTTCTCCAGAAATGAACCCTATTCAGCATGCCTGGGATAGATTGAAAAGTGCTGTTTATGGACGACGTAACCCACCAACCACTCTGAGGGATCTAGACCAAATCGCCGTTGAGGAATGGGACAGTGTGGCCCAATAGTGCCTTGATGAACGTATGGATTGTATGCCACGGCGAATACAGGCATACATTGGGGGGGGGGGGGGGGGGGAATGTGCAAAATGTCCTACTACATCATCGTCAAAACAGTCTACGTATGTAATTATCCCATCGAAAAACTACAACTGGCTTTTGCTTCAAAGCATATATCGGTTCAGCCTGAACAGGAACTGGTTTGCTCGCTTTCCTTTTAAGTAGTGTTGATTTGTGAAATGTTTCAACGTCTATAATGATAAAAACATGTAGCAACAGTTATTATTGACACGAAAGAATACAAAAGTGCCGGAGACTACAACAAACGTCAAATACATTCCTAAGTGAACGCCAGCAGTGGCCCGTAGCCAAAATTCCATTAGTCGCCTTGGTTTGCCGTCGCCGGCAGCCGGGTGTGGTCGTGCGAGCTACCGGCTCCCCGTAGTAGCAGTACGGCAGTTGTGTGCCTTTCAACAGGCGACGGGCAAGTATGAAATGTGGCGCCGTTTACACGGAGCCAGACGTGTCAAACGACCCTCAGGCCGTTGGTGCACACGCTGGCTTGCATCATTCGACAAAGAGTCAAAATAGCGATTCGTCGGACCACACTACCCTTTCCAGTCAGCTACTATACAGATCGTGTTGTTTGTTCCATTGAAGATGAGCAGCTTTAATCGCGCCACAAAATAAGAACGGTTTCAGAATGCCAAGAAACAGATAAGAAATCTACAGTAATCACTCTGAGCACTATGGGACTTAACTTCTAAGGTCATCAGTCCCCTAGAACTTAGAACTACGTAAACCTAACTAACCTAAGGACATCACACACATCCATGCCCGAGGCAGGATTCGAACCTGCGACCGTAGCGGTCGCGCGGTTCCAGACTGTAGCGCCTAGAACCGCTCGGCCACTCCGGCCGGTTGTACAGTAATAAATACGGACCTTCTAAGCCGACAAAGGTGTAGAAAAGAATCAGCAGCTCTGATGCTGAAGGAAACTTCCCACCTTGCGCTTACAGTTATTTAAGGATAAATCAAAACAGATGACGTTGGTGTCAACGCTTGGGGGCCCAGAAGATTAAATTGGTGGCCGGGTGGAAATTTAAACGGAGGTCCCAAGGATACAAGTCCATTTCTTAAAGTAAGGCGCCACATCAAAAGGTATCGAAATCGAACTTACTTCACGCTTTCTTAGATAACAACGCAGCGAACCGCTCATCTCCATGTTCTCAAGCGGTTTAAGCTCGTCGAATGTTTTCTGAGTAGCAGCAAGTGTATTTGGCGGGGAAGAAAGGCAAAGGAGATTTAGACGTATCCGCGTCCTGATTCGTCGGTCAGCGAACTTGGTGAGGCAACAACATGATAAGCACAATCGTCTAGCATTCGCAAACGCGAGGAGTTAATACTTTTGGTGTGCTCTGGCACCTAGTATTTTCTAACAAATTGCCGCGATCAAACGCTTGAGGTAACCCACAAACGAAGTAAGATGGGAGCAAAGAACGGCAACGCCCACGTGCGTCAAATTATTGGAAATACAGGAATAGAAATTACAGCTACGAGTAATTACATAAGCACGGGCCACTCAAGTCTACATTAAAAAGAAAAAAATCATAGCGTCTGCAAACAAGTCCTCGTAATGTAAATACAGACGAGAACTAAAAAGACATAAGGAGAAAGTTATGAGTAGAAAAGCTAATAAATAAATCCCACCGTAGGTTTCATTGGAGCCTCGGAGATGAACAAGCTGCTTATTTTCTTTCTCACAAGGACACGTCTCCAACGATGGGATCGAATTTTTGAAACCAAATATACAGTGATATGATGTAGGTTAAGATCCCAGATACCACTCGTTAGATGGATTGATTTTTATTATTTTTAAATCTTTATCGAAATGATTTTCATCGTTCTTTTTATTCAGTTAATTGGTTTAAGATAATTTTTTTATTTCTGTTTCTTTGTCTCACCATTTTAACCGCCGTATGAACTTTTTCATTTGTTTCATTGTTTCTTTATATCATTCTTTTTCCTCTCGGAATTTTTGTGAGTGTGAATTTAATTATATTTATCTATTGCAATATTAAGTTATTTGAAAGTTCTGATCTGCTGGTTAAAAGAAACAAAAAACGAAATGGTCTCTTTCTATTGACTATGCAGTGGCATGAAAATGTATTTTTCGTTACAAGACGTGCAGTTTTTGCGTGGTTAATAGTCATAGAAATATTCAAAACGAAGCCTAAATTCCTGCTGCACTATGCGGAAAACCGCAGGTGAAGATTTAAACGAGAGAAAGGTTTACAAATAAAAGAAAATTCAAGAAAAATGATAAATAGGTATAATGAATGGAATAACCTGGACGAAAAAATATGACGATAAAAGCAAAAGAAATTATATATGAGTTAATACATAAAATTAACTAAAAGACACAGACAAATATTTCAAGTGGAAAAAAGAATGATACGAAGAAAAATAAGGGCAAATGAAGAAGTTGAGTTTATGATTAAAATTATGTGACAAAGGAGTGGAAAAAAATTACATTTAAACTAATTAACTGAATAAAAATGACGAGCAAAGTAATTTCTGTAAAGATTTTAAAAAATGTCCCTGTCGAGATTCAAACCCACAACCGCCTGCACGTGATGGCCGTACCCTATCCATTACACCTCTCTACGAGTCAATGTCATAAAACATTTTTAAAGCTATTGAACGTCACGCAAAATTCTGAAACTTTTTATCGTCAGTTACTCGCAAATGAGTGCCCGCCGGGGTGAATGGCTGCAGTTGTCATACCTGGGATCGTAGCCTACATAACCGTATAGATGGTTTCAGAATATCGATCCCATCAGTGGGCTCATCTCCTTTTCAGTGGAAGACTAATTTCCACTCCATATATTTTATTTTGACCCCTTGTGAGATACATAAATATCTCTCACCCTGCTGGTCTATTATGCATTTGTCTTGGAGTTGAACTATCTTAGCAGCCTTAGTCACTGCATGCATTTACTAAGTCTCTCTCCTGCGTTTTTTTATATATATTTTTAGTTGTACTCTAATTTCTCTCTAGACTTGTGCTTCTAACACCCAAACCTCCAGATGTCAGTCACATCGGTACCAAACGTATGTAGATAGAGTACCGAACAAAACACCGATTTAGTTCGTCCTATCTGCTGTCATCCAGTAGGACATGCGTAAACGGTAATTAAAGGTAACAACAGAACTACGGAGCACAGGAAAGGCGTATCTGTTAGTAATAGTTTTGTAGATCTCGTGTGGGTGAGTTGGTAGAGCGTGTCGAGCATGCGATCGTCATGCCAAAGGTCTTGCGTTCAGACCTCACTGATGACGATTTGTGTTAACTGTTTTGTTTGAATCTGTCATATGGTGGAACATTTTACCGACATGTAAAATGACTTTTCGGAGTTTGTAGCAATGTTCTTTTGGTAGTCTGCTTTCGCTTCATCAGTTGAAAGTAGCAAACCTATAGAGTACACTTGTATATATAGTTGTGATGTTCTGTCGGACATGTTTGACAGAACAAAAAAAAAAAAAAATTGTCATTGGGATATGAACCCATGACCTTTGGTACAACGATCTAACGCTCTACCAACTCCCCCACGGACACCTTACATATCAGCTACTCACAGTTATGCTTTTCCTGCGCTCAGTAGTTTTAGTGTTGCTTTCAGTTAACATATAGACCCGTTCTGCTGGACGGCAGCACGTAGCATGAACTAATCGCAGTTTTGGTAGATACCCTATCAACATAAAACTTTTGGTACCGATCTGAGAGTCTGGCATCTGAAAGACTGGGTATAAGAATATCAGTAATTGCTGATACAGAATTAATATAAGCTTCCACATGATATACCAGACTACAGATGGTAATGTGATTTTCCTATGGAGCCGGCCGCAGAGGCCGAGCGGTTCTAGACGCTTCAGTGTGGAACCGCGCTACCGCTACGGTCGCAGGTTCTAATCCTGCCTCGGGCATGATGTGTGTGATGTCCTTAGGTTTAAGTAGTTCTAGGGGACTGATGACCTCAGATGTTAAGTCCCATAGTGCTCAGAGCCATTTGAACCATTTGATTTGCCTATGAGTTTAATATGGGGAATATTGTAGCGTAATGTCGTTTGTTATTGCTTCCGTACTGACTACGTAGGATAAGGACCGTGCCCCGTCGTAAAATTAACCTTCGGCCTGCTGGAATTGATTAGCTTTAAATTCAAAAGTACCACAATTACTGGGAAAACTTTTGTGTCCTGCTCGTATTTGAGACTGCTTATCCTGTTGCCAGATGCCGACCTTCTGTTAAATGTTGGAATATTACTCCTAATTTTGTTTCCTGTTACGCTTTTGTGCAACAGATAGAGAGAAGAACATTTTTCCCGCGCCTCGATTGTTATGAAAATTTGTTTTGTTGTAAAGTGAAAATCGACAAAAAAAACCTTGTAGTAACCAGAAGCAGTTAAACATCTTGTCGATCGTATCGTATTGCGCTTTGTACTTCTCCTGGTCTCCTGTTTGGTACATGGGCTGCAGTTTTTACCTGACTGACATCTGCTGATCTTCACTGTGAAAAGACAGTTCCTTTGGAACTATATAACGAGATCAACACAATCTCCCGGTGCAATAGGAACATAACAAAGAATAAGGCAACATTTTTTTATGACTCGACTGTTTTTCTTCGTTGAAGCTTTCCACTACTCCTCATGTTCTTTGGGACTTCAAACCATAATGAAAATTGTACGTAGGACCGATTTCTTAGAGTT